>NC_135665.1:35135656-35476778 GCF_964188315.1 Podarcis muralis
CATCTCAAACTTGCAAGTCAAGTCTTTAAAGTTTTAATTTGCATTTACAGGTTAAATTTATATGAACAGAAATGGTCACTGATGGCTGCAACAAAACAAAGCAATGCTTAAGCTAGCTTTCTGGATCTTAGCTAATGTAAACCAGAACAACTCATGGTACTCTTGACTTTATGGAAGAATAGCCATTGCTATGTTCCTCCCATCAAGCTAAAAACTCAGAAAATATATAATTAAGCAGCAACTTAAACAATCTCATAACTAATCAGCTATGATTTCTTCTTGTTAGAACAATATAACATTGGATTGTATCCAGCGTTACTTCTACTTAGAGTAACCCTATTGAAATTAATAGGCATGACTAACTTAGGCACAATTAATAGGCACAACTAACTCTGAGCAAACCTTACTTACACATAACTTATTATGGGTTGCTACTGTATTATTTTAAAAACCATAAGCACTTTATAGTTCTGTTGACTTCAAAATAAGTTTTCATAAGATGCTTACATTTTTCAAGCTGAAATCAATGGAACTGGAATTTCACTAACTCTGGCTGGATTGTGCCATGGTTTTTACAACCATGTTCTAATGTGAGCTGCATCAGACACACAGCTTGATCCACAAAGCAAACAGATGAAATGAACTTTTTTTGGGTGGGGAGTGCAATGAGCCCATTAGAATATTACTCATCTCAACATCAGTAGCACAGTTATCAAAATATTACAACATTTGGATATTTTACTGAAGTTTGCACACAATGGACTGATTAAGTTAGCTGCATTTAGATACCACTGAAAACGGGACTAGTTTGCCCCATTGGTTTCAATGGGAACATATTAACTAAGCATGTATATTACAACAAAACAGTAAAGAAACATAGACAACTCTATGTAGTGATGTATTTCCTATGTTTTCTGCTTTCTTTTGCCAAAATGTCTCAGAGGAAGTCTACATTTCACATTCTCAGGTCATTTATTTTATTCTCCAATAAAGGAAACACATTCTTCATTTCTGAGAGTGGATGGTGGACCTAAAGTAATATTTTTTGTAAACATTATTATTGTATATCATTTCCCCCCAAACATGGACACAGTAAACGTCAGTCCTCCAGTGCATTTCATTTTGGATCTACTGACAGCAACCAAAGCCAACCTTAACAAAGACTCAAATGCAGGCATAATCAGTTTCCTGCCACCTGTGGATGGGACTGAATTTGGCCTTCATCCTCATAACCACATGAAGCTTCTGGGTCATTTCAAATAATATTCAGCTAAACACTCAACATGGAGCTTCTACTGACAACTCAGCTTGCCATATAAAGGAAGCATAATTAACATTAAAAACAAAATAAAATGTAATGAACAAATTTCAAGTATAGTCTAAATCACTACATACCTTGAGCATTAATGTTACCAAAAAGGGGAATAAATAATTTAGTGAGAGCAAGTTAGGGGAAAGGACCTGCCAGTGTGCCTCTGCTCTCCATCACGTCAGGGGCATAGTGCTGTCTGCTGGTGCTGGGAGAGGAATAAAAGCATTTCAAATAGTCAAGATTACCCTGCTATTTTGGATGTTCACGTATTCCTCTCACCAGGGAACATGACCACTACCAATTTTATAAACACTGTTCCTGCAGGTCCCAAATCAATTATATCTCATATTAAAGGACTATCTGAACTAAATCAAAGTGTACAGCAGGGAGAGGGGAAGTTTAGGGAACTGGGCGATCCAATCCCTTGCTTCATACTACCAACCTGGATCGCTGCAAGTACATATCAAATCTTCAATTTACATAATTCCATTTTGCAAATGTATCCATAAAGGAAAACGGCTGAGATGACAGAAACTATTTAAAGTACCGGTGTCATTCATGAGTGAAGCCGGGGGGGGCAGCTGCCCCCACCCCGATCAAGTAAAACAATAGAAATACTTAACTAATGGATCAATCACATCAGTTCTGCAACCCTAACAAAAGTCTTGCCCTCCCCCAACAAAAATCCTGGCTACGCCCATGTTATCACCACACAGATAAAATTGTTGCAAACAACTTCCATGCTGAGAACACCTTACCAAACCTGGCTTAGGAGTCTGGACAGTCATGACAATCATAAGACTATGATTGCACACAGCTAGTCACACAAGACCTTGTGTTCTGGTCTGGCCCAGATTTGGGTGAACTATGTGTTGCCAGAGGAGCATGGAGCTGGCTTGCACCTCTTGTCAATGAATTCATTTGCAGAGCTGGGAGATAGAGTAGAACAATCTGCTGCCAGACTTCTGAACTCTATATATTTTTCAACCAGTTCTACCAAGTCTTCTAGTTCTGGCCTTGTTGACGCTCAGAATAAGGAACTGACATAGGCTACTGACACAATTACTCTGAGGAATTAAGGTTAATCAAGTTGCAGGAACAAATCAGAACACAAAAGTCTGGACGTGTCCGAAATTGCTGGCCCATGTCCCATGTGGTGAGCTACACAACTGCAACCTCTCAGGGAAGACACTTCCAAACTTGCATGGTTCCACCCACTCACATTTGCCATTGGATTTTAGGCAGAAAAGTGTTATATAAAGACTTTTCTAGCTAATCCTTGGTTAAGTAATGAAGTTTACATAAGCTCCAGTGTCTCTTACATTTCTGGGCTCCCTCCATGGTCCGAATTCCTACTCTCTGGTTTGTCCTTTGATCCTGTTTAGTCTATGCTTCTAGCTAGTTATCTTTTGCTGCCTATTTGTTGTCTTTAGATCCTGGTTCTCAGTTCCCAGGTTCTGACACTTTTGAGCCCACAACCCAGCTCTGACAGGAGAACTGTGGACAAAGCTTATTTGAAAGACTGTGTTGCAATGATAAAAAGATCCTCCTTCTCTGCCATCACTGCAACTATGGAATGTTGTGCAGTAGAGCTATTGTTCAGTTTGGAAATGGCTATCACAGTCATTTCTCCTCCAACCTGACAGCCTGCTGTAACATAATTGTTGTATGTTTGCAGATAAAGTTGCTCACATCCATTCGAACTTGTTATTGTTGGGTCAAGAGTTATGTCTGAGATGTTCGTTTCACCCACTTATCTCAATTGCTTGGATCAGTTCCAGTTATAATTAACTGAGGATGTTGACAGGGTGCTTGGAAAAGTCCATTCAACCACAATTGATCTTTGCTTTTTATGGTTTATTAAAGCTAGCTAGAAAACACAGCCCCTATTGTGAACAAGGTAGTTAATTAATAGTATTTATTAAAACATTTTAACATTTTGTCCCATCTTTCAATAATGCTAATAATACCTTGAGCAAGAGTGACACAAAGGAGTGTTATGGCAAGCCATCCTTCCTGAAAATGGTGTCCCCCCAAGCCAGTAGATTTGGGGAACTACTACCTGGAACCCCTTGAAATACTTTTTTTTTTTTTTTAAGATAGTTAAGCACATTGTGTTTGATCAACTCCAGGCATTCCTGGGTGATAAGCTATTCTAGACCAAGTCAGAATAGTCAACATGGTGCACTCTAGTTGCTGCTGGGTTACTACTGCTATCAGCCCCCGTCAACATGGCCAGTGGTCAAATAGGAGTTGAAGTCCAACAATGGTCACATCCACACTATACAATTAAAGTACTCTTATACCACTTTAACAGTCACCACACTCCACAAAGGATCCTGGGATATGTAGCTTGTTAAGGTTGCCAAGAGAGCCCCCTCACAGAGCTACAATTACAAGGACCCTTAACAAAAATAGAAGTCATACAAGGGCACTCTCTCTGAAAGTAGTTATTTAATAACTTCTCTTTTTTTCATAGCTGGGCAGAGTAGCAATGAATGCAATTGGCAACTTAAAACCAGGGAAGTGATTATTATGGATTCCTTGGGTCCCATTAAATGGTTAGTTTCACTGTGGTATAAAAAAAATTAAACATAATTTTTACTTCAGGTCAAAACCCTAGGTCCTAGTAGGAACAAAACTGGGGTGTTCAGAAAGATTGGAAAAAGCTCTAGTCCAAAGTTCCATACAGATCTCTTTTGGCTCAAACTAGGAAATTCTCCCTGAAAATACAGGCAACTTCCCATTTGCAAGCGTTAAAGTAACATGTGACAACACACACACCGTTTTCAGCACTGCAGGGGGGTTGGGGCGGAAGGGGGCTGGGCAGGCTTGTGTGTGTTCTGCTGGCACACGTGGTGCCTCAGATAGAACCCCTGCATACAAGGGGAGTTGCCATTTGGTCCAATTTCATTTCATATACAAATACAGCAGCCCAGAAACATCAGATAGCACAGCTCTATGCAAGTGTCTGGATTTAGTGCAGCCAAATGTGTTGTTGTTTTTTAAAAAAAACCCATCTTTTTAATTAAATAGTTTTCAGCTTTGTATTATCATTTAGACCATGGACCAACTAAGTTGTCTTGAACTACAGTGGGGCAGGCAAAAGTCAGGTCAGGATGTACTGACAGATCATTGGGTGGCTTTCTGGTTCCCAATTGCAAAAACAACGTTGTAATATTAGGCTGCTGAAATGAAGAAAGTAAGCAAACAGCAGACCTTTTCTGCGTGAAAGGCCCGTGAACCCACTTCAATCCTGGTACCCAACGCCAATTCTTAAGACTCAAACTGTGTTCGGAGTAACTTTGCACCACCTAGTAGGTCTGGGGGCTTCTCGTAAAAAAAAAAACACCAAAAAAAAACAAACCACCAAAGCATATAGGATGACTTATTTCCGATTTCGACGAACTACTTTTCACAAGATCATCTAAGCGGAGAGTGGCTTGTCAGTTCAAGACTCTCTAGCGCAGCCTTGGGCACCCTCCAGATGCTTTTGGACTACAACTCCCATCAGCCCCTGCAAGCAACGTATGAGGAGCACCCAAACAAAACGCCTAATTCTCGTATAGAAAATACATTATAGGTGCCCAGAATGAATTATCTCCTCCCTGATGCAGAAAGAGAGCGAGGAAGAGGCGCAGGGCGGATAGGACTCTTTAGGGTTCAGTCCTGACCACCATGCCGCCCAAGAAGGGAGTCCTATAGGGGGAGCGGGGTTTACTCCTGTGTAAGCGGGCACAGAATTGCACTGCTGGCAAAAGACGTGTTTCTTCTCTCCCGCCCGCTCCTTCAACGCGCCCCTTGGAAGGAACTTCCTCGCTTCCAACCCCACACATTCGCCCCCCACCCGGCTCTGCTCCTTGCCCGTCACTTTGCCTACCTCACACCGCATTGAAAACTGCCACTTCCGGCTTCTATAACCAATAATACCTCCCCCCGTTTTGTGTGTGTCGGTTGGAAGTGCCCCGCCTCCTCCTTTCCCTTGAGCCAACGGGAAGCCAAAGCCTTTCCCTGTTTCGGCCCCTCCGCCGCCCTCGAGCGCTGCCCGTCCCACTCACGTCCTCCAATGGGAACGCCGGCCCCGTCTTCTCCTGCGCCTATCCGGAGCCTGTGCCTCCTCCGAACCAATCAGTGGGGCGTCTAAGGCGCCGCTTCTTCCGTGCCCCGCCCCTTGGCTACCGGATGTGTGATGTGGCTCGCGGCGCTGCGTAACTATGGTAAGCGCGGCGGTCGGGGGTTTATTTGGAGCGGGGGGGGGGGGGGCTTCGGTTAGGTCGCCTTTGTCTCTGGTAGTCTGCCTGTGTTTGTGAGTGGGGCCGTTGGGCTCAGTGATGGGCTCCGGGGGTGGTCTCTGCCCGTTTCCGCTCCTTCCCCGCTCAGCCTCTCTCTCACTACAATAGTGGCCTTTCCTTAAAAAAAAAAAAAAAAAAGGTTGTTGTCGTTGCAGCATCTTCCCTTTCCCAGAATGTGGTGGTGAAATTATCGTTTGTGAAACCTGCTTCCCCCTTTTTAACTTACAAGAGGTTCTTCTTGTTATATTTTAAATGCTGCCTTCTCACCTGCTATTCTAAATACTATACTCAAGGTCTCATGTCTTCTTTTTACTTTCCCCAGAGCAGCACTAAGATTCTTTAGGAGTTTTTTGGTGCTAATAATGACTGGTTAATAATAATAATAATTTACATTAAATTGCAGAGGCCTTTGCGTGACTTTAAACTGGCCTCGCATCAAGATGCCATAGGTTTCCACATAAAAAGCACTGGACAGTACCTGTTAAAATGCAGTGGCTAAACAATTGGAATTAGTGCCCCTTTGCATGTGTGCAGCAGCACAATCTTATTCCAAGTTTACATTGAAGTAAGTTTTGTTGTGTACAACGGAGCTTCCTCTCGGGTGGATGTGCACAGGACTGCAGCGTAGTGTTTAACATTATTTACATGTAACTATTGTGTAGATAAAGGCACATATACAAGCCATGCTGTTTACATAGGATTTCACTAATGGGGTTTTGTTTAGTAGGAAGGTGCATATATGGACCGAGCGCCAAACAGCTTTTGATACTTTGTTGGGATGAATAGTGAAACATCACCCTATATCTCTAGTTGCTTTTGAAACATCGCTTGGTTTCAAAAGAGGTTAGTTGTGGCTATTGTTTGAGGAAAGACTAGCCCAAAGTTTCCATTTGATGCACAGTCCTTGGTTTATGATTCTGAGTATTGCCCATAGTTCTTTCAAATAGTGAGACCATAGATGTTCTGGTATAAAAACTACTTTTTCTCTGCCTTTTCACTTTACACTACACATATCACTTCTCTCTTTACATCAACTATAGCTGTCTAGGTTATGAGTTTAACAGGTTCACTTGAAATGATATGGTATGCCCTAATTCAGCTCTCTCTATATTTAAAAATCAGTCCATCATACTTCAACATTGCCAAGAAATATAGTCTATGATTAGATAGGATAGATGATGAGATGCAGATAAGAACATAGGAAACTGTCTTATATGAATCAGGCCACTGGTCTATCCAGCTCAGCATTGTCTACATGGATGGGCAATGGCTCTCCATGCTTTCAGGCAGAAGTTTTTCCCACCCTCCTTTTGGAGGTCAGTGATTCAACTCAGGATCATATGCATGCCAAGTATAGGCTCTACAACTTGCTACTCAAGGATTAAAAAATATTAAATTGTTTCTAAATGCTAACAAACAAACAAACAGCTGAGCTGCAGCCCATCCTCAGAGATAGGAGAAGACTTAATTATCAATGGCTTGGATCAGCAGGAAAAGGCTTGACCCCCACATCAGTAGTGTTCCCAAGCTTACTCCTTTAATTTTACCTTAAAAGGGAATGGCTGCAGTTAACACCTATGGGGAAAAGTAAAATGCTGGACTTGTGATAGCATTTCTTTGAGGGCAAAACCTGACCTTGTGCTTTAACACTGTGTGGCCTGATCCTCGTTGACAGGGTATTCCCTAAAGGAGAACAATGTGTCTGTGAGACTTCCGGTGCCCTCAGTATGTCCTTGAAATGCACAAGTCTTCCATTTGCACACACCCTGTCTTCCATAATTATGAGCATTTTGGTGGTTGTGTGGTACAAGCAGGAACGCCAGAGTTTCAGATAACTTTTTCATCAGTTGTTTTTGTTTTGAGAGTTGAAATGCCTGTTTAGTTTGTTGTCTATATGGTGGTTACAAATACAGAGTTCCAGTAGATTATGTACTGTATTGAAAAGAAATCATATTCTTGTACCGATTTCTTTGCTAGGAGATTTAGGGTGTGTGTGTGTGTACTGGAATTGTAAAGACGTACGTAACATAATGGGCCCCCAAAACTCACTTTTTTCTACTCACTGGCAGGGAGGGATGCAGAAACAAATGGGGCAGGAAGGCGATTTTCAAAAGTGAACCATAACTCCTCTTCTGTTTTACTTTTTTCTTTCAGTCTGCAATCTTCAATTTTCAGAGCCTACTGACAGTAATCCTTCTGCTTATATGTACCTGTGCATACATAAGATCATTGGCTCCCAGGTTACTGGATAATAATCAAACTGGGTATGTAACTCTAGAAATTTTGGGGGAGGGGGGAATATAAATTGCATGTTTATAATCTCAGCATGATATCTGACACAAGTGATAGAGTAGACCCATTGAAATTAATGGACAAGTCACTTGCCCATTGATTTCACTGGATATCACCATTAATGGATTTTCTTCTCAGCTGTAATCATTGACGTGAGATCTGTGTCATAAGCATTTTAACCTTTGAAAGCCTAGCTAAACTATAATTCATTACAACAAATCTTCATGAGCTTTTGCTTCTTGGGTTATTAGGGGAAGAAAATTGGAGGTTGATTTCTTTTTCAGTGTTATATGATACCTTTCTTATCGATGCACACACAAGGTGGTTTAAGATTTTTTTAAAAACCCAGTGTCAATCAATTAAAATTAATGAAAGAACAGTTAAATCATAAAAGCAACATATCCTTAAAAGCCCTAACTTCAAAAAAGAAAACTATCTTAAGTGCAAATTGAAAACAGGCAATGAAAGAGCCAAACCTACTTTCAGAACGGGGAAGCCAGTCATTCCACAATTGAAAAGGCTAAAATGAAACAGTGAGGGGACGGGACAAAAGAAAGACCCCAGAAGCTAGAACAAGAACTCAAGCAGGTTCATATGAGACAAGGCAGTTGCTGAGGTACCTGGAATGGGATTACCAGCAGCGAAAGTCTTGCATAAGGATGCTACTCCCAAGTACTTGGCACAGCAAACCACTTCAGTATCTGTGGGCACATCAAAACTATTTAGTGACATAGCAGTGTGAGTTCCTTTTGCAACAAAAACAGCTGAAAATCCTACTAGGCATGCCTGAGCCATTAAGCATGGTGTGTGTGTGTGTGTGTGTGTACACAGTGGACGCCTGGGTTGCGAACGTGATCTGTGCGGGAGGCGCGTTTTCATGCGCAGGTTGCGATTTGGAGCTTCTGCACATGTGCAAAGCGCCGAAACCTGGAAGTAACCCATTCCAGTACACGTCTGTAACCTGAAAACGCGCAACCTGAAGCATCTGTAACCTGAGGTATGACTGTGTGTGTGTCTGTGTGTATACACAGACACACACAGTCTTCGAATTCTAGCCATAACTACTCTATCTCTATTAAAAAGGCATCCAGTTATAAGCTTAAAATATGAAATGCTGCATTTTTCTAATTTCTCAAAATACATTTTCAGATTATTGGGCATATTCTGGAAGTGTGCCAGGATTGGTAAGTGTGCATGTTCTGTTTCCCAAAAATATACTGTATTAGTGGATGTTAGTGTGTCATCTAAGCATACCTTTTATTTGCCTTAAAAAAAATCTTCGTGGTATTATTTTCAAATACGCAGCATGTGCTTTTCTGCAATTTCAACTTTGATAAACAGACTGCTTAATGTAAGGGTTACTAGTATTAGGAATCAAAATGTGTAGACTTAAGAGCAAAAATGTTCTGGATACTGAATTACAGTCTTCCTAGCAAAAGTTCAAGCAGTAAATTGCTCTAGACTCTCCGCCTGTCTCACAGGGTTGTTGTGGGATCAGTCTGTAAGGACTGCATGTATGCTACTTTGAGCTGCCTATGGGAAGGCTATATGACAGACAAATGTGAAGAGTGATGTGAGAGATTCAAGAATAGTCGTGGTGCATGATGTAAGGCACTGCTTTCCTGGCTAGAGTGGCACTGCTGCTTGCCAGAATGGAGGAGGGGAGCGCTGGGTTAGTTGTGGCGGCAGACGCATGTGTGTCAACCTGCATCTGCTACCCCTGCCACCCTTATATTTCTCTCATCCTCCCTGCCACCCTACCCTGCCACACCACTACAACTCGAAGGGTGGTGCAGTGGAAGCACCACACTTCATGTGCCATGAGTGCCCATAGATTTTGTTCTGTCCTCAGCACATAAATGCAAACACAAGAGAAGCTGTGATTTAGAAAGGGGCACAGGAGGAAAGGGTTAAGTACTCTAGAATGCCACTTTCCCAATCTTCAAAGCAGCACATGAGGCTAATAGTTATCAAAACAAAAAATTAATCACTTGTTCAAAAACCTGTTGTGCCTAGTTTTGACACAAAAGATGTGGCAGGTTTGGCATGACCTTATTATAATCATAATTTCTTGTCTGGAGAGCCAAAAATTCTAGCAGACATTATGTGATTCTCCCCCTCCTGCCTTCTGACTGTTTTAGCACTTGTTCTCTTTCTGTAAAAGGATAAACACAAAGCTACATCAGTGTAGAATGCAATTCTGCCCCTTGTGTTTAAACGTCTGCACCTTTAAGCAGACAAGCTGTTGCCTATTTGTAAAGTAGTGCTAACAGGCGTTGAATCCTAATTGATGATGGATGCCTCTCTCAAGAAAATTAAGAACAGAAAAGTACAACATGTAAGAAAACTGTAGGAGGTGGACTTCCTCAACATTAATTCTAAGCAGATGTGAAATTGCAGACGTTAATTTGCACAGCTATTTGCAGTTTAATTAAATGTGTGCCAGATGATGACAGTGTCTCGTAATGTAATTGGGGTGGCCCTCACTTGTGCAAAGACTCAGTGAACTGTTTCTTGCTGTGGAAAGATTTCTCACTAAGCAGCCAGCTTGTGTGAGCGGATACTTGTATGCATATTCCTTTGCACACACCACCAATACAGAAGCATTAGCAATGCCATCTCCCAACTCCTCGAAAGATTCCATCAACAGTGTCTCCGGAAAAAATTACATCTCTCTTGGGAAGACAGGCGAACTAATATCAGTGTACTGGAAGAAGCAAAGATCACCAGTGTCGAAGCAATGATTCTTCAACATCAACTTCGTTGGACTGGTCATGTTTGGATGCCTGATTATCGTCTTCCAAAGCAATTACTCTATTCCCAACTCGAGAATGGAAAGCGAAATACCAGAGCACAACAAAAGAGGTTAAAATGCACTCTCAAGGCACATCTAAGAAAAGGTAGCATAAACACTAATAACTGGAAAACAATTGGAGAACAGCCTTTACCAAAGGTGTCATGGACTTTGAAGATGCACGAATTCAGGGTGAAAAGGAGAAATGAGCTAAGAGGAAGGCATGTTTGGCAAACCCTCACCAGGATCAACTCCCACCCAGAAACCTATGTCCCCACTGTGGAAGGGCATGTGGATCCAGAATTGGCCTCCACAGTCAATTATGGACTCACTGCTAAGACCATGTTCATGGAAGATAATTTTACTCAGCTACGAGTTATCACCAAAGAAGAAGAATTATATTTCATGCTTAACATACTCTGGGTATTACAGCATTTATTCAGTTAAATGTTAGGTTGTTTTTCCAAATGTTACCCACCATAGATATATGGCAACAATTGTTCACTACAAGAGAAACATTTTTGACATGTTTCTGCTTTAGGGCAAGGGTGGGGAATTTCTTTTGGCTCCATGGACCAGATCATTATTAGGATCATCCTTGCAGGCCAGATTTGACAGGTGGGTGGGGCTGCCCATCTGTCAAACCACATGACATCATTAATGACACTGAGCGATTGACAAACCCACCTTCTAAAATCCATTGTGCAGGGTTTCCAAGCACCCAGCAACCCACAGAGACTGAAAGGAAGTATGGGAGCTGTCATAATGCCCTTTACCAAAGTGGGTTTTGAAGTAGCCTATTTAAGCTGGCGGGAGATAGGGGAGAGGCAGCTCCTTCTCCCCTCCCCCACCAACCTCCACTATCCACCTGCTCAATTAAAGGAAAAGCACACACGTGCTTCACAAAGTACTTTTGCAAAGGGCTTCAATCTGTGCTCACCAACAGGGAACAGAGCCAGTGCAGCATTAAACCCAGTGACATCACCAGTGAACAAATGGTGTGGTTTAGCAACTATGACCTTTTGGGCCAAATTGTACCCCCTGATAATACAAGACTGACTTACAGGCTGGAGGCTGCCCATGTCTGTTTAAGGCTGGTAGTACATATTAGGAGTTTCAAACTCTTGTGCAAGGAGAAGCATGTTAAGAAGATTTGGGGGAGGGCTGAGCGGTTACAAGGAGGGGGATTACAAACTTACAATTGTAAAAGAGAGGCTGTATTTGTGTTTCTCTGGTGCCCTTGATGCACTTTACCCCTGTAATGCTGCAGATTTACCTTACAAGTACTGTTCCCATAGCCTTCACTGGAAGTGGTCTGGGCAGACGATTAGGTTGATATTGACACATTTTGCATATTTGTAGATATTGCATTGGGGCAGGGGTGGCCATACCTTCTCTCTGTCTATGCTCTGTCTATCCTATCCAGGTGTGGTGTCCTGCTTGCACAATAGACTGTCGTTCATACAAATAGCATGTCCCCTTCATCTCCATCCCTCTGCACCTTCCTGTACATCCCAAAAACGTGCTTGGAATTCTCATTTTTGGTGTCTTTTCCCTTGCAGATTTCCCTGCTTCACATTACTGCATTTCTTTCAAGCAGTCATACTCGCTTGTGTGATGTGAACTAGCCAGTAATTCAATTTTGTTTCTTTTTCCAGGCGAGCGGAAGAGCCCTTATGTAGCTGTGTGCTGTATTGCGATGGCCTTCAGTATTCTATTTATACAGTAAAAATGGGGAAATGTCAGGAATAGATTTGTCAAGCGCATTTGGAATAAAAGACTCGGGGAAAACAGAAGAGATGAAAAATATGATCTACACTTCACTTTCTTTGTTAATGCTGGACAAGACACACCTTTGACAATTTGTTTCCATATTTCAGTTAGGGGAGCAGTGGTGTATTAAATTAAAAAAATGCAGTTATTAATTAATACTGTCATACTTCTGCCGAATTCTTTTATGTGAACTGTATTCTGAATTTCAGATGGGATATTTTAAGATGGACAAAGTAGAAACCTCTCTTTGAGAATTGAATTGCTATTAAAATACAAAACCTTTTAAAAAGTTTATATTTTTTGCAACAACTTTTGATTTTAAAAATATGAAATCACAGAGATAGAATTCCAGTGTCACATTAGCAAACATGATTGGGCTTCTCCTTCTCCTTCCCCAAAGGCCCCTGTGCCTTCTCCACTCTTTTCTGAAGGATTCCCACAACATGAAAATGCAGGAGGAAGGAGACGAAGGAGAAGTGCTGTTTGCATGAGCGACTGCCTTTTGTGCAAGCAGGATGCCAAAGCTGGATATCACCTTGAAACAATAAAATCTTAAAACCATTGGCAGAGACAGAGTAAAATCAGATCAATATTGTACCATTATCAACAAAAGTGGTGGTGTAATAAGCAGTAGAGATTGAGGTAAAGCAGGGATATATGCAAAAGTTCAAAACAATGTTTCAAATTGGAAGCACATGAAATTTGTGATTAATTGTTTTATACACACACACAGGCACACATACAGGTTGAAAATATTTTTAAATTAGTTAAAATACCTGTAAAATAAAAGAAGTACATTTTACAAAGAATGAATCCTGTTCGCAATTACTTCAGGCAAACACTACTCTGTATTAAAGTCAACACTTAACAATCAAATATTTTTGGTTTATTCTGATTTTTTAAAAATAAACATTTATATAATAACGTGCTGTGTGCTTATGATATCTGCAGGCTGTTAAATTCTGGAACTTGTCTTGAATGTATGAGAAATATATTTGTTTATCCTATTATGAAATCCAGAACTTTTCCTGAAACCTGGCTTTTATATTCATTCAGTAGTTGTATCTGCTGGAATATTCACTACAGCTCATACAAAAATTCAGAAAGGAACAATTGATAATACTGGTTTATTTATGAACTGAGCTTTTCTAATGTGGCCATCCTATTTCTGCTTAGCTATCTTTATATTAGGGCTACTGTAAACAACAACAACCAAAAACCCTCTGGATTTTGTGCTTATTTAACAAATAATGCTAATATCCTTGGACCTTCAAGTGTATTTTTGTACTCAGTGATGTGTTCAGTTTCTTACAACCTTCTGACGATTCTCTTTACAATACGTTATGTTATGTTTTTCAAAATTACAGTAATTGTATAAATAACAGAATGAACAAGCGCAAAATTAAAGAAAGGTCATTGCTGAGCAGTTGTTGCTAAACTCTTGTGTGGAAAATGGTGTGTATTTTGGAGGATATTTAGCAGGCAGTATTTTTCACACAATTAAGATGTAAATTTATTCATGAAACTGAGAGGCGATGTCAGCAGCCAATGGATTCATATTCTTTGAAAGCAGTGTGGCATGGCATAATCCTGCATGTAGCGTTTGCAGAACAAGAATGCATAGAACTCCCAATATGCACATCACAATTTGTTGTGTGTGAAGTTTCTGAAAACCTGATCAGAAGGGGCCAACCATGACTACTTCAGAATGCTGTGTTTGTGCATTGTTTCCTTTTTATGAGTGGTCAAAATGTATGCTTTCCTGATCTGTTCATATACCTCTCCACAGAGTTTCTAAAAACCTGTTTTCTGACCATGTTTTTAACAATGGCAGTTCCATAACTATAATCAAGCTTCTGAATACAAACCTGAGAAAACAAATAAAATTTGTTATCCTTGAGAAAATGCATCATCCACATTGATACAAAATTTATTCTGAAAAGATGTTCCTTTTTTTAAAGCAGTAATGGCTGTTCAAATGTTTCCAAATGTGATCAGGAAATACAATATATATTACATTGTATCGTGTATTGAACTATTCAGTTTATAATATCCATTGTTTATAAATGTTTGTTTCCACAGTTAAAACACAGCTACAATTCGGGATTATTATTATTTTTTTAAGTAGTTCAAAGCAGAATGTGTTTACAATGTTTATTAAAAGTTTCAGTTTTCCACAACCCCTTAAGTAGCAGGTAGCAGAAAGTAGGAAAAAATAGACAGTAGTCTGCATGGAGAAAAGTAGAAAGTGGTATATCGGGACCTGTGATTTTTAACTTCTTCATAAACAATCTAAAGTTAGGACTTAGCAGTAAGGTAGCCAAGTTTGCTGATGATACTAAATTGTTCAGGGTCAGGGATTTTTTCAGCCAAAACTCAATTCCGGCACCTCTTAGATGGGCACCATTGGCATTTTAAGAAAACAAGGGAGGCGTTCAAGGTGAGTTCCTGCACCTCTTTTTCTAGAAAAATAGTACTCTTCATGATCATTAAAAAATGGAAAGAGTTCTGAAATGACCTCTCCAAACTGAATGAATGGGTGGTAGAATGGCAGATGTAACTGATAAACAAGTGTGAAGTGATGCATATTGTTACAAGGAGCCTGGGGTGGAGCAGAACACGGCAGCATCACCCTAGTGGATGGAGGCCCCCATCCCCCTGCCACACAAGGGAAAGATGGAGGAACTGCTCCTGGCCAGTAGTGGTAGCAGGAGGAGCCACTGGCCACCAAAGCGCCACACCCAGCTCCGCATTCGCCCTCCTGCCCTTTGAACAATAGGGGCGCCTGACCCCTTCAAAGAAAAATGGGGTTGGCCCCTAAGAGTTGGTGCCTACGTTGTGTTTTTAAGTTCCTTAAATCGTATTGTGATCTTTTAATAATGAGCTTTAGCACGTATGCCTAGCGCAAACTCTAGTCAGAAAATAATTTGTTTGCATTAACACATTCTTTTTCAGCCCAAGGCTGCATTGCCCTATACGAGAATGAATTTGGACGAGACCTAAAAGCCTTGAGCCATAGCTGGGTGAACAGCATATTCCTTAAATATGGAGAAAACAGTGATGGTATTGTGTGGGTGAGGGAACGGATTTTGTATTTCTTCATTGTAAAGAATCCTGCACTGTATAACTAGCTTTAAATACTCCAGTAAGATGAAGTCTTCCTGGCAATCTTGAACTTTCCAATTCTAGCAATTAACATGAATGACTATAGCACTTAGGAACGACATGTCTGGTTAAAGAGTACAGACTCCAACTGAACCTCTGTAGTGTGGCAAATGTGCAGTCAGATAGCGAGTGTGCAGTTATGTGAATACTTGGCAGGAGAGAGAGGTCCTCAGGGAAGGAAGTTCTTTGGAAGAGAGTCGTGAGGAAAAATGGCCCCACATACTCTTGATGTACGTCCAGTTTCACCTCAAGGGCACTAATGTTTTGCGTAATCCTAGGTTTGACGTAGAGACTCAAAATGTTGAAAATGGGACAAAAAATGCTTCTGGCTCTTCAGGAGCTCTTGACTCGTCTCCTCTTTATATCCAGATAACGGACTTAAAACAACCTCTGAACACATGACCGTGTTCACCAATTGGTTTTCTCATCCTTTAAGAACTTGCTTCTTCCCTGGTCACATTTACAGAGAATGAGGAAAGGGTAGGTTCTGCTTCTTTTGAGTGCCTGTTTATGATTGTGGGTTTAAAACTGTGAGTGCCATATTGGAAAGAGAGTTTTTTTCTGATTAACCTTGGGATCACATATAGTGTCACATCTACACGGTACATTTAAAGCACATAGCTTCCCACAAAGAACCCTGGGAACTGAAATTTATCCCTCAGAGCTGCAATTCCCAGCACCCTTAAAAAAACTACATTTCCCAGGATTCTTTGCGGGGGAGCCAAATGCTTTAAATGAGCATTAAGCCTAGGATGGGGATGTGACCTAGTGCACATGGCCTCTTCAGTTTGTTGGATTGTAGAGAAATGTATACTGGAGTGTGGACAATTGTACAGCCAGATTCTTAGTGGTTTGTTTCGTTGGTTTTGGTTAGTTGGTTTTCCGCCCCTACAGTATTGCAAATCACTGCTCTCGCACACTCTCTCTCTCTCTCTCTCTATATATATATACATAGGGAGCCAAGCCTCAAGCTGATACTAAATGAAAAGCTTTATTCTTTTCCCCTCAACACCCCACTCCCCGCCAATAATATCTTGGTGCCGACAGCTCTTTAGGAGCTTGTCAGTAGAAGTGCTAATTTTGAGAGAGTTGCTTTAAACAAACAAAAGCAAGGGGAAATAATCCAGTGCAAGTTCTTTGCAGACTAGACCCATTGGCAAACTTACGTCCATTAATTTCAGTGGGTCTCCTTTGAGTAAAACTTAGTGGGCTATAATGCATGTCCCCAAAGAAGCTTTTATTAGATTTCAGCTGAGTATTTTGCAATGGGGGGGGGGGGGAGGCACAACCCTTTTGGTTCAGTAGCAGCTTGTGATTGGTTCATTTTTCTCTAGTTCTTTCTGTCTTCTCCCTCACTGTTTTGGAGGACTTCCCCCCATATTTTACATGTAAGTAATAAACAAACAAATACCTTAGGGTGGGATTCATTTAATGAACCCCACCAGGGGAAGCCCAGTATTAGGCACAACAGGGCTTCCCCTCTCCTACCTCATGTGCTGCCTGTGCCCTCCAAAATTGCCCGAGGGAGGTCAGGGGAACCCCCAGAACAGCACATGGAGGGAGGGGGAATATTTCTGTCTGGCAAGCTGCTACGCTTGCTCAGATGTAACATTCAGCATAGCATGATGTTGAATTCTACCCTTGAATGAATAAATATCCATATTTTAGAACGTTGACAGCTGCCTCTTTTCATAATCCAGAAAACCTCCTAAATAACACCCGAGTTTTGTGAGTAAGGGAAAGTCTAGCAAAATAATGGATGTGTTTATACACACCCAGAGGAACCACAAAGAAATAATAATTCTAAGCCACTGGCAAGCTATGCTTCTCAACATATACTTCCACTACCACCTTTAAATATGTACCACAGGAATGAAAGAATGCAGCTAGCTTTATTGCATCCACCAGCCAAGTTCACTAGGATTTCTGATTTCCCTGCCATCTATGCTGACCACATGTTTCTGCCCACCCCATCCCCTCTAATTAATGAAGGCAGTGAATGTACTGCCAGGTGGTAGCTCTCCGTTTTACTGGAATAAGCATTAACTGTAAAACGTGGAACTCTTTGACTTCTGACGTCAGTGGCAAACTTTCAACCAAGGTCTTGTTATCAATTAGCTGAGACTGGTGAGAAGGAAGAAATCCTCTTGCAAGTCGTGGCTTTTAAACTGTTATGACTGCAACCCTATACCCACTTACCTGGGAGTAAAGACCCACATCTCAATGGAAGTTCCTCCATGCATAGAATTGCATTGTTAAAAAGTTTTTCTAGATCAAAAATTAAGCAGCTAGAATTCTGCTTCATTGCTAATGTATTAAAATTTGGGGCTTTTCTTTTATAACTGTAAGATGCAGACAGTTGTTTCCCTTACATAGCTGGTAACAAAAATAAAAGGTTGGACAATAATTTGCATTTTCTCTCATTGCCAAAGCTAACAAGCTGCTTTGGATGTTGAATGTCAGAACATAGAGTAGGCAGTTTTAACATCTTGCATGCATAGTTTGTGTGCAAATGAAATCAGAAAGATCTTGGAGTGGGGTAATCTGACCATCCACATGCTCTGAGATGATGAAAGACAAATTGGATTGCAGTCCCACCCCCCGTGCATTTATTGATTGATTTTCAAGAACACAAATTAAACAATGAATCTTGAAATTAAATTACAACACTCTTCCTCTCAATGCTATTTTTAACATAGTTACCAATGTTTTGATCTATTAAAGGCAGTGGGATCAATGAATGTGTTACTAGATGTAGTTATAGGATAAAGTTGTTATCCCAAACATTAAATTGAAAATGAATCCAACTGGTATCAACTGGACTTGTGTCTGCTACCAACATACTTAGAGATTATTTGTACTTTCTATACTACCATACTGTTATTCTAGGGCAAGCCAATCTAGAAAAACTACAGTGTTTTCCATCTGATTGAATTGCCACCAAACAATGGGCTCTCAAGAACAGGCCATTCCTAATCTTTATTTCTGGACTTCTGATAGGATGGAGAAGAAAATAGGATTGCCAGAAACCAGTCATTATTAAAATGAATCTTACCCAGTAATACTTCATGAACTCAATCACACTTAAAACCAGTGCTTTTTTTTCTTTAAAAATGTTTAGGGGTACTCTCATTTTGACTCAAGAAAATCCCCATTTTATAGTTCAAATCGGGGGAAATAAATACAGTAAATGGACAAAAGTACAAAGATTCACAAAATGTTTAGGGGTATGCGTATCCCCACGTACCCCCCAAAAAAGCACTGCTTAAAACTAGAGAACAGAACAATGCATCTATTTGTTTTTAAATTCACACAATTTGCTTAGCTTGACTTCAAACTACATATAATAAAGAGATGAAGTCAGCCAATGACAATGAGATTTTCCTGATCAGATCCATAACTTTTTTTTCCTAATCAAGGATGGATAAAGCATAAAATAAAAAGTGGTAAGTAAACATAAGGGTTAGTAGTGTTTTATCTTTCCTTCATGCTTCCCTTTCCACTATTCTCTCATATTGTCACCTCAATGGAATATTATTCTAGAAAAGTTGTTGCCAAATCTGAAAGAAAGTCAGCAATGACAGAGAACTTTATTTAGTGAAAGCCTGAGTGGTCACATTGTGGATCTTTCTAGCGCTGGTATTATTATTTCTGACGTTTGAATATCATGCAGTGCTAACAGCTTGGCTTTATCCATTTTTTTTTACTTGGAAGACAGTTCCCCTGATTTCATGGAACCTGCTCTCTGGTAAGTGCGTAGGAAACATTTCAAAGTCTCAGGTGAAATTGTTTGGTTAATGACCCACCTGGCCTGGAAGACAGTCTGTGTGTAATTGTTCACCCTATTCCCCACACGTCACATATTTGGCAAAGCACAGGTTCTTCTGTAGCCAAGTGTGCTGAGAGATATAGCCATGTGGGGCTTCACACAGAGGAGAAAAAGCATGATTACTGTAAAGTTAACAAATGCTGGGTGTCCATCACAATGACAGCTGGGGGTGGGGAAGGGAGCGGGGAAATTAGCATCCTGAGCATGAGAAATGAATGTTCAATTGTTTGGTTTTTCACCCTTCTGTCTAACCTCATATTCCCTTCCCTGTTTGTTTGGATCCAAGTCTGCCACACTCGAGCACCTGCTTCCTGTAGCAACCCTTATGGGCCGCTGAGAATGAAGTACTTCTTGTTTTTGTGTGCTACTCTCGCTCAGATGGGAGGTGATGACCTCCCTGGTTTAGGAAAAGAAATCCTGCAACTTGATAAAATGATTCAATATGTGCTTGTGGAATCTGAACTGAAGACAAGACATTATTCCCACATGCCACATATCCACTCCTTTTGCACTTGGAAAACACATTTATGAAAGAAAGCGAAGCACATTCCTCAACAGTGCGCAATAGGACCACCGTATTCACACAGAGTGCCTCTGTGAGATTTCACTGTCATGAAAAGACCTCAGCTTTTCTCCTCATAATGAAATACTGTATGATCTGAAGACCAGTATCCAGATGCTATATCCTAAGAGTGCAAGGAAAACAAAGGCCAAAGGTCATGTTATGTCAAATTCATATTGGAATTTAATTTCAAACGATTGCCACTCTGTGTGGGGTGAGAGATCTGATCCAGGGCATGGGTGTGGCAGGCAGTTATGGGTTTAACTCTCCCCTCCTCGCCCCCCAAGGCTGTGATTTGCATCCAACAGCCATGACACATCTAACACTGAACCTGACCCCAAGTACAGTGCATTTTGTCCATATTATTGAGTCATACATTATGTGCAGGGAGAGCTCATCAGTTCTTTGCTAGGCCACTAGCCTTAGCCCAAATAAGCCCTCCAAGGCTACCAGCCTTTATATGGAAGAAGAAGAGAAAACAAAAGGCTGTCCAGGTGCCTCAAAGTAGTATTTTGAAACTCAGTGGCACTGCATGACTAAGCAAGCTGTGGGCTGTAGTAGGTAATGCTTATTTCACAAATATGAACAATTATTTGCTTAATTGGGATGGAACTAGGAGATATGCTGCACAAGGTGCCATCGAAAATAGTGGCCCCCAATCCACCTGGAGGGGGGGTTGCACCCAGGGCACATGCTTAAGGGGGCATGGCTCTCACATTGCCACTCAGTTCCTTTTAACTGCTGGAGCATTATTCGGGAATTCTCATGTATTGTTATCTATAGAATCTATAGACAAACCACCCATTATCTATAAACCACCCATTTATTCTTCCTTTTACTAGTCTGGCTTGCATTAAATGCTTCATTCCCTTTATTAGTTAAAAAGGTATATTTGATGATAAATGCTGCCTTTTAGAATCTATGCGATTTGCGGGGGGGGGGGGGAGGATCCAAGGCCATTTTAGGAATAACATTGGATTGGATTAAATTTTACTCTGACAATCATTTTGCATATGCATAAAATGTATGACCATGAATACAGCAGTCCTATTTACTGATGTCACTACAGTTGTCTATGAAATCTGGTATCTTGCTGTCATTACAGTGGTACCTCGGGCTAAGACTTAATTTGTTCTGGAGGTCCGTTCTTAACCTAAAACTGTTCTTAACCTGAGGTACCACTTTAGCTGATGGGGCCTCCCATTGCCAGAGCACAATTTCTGTTCTCACCCTGAAGCAAGTTGCCAGTCAATAAGACAACTTTTGCTCTTGCTAAATGTTTGCTAAAAGAAAAACATAAAAATACTCTGATGAAGAGTTTTATTTAAAAAGCTTATCAAAATGCAAATACAGTAGTACCTCAGGTTAAGAACTTAATTCGTTCTGGAGGTCTGTTCTTAACCTGAAACTGTTCTCAACCTGAAGCACCACTTTAGCTAATGGGGCCTCCCACTGCTGCCGTGTGATTTCTGTTCTCATCCTGAAGCAAAGTTCTTAACCCGAGGTACTATTTCTGGGTTAGCGGAGTCTGTAGCCTGAAGTGTCTGTAACCCGAGGTACCACTGTATTGCAGAGGTCTAATGGTCTCGTTGAGTTTAATTTCTGCCGGGATGAAGCAAAATCCTCTTAAAACATCTCTCAGCAGCTCTGCCTGAGGGAGGAAAGTTTTACTGCCAATAGCTCTAAAGAGGTGAAGTTACTCTTGCAAAATTTATGTCTTTAAAAATTGCCTTTCACAAATGTGGCACATGTGAGAACGTACTCAAGGAAGTGCAATAAATGAATACCCAAATGGATGCTTTCCCTTCCCATATGTGCTACTTAAACATGACTACTCCTGTGATTTACTGCGCTTTTAATGACAGGTTTACTACAACACATTATTTCCCTAGGCTCCTCTGTATCTTTATGTTATGTGTTATCCACAGGTGAGACACAGTCAGCCCCTAACTTTACAAAACAAAAACAATGAGAGGCTGATATAGACAGTGGTTATCTCTCCCCAGATTTTCAGGAAACGGTGGGCAAACCCTTACGTTATTCTTTTCCATGCATTAAAACAGCTTTTGCTGACTTGGTGCCCTTCAGATGTGTTAGACTACACCTCCATCATCCCCACCAAGCAGGCCATGGAATGGGAGTTGTATCACTGTGAGGAGCCTTAACAAGCTACAGTCCCCATAATTCTTTAGGGAGCGATGGCTGTTGAAAGTGGTATCACAGTGCTTTAAATGCATGTGGATTTGGCCTTCGTCGGGTTCTACTTTGTCCACACTTTCATGGTGAAGCGGGGAAATGGGCTAGATAAAATGAAGAACAATGGCCTGGATACCATTAACTGAGGAAAATGGTGTTCCGTCCAGGCTATTACTAGAGTATGGTGATGGGGTGGCATGTTGCTGCACAGGGTCACCCAACCCTCTGGAGCACATTTTTGAGGGGCAAATGATCTGCAGGAGGAAGAGAATAGCATCAAAAAATACTTCTCCCCCTTCTGCTGGCAGGAGCACCCCATTAGCCCAACTCCTTTCATCAGACACTCCTACTAGTGAAACTACGTCCAGTTAGGAAATGACAATATTTTATGTCCAACTTCCTTTTATAGCAAGACTATTCCCATTTATTTCTCTCATCCTAGAGACTGGTATCTTTTTGAGGCATCCGTTTTTTTACTAACCTATGGCATGGTGTGATTTATTTATTTTTTAAAGATGTGGGTTTTTTACAAAAATATTTCTCATATTAAATCTAGGAACACTTTCACAATCATGCATTTTAAATGTTGTCTCTTGTAGGGAGTTGTGCTTTCTCTCTTTTATATTTGTCGTGCTTTAAAATAATCATTTAGATATGCTGAAAGAGTCTATTTGTCATCATAAGCTTTCATCACATGCAGAGGATTAGCCAGAAGACACAAAAGGCGCTTGTTTTACTATGTCAATCTGTCACATCCAAAGCTTCAGATAAAACAGACCTCCAGGTGATTTCAAGGTTTGGTGTCTGTGGGTTTTTTTTGAGGGGGGGAACCCCATTAAAAACTATGCACATAAAGGATTATGCATGGCAGTTATCCAAATGGTGCCCTTCAGAGGGAAGGGGAAGGGGTATAAGGGCAAAAATTAGAAATGTTAACTATAAAGCTACCAAACTCTCCCTCCCATTTCTCTCTCAATTAGATTATCTTTGTATTTTGTGTTAATCCAGCAAATTTCATGCTAAAATAGAAATTCTCTTTGAATTTCATGTTAACATGGCAGATTTTAAATTAATTCTATTAGAATATGAAATATGAAAATTCCTGACGCAACTCATGAATACTAAATTGGAAGCAAATAAATGAGGGGGTGGGGAAATGTAAGAAGAAACCCATATTATCATCATTGTCTCTTCAAATATATGGTGTATATATGGGTGACCTAGTTCACTCATTTTAAGTGTGATAAACCATACGAAAAGATTTTTAGAATAACAACGAAAACTCCTTTTCATGTGTGGTTTAGTAGGAGAGCAATTCACTAGGGATGGAGAGGCATCTGTTTGCAAAACTCAGGTGGTTTATAAGGCAATTGTTCATTGCAAGTCTTCTGAAAACCTTGAGATGTTTTGCCCTGGGCCACCTTTAGCATATGCGCCGCTGGGGTGCAAGGATCCGCCCAGCGCCCCCAAATTTAGTTGAGCCCCGAATTAACTTTTATTATGTATCTGTCACTATTATAATTTGATAAATAGTACTCATGTCTGCGCAGCTCCAAAAGGAGTTTGTGTGTGTGTGTGTGTGTGTGTGTGTGTGTGTGTGTGTGTTGTTTAAAACCAGCTTTTCTAAAAAAGACAAAGAACACATTGGGAGTTGGTGTAAAGACTCCACGCATGCGCTTATGGGTGTAGGGTGGTGTCTGAAAGATGAGATGGGCGGGCACTGTGCACATGTGTGGGAGAGCCATCTTCGTCAGCCTTTCATTATGGGAGCAACCTTATTTCTAGAGGAGCTGGGAGGGCCCTTGTGAACGTGCATATACGAGTTCTTCTTGGGAAGGTTCCGGAGCCTTTGCACCCTCCCGTCACTAGATAGGTGCAGTCTCTTTCTGTCTGTCTCTCTTTCCTGTCACTCCCCCTTCTCCCGGCAGGCAGGCAGTGCGAGATCAGTCGTGTCAAAGGTGCCGCTGCCGCATAGCAGCTCAATACAATATGCTTAGGCAGCTTCAGCAGCAGGTGCCTGGCGCCCCCAGAATTTAGCACACGGGTGCCCCGCACCCCTTGCACCCCCGGGTAAAGACGGCCCTGGACTTGCCCTCCACATTGAGGGTGCCCAGCATCACATGACGTGTCCCGCCCTGGTTTGGCAAAAAAAGAAAAAAGAACCAACCCAACAACTTTGCCTCCCCCCAAAAGATAAAAAGCTCAACAACTCCTCCCCCCCCCAAAAAAAACCCAACCCAACAACTTTTGTGTCCAGATTTTCAATTTTTGAAATATGGCAACCCCATAACTGGGGAGTGAACAGGTTAAATTAAGGAAGAGGTTCTGGAATAATTAATGATCTGGTGAGGGGAAAATAATCATAGAATTCATGGATTTGTGTAGTTGGAAGGGACCCCAAGGGAATGACTGGAGGGTGGAGAGAGGGTGCATACGTGTGTGCTGTGGTTCTGACTTTCAGCTCCCAGATGGTTACCTATTAAGGAATGTGGTTCTCTGGTGGAAGAAGGTCCCTGCCTTGGGTTAAAAGGGAAGCTACACGTTCCTAAACCAGCAGCAAAGACATATTGAGGAGTTGCCACCAGTCAGGGCTCCCCAACACAAATCTCCTACTGCTTAACTATGAAGTCAGCGATTCACATGTTATGTTTTTATTTCAGCAAATAACTTGCTACATAGAGTAGTTGAGCTAGCATTTAGCCACAGTGCCAAAACTGAAAGATTAAAACATGAGTCAATGTTCAGAGGAAGTTGAAGTCTTGAATGATCAGGAGAAAAGAGATGCATTTTTACTCCTTTTCTTCTTTTTCATTTTTTGAAGCATTGAATAACCTATTTCAATGTCAGGATAATGGGAGGTCCAGGCATTATTCTTTATTTGACTGCTTTAGCAATTGGAACACGAAGAAACCCTATTAATGTGGTCAAAACAGGGGGGGGGCGTTTCTTGGCTTAGGTTTGTTCAGGATGACCACATGGAAATTCCTGAGACAAAGAATGTCATGTGCCACATAGGCAAAACACTGGTATGGCAATGTGCTGATTTCTAGGATTGAAGCATAATCCTAATTTTTGAGAGAACGCCTAGGAAGATTGAAATGTTTCAGTGTTGTATCTGAAGTTTCTTTTAGCTGCTGCAAAGCATGGTCTGTTTTGTATGATGCATTCTGTAATTAGGAACAATAAATTTGTGACAGCTCTGTTGCATAAGGTATTTGCAGTACACATATTTACTCTTCAACATACCTGCAACCAAGATCCCCAGCCCTTCTCCAGTTCCCATTTGCATATATTTTGAAAGGGAAATATATTTCTGACAGGATTCCTTTGTATTTTGTGCAAAATGATCTAATGCTGCTACTCTTCGGAAATTTATCTGCAAAAATGAATATTCACAACACTTTTCCTTCCATAAATCTATTTGCTGATGAAAATTAATTTTTGCAGATGTGGGCAGAAATGATTTCATCAGCTTGTAGTCCAGCATATTTTCTTCTACAAATATTTGCCAAGCCTTTCAGACACATTCTAGCTAAATTCCTGGAATGAAATTTGAACACTTAAGCTTGCAGCTAAGATACAATGGTCCAAGCTTACATCTTGGCTATGGCAATGCCTTTCAGGGGTTTCAATACAGGACATGTTCCAACTTGCCAGCACTTTAAAATCTGAAAGAGAAATAATTAGTCCCTCATTCCTGAAAGTAAAGCTCTTTCCCCCACACTTCTGAACTGTCAACAAATGTACTTCCCACCGGCTTTTGTCATCCTTATGCTCACCATTGACTTTCTAATTCTAACCATCATTTTTCTGAATGGCACTAGTAATTTCATGCACCTGCAAAAATGAAGAATTGGAATATGTGAAAGCTTTTACAACAGGACTAAAAGTGAGAAGAGCATGAGAGAGAGAGAGAGAGAGAGAGAGAGAGAGAGAGAGAGAGAGAGAGAGAGAGATGCAGGCATATGAGTGCCTGCTTCAGGCAGATGATGCTGAGGACAGATGTACCATGCAGCCTGCCCTGGACCCCCTTAGCCAGCATTTACCAACCTGGTCCTCTCTAGATGTTTTGGACCACAACTCCCATCAGCCCTGTCCAGTACAGCTGTGTAGTTGTAGTCCAAAACATCTGGAAAGCACCAGCTTGGCAAAAGCTGGTCTAAGCAATCCAGTTGCCCTCAGGCGCAGATGAAAACATTGCCCCATCAACAGTATGTACCTAGCTGCCAGTCCAGTCAGCGTCTAAACATGGCATGGAGGAGGAGTGTTGGGGCTATCTTGTTTTCAGGTGGCAAAATGTCTTGGGCCACTACAGAGGGGAAAAGAGACAAGTTCAAAATTAAGGAGGCGGAGAAGATTAGGGTTTAAAAAGCCCACCAAAATCCAGCAATCCCCCCCCCCACTCTTGTTGTGCTAGTGTGCCTGTCATTTTGGCACTGACTTAACAATATAAAAGATCGTTTGTGTCTTGTCTTATTGTCTATAAATCTGTCTCATTAGATAATTCTCTGGGGCCTCATCAAAAATGAAGCAAAAATAAAAGCCCTGAGAGACAAATCGGAACGTATGCTGCCTGAGCAGGGGTATAATTAAACAGGAAGAGAAAGAAACAGGAGGACTCTCTTCCTGGAGAGAGACAGAGTGCAGCTGGTGTATCAGAGAACTGTTCTGGACAACCTGTTTATTCAGCATTCATCCTCATTTGCTTGCACAAAGCTCACATGGTAGAATATGTCTGGTCTTGATTAAGCATTCATTTTGATTTGTTTACAGGGCGCTTATATGACAAAGAGTAGCCAGCCAGCATTCATCCTGATTTGCTTGTGGGGTGTTCAAGCATCTTCCCATTAGTTGTTTCTTCACCCAACATTTTCAATGCATTTCCCTGTCACTTTCCAAAACGCAAAAAGTTCATTTTTAAAAAATGGATTTGTTGTATCAAAGTGACAGAGCATATCTCACCCTCTCATAAAATATCAGGGCTGTCTACAGCAGTATAAAAACATTAAAAGCAGTATTTGTAACCACGCAAACCTAAACTCCCAGTATGCATTTGAATCTCTGCTGCAATATACAGTCTGGAGGCACCCAGAGTCTGACTTCGGAAGAAGAAGCACCCTGAGAATTTTAAAATGTTATACAAGGTGTGAGTTAAGCGAGATATTCTGACATTACCCCAAAATTGCATGTTGTTATAAATTGCATATTAGGTTTCTGGGTTTAAAAAAAATAAAGGCCCCACCAGACATCAAGCATATTTATTTTAAACATGTTTGTATTCCTCGTTCAACAAAGGAGTTCAGATTATGATATTGATTTGTTCATTCTAATTTGAAATTTACTCTGCCAATCAGCAAAAAAGGCCCCCATGGCACTGATAACATCCCTTGTAACAAGTGAGACCCACTCATCCATCTAGCTCAATACTGTCTGCGGTGGCTCTCAAGGGTTTGAGATAGGAGTCTTTACCCAGCCTTGCCTAGAAATCCTGAGGACTGAACCTGCAGCCATCAGTATGCAAGCTAGACCCAATTGCTACAGTTTTATTGTACTATATTCTTACTCAATATTTTATAACCGGCCAATTTATACCTCCACATGTGTCCCACACATACACAAACAAACATACAAATATCAAATATTATCATGCTACTGCTTAATCACTTGTGCAGATGTAGCATGGGGAAGAAATATATTTAAATAAAGGAAACAAATATAACCTGAGCTCTAACATATGCTTCGATATTACTACACAGGGCTGTCAATCAGGGAGATGGATGTGATGTTGCTAGGATACCTTTTGAAATTACATTTATTCATTGCTCGATGTGCACACATGTCTTCTATATACTAGATTGGAAAAGTGATAAAAACCACATTTATAGCATAAAAGAAACAAGGCTCTATCAATTTTTAAAAGGGCAAAGCACAAACTGAAAGCATGACTTCCTTTGCTACTGAGTAAATTAAGACCACAGGCATAGAATGATATACCACCAAAGATTAACAGTTGCATTGAACTCTCTGTACTTCTGGAAAGGGGAGGGGGAGGGAATCGTCTTTGTTCTCCATAGTTCTTCAACATGTCAGAGGAACAAAGTCTTAAAGGAGAAGCTGCTGACATAAATTCATCTGCATATGCTTTACACCTTTTACAAAGGCCCTTCAACAGTTTACTAAATAATGTAAGTTGACACAAGATGAAGTTTTTTTAAAAAAAGAAATCATCCCCAAGTGGCTAAAAGACAGAAAACAAATTTCAGACAATAGAGAGCTGTTTCTCACCAAAGTTAAGTGTAACAAAGGAAAAATAGCAGTCTCCATTAGGACCATGAGTTGGAAAAACTGATAGACAACCTCTAATCAATTTTCATTAGTGCCGTATAAAAGGCTGTGAAAGAAACCAGGTTTGATAATCCAGTGTGCTTTTCCAATCATAGTGCACAAAAGCTGTGATCAGCGGAATAAAGGAACCAAACACCATCAAAAATAACAAAAGGTGGCTGGTGAGTAGGACTAGATTAGCAATTATTGGGGCTTCTAGAGACTCCAGAGCAACAAGATGGTTATTTATTTCATTGAAAGAAATCCATAATGCTGATGGATTGTTTAATTTACATATGAACGTTTAAGTTGTAAAAAATGCCTAATAGAGTTGAGCTGTGGAATGTCGGAATTCACAAGCTACTATTTTCTGGATCTCAGAGACAAACTACTCATATGTTTTGTTCTTGAGTACTTTATATTTCCTGAGAAATTGCCATCACAGAGGGCCCAGACCAGATCAGGATGCTGGTGTGTGGGGATTTTTGCCCTTTGTCCCTTCTGTGGTCCTGATCCAGATTGGGGTCCCACAAGTTTGCCGGGAGGAAAAGGAAACAATTCACTTTCACTGGTCTCCCATTTGTATTATGGATCTGATAATGATACTGGCCTACCTGACAGAGAAGTTTTAAGGATTTCTGAGAATATGTGAGAAGCACTTTTGACAGGATACTTAAACTGTATGATAAACATGCTAGATATTATTTATTATTAGTTTAATATTTCATTTGTTCACATTTGCTTTGTTAGCATGTGTGAAAAATGTAGATATAAAGGGCAATTTATTTCCATCTTGTCAAACCGTAGTCTGCTCTGTCTTGGGATTGCCTGATGATGAAATCTTTCTAAATGTGACACTTGTGAATCCAGATCACTTGCACATTTGGCTTGGTTCTCTTTATTTTTGGCTCTGTTTATCCTCTCAGTGAGCATCCCAATGCATAACAAACAAATCCAGCTGGCTGAATAAAGCCTTTGCATAAATTAAGAGGGAGAATCTCACATTATGCTCGTTTTTCATCTAAGATGTGTGTGACAGTCCGGGTAGAAGAAGCCCCTGTGTTTTCAGACTTCCATTAGAAAATTCTCTAAAGGCATCTTCTTTCCTGTATCTGGCAGAGATTCTGTAAACCTCTGGCAGTGGGTTCAACTAGTTCTGCTTTCTTGAAGCACAAAAATAACCACAAACATTTTGTAAGAGTCATCCAGTCTTTTCATTGTCTGTATCTATAATATTGCAGACAGCTAAATAATTGCGGGTGAAGCATGACTAAGAATAAGAATAGCTTATGCACAAATTCTTATTTTCAATCCAATTCATTTTTATTTTTATTTTTTTGCAGTGAAGTCAATAGAGGCTCTGCTTGAGTAAATGACAATGACTTTGATTCAAATTTAAAGACGTTAGAATTGGTTCATGATATGGTAGAATTTCCTCCATGCAATTGTGTGGGGAAAGTACTGTATGAGCTCAAAGTATGTATGTACACCAGAGAGCAGGGACTCCTATAACTGTGTCAGGCAGCAGAGGAACCAACCCCATGGCAAGTTGCCAGGAATGGATAAAACAAGGGAAAGTCCTTACCATCTGCTTTTTATTCATTTTATTTATTTTTATTTTTATTTTTATTTTTATTCATCTGCTTTTTATTTATTTATTTATACAGAGAGAGGCTTGAGAATGCAGCCTCTTGGAATAATGGCGTTGTCCTGAGTACCACCCCCTTTTCTTCCACCTCCTCATTCGTCAACAGCACACACACCCCTTACGGTTGCTACTTAGCGCCATCTGTCTTTGAGCTCTTTGCTCTCCTACTTTTAAGGCTCACCAGGTTCTGAGAGATGGTGGGTCTGGAATGCTTTCTAGTGATAACATGTCAACCAGCTGTTCTGGCTCTGCCTCCTCTCCCATTATTTCCTGACTTTCCCCCTCATCTTCCTCTGAGCTGTGACCTCCCTCAAACCTCTGTTGTAATTCTGAACTGTCTTCTTCTCTGGAAGGGTCAGGCTGGGGAGGCGGTCTCCACCATTCCTTCTCTGCCCAGTCCCTGACAAACTGTGGTAGGTCTCTTTGGATATATATCCCCATCATGAAAACTGTTTCTCCCTTTGTACCAAGCGAGTAGCAAACTTGTTTACAAAACGAAGATTCAGGCAAGGTTGTCTTAGGGTGGTTACTTGCAGGGCACTAGAAATTATGGTGGCAACTCCCCACTGGGGTCATCTGAAAACAAAGGAAGCACTTTTCTCCCTTCAATAGTATTGTTTTTACCAATTATTATTAATTAATTAATTAATTAATACCCCACCCATATGCAAAATTAAGCTATAGTCATTTAAATAATTAATCAAATAAAATTCCTTTAATCAACCAAATCCAAATAACTTTGTTGTACTAGCCATTGGCCATGTCAAATCTGGATCAAAAATAAATACAAGCAAAAGGGGTGTCACACCACAAATAATGGTCTTTATTTAGATCTCTGTGTCTCCCTTACAGTTCACTGCTATATTGTCCAGGGTCATCTTTCTGTTCTGAGAAAGAAAGCCAGGTAGCAACAGCAAATCCAGCTGTTTTCCAGGGCGAGCTTTGCACAGTGGAGAACAGCAAGGTGGCAACAATAGTTACCCCACTTGAACCCAGACAATTTGACCTTTATCAATCAAATTACCGTAGGTAACTAAGCCCACGCACCCAAAATGAGAACGAGCCAACAGCCTGAGAAACCCCTTGAGACCCTGCACAATGCCAATGATCAAAACATGCAGAAAGATCCTTTAATCAAGTTTCACCCCTAACCAAAATATATGTATAAATGAAAGCACAGTAAAAATAATATTTTTTATAATTATCTACCAACATTTACATGTTTGCGTTTTTTAAACTGCAGGAATAGTGGGATCTAAACAGTTGTGTTTGATAAAATCACACGTGTCCAGTTCATATTTTGAATCACATATACTTTCAGTGATCATATAACTTCCAGCCATCTTTTTTTCAAAAATGTGGGCAGATCTCATTACAGTGCTCCATAATATATCCTATTGGGTAATTTACTTTGCTCTTTTATTTGGCCTTGGAGATCACATTGATTCATTAATTCCTGGTACATATCTGCTTTTACAACTTTGTTTTGCTCTCCCATATTTTTGGATCTGACTGGATGTAGTTTTCCCCTGATCTGGGTCACTATGGACTAAGCATGTTTGTGTCCCATTTATGGTGTTTTATCTGTCTCCATGCCAGCAGGAAGGTTTCCTCAAATATCTGTTTTCTGTCTCAGTGAGTATTAGCAATGGCAGTAGTCCAAAGGTAAGTGTCCAAATTATATCAGATACTACCAATGGGATAATTGGAAATAACTTCCTTTGAAATAATGAAACTTTCTGGACTTTAATTAGGTTCTGGACTTTAATAGGTTGTCATATTCTGAGTCCTAGGTCCATGTATACTAGGTCCATGTATACTATATACATTTCAAGCATTATCATTTTAAACAAACATAGCTTCCCCCACCCCCTTAGTTTGTTAAGACTCCTAAGAGTTGTAAAAAGATCCCTATTCTGCTTGCAAAGCTACAATACTCAGAATGGTTTAACCATCTCCCCGCAGGCAACTCAGGGTATTATAGCTCTGTGAGGAGAACAGGATTCTCCCAAGAGCGCTCTCTCATACTCTTCAACTGCCTTGGAAAACCTGGGACATCCCGTCCCCATCCCCACGCAAGAGTACGGCAGCCATTTTAGGTGCCTTGCTCTTGTGCGATTGCAGTCCAAGGTCTCGCCCTGAAAAAAAGTGGTTATTTTCAGGTCTGCAATTTTGCACGGTGTTCCAAATCACATGTTTGGAGGCACCGTGCTCCCAATCTCATGTGGGTCACATGACTCACACAGGATTTTGTCCCAGATTTGGGTTGTGTCATGGTGGAGGGAATGCTCTCTATAGCCTGAACAAACTATAGCTCCCAGGATTGTTTGGGAGAAGCTATGACTGTTTAAACTGGTAATATGATGCTTGAAATGTATAGTGCAAATGAGGCCCATTTCTCTCCTCCGCCCTCTTGCCCCCAAGCACCTGAAATAAGACAGACCTTTCAGTCATGTCACCTCACCTTTATCACAGTCCAACTTTGGGATTCCTGCTACAGGTAGGTAGCCGTGTTGGTCTGCCGTAGTCGAAGTATCTGAAGAAGTGTGCATGCACACGAAAGCTCGTACTAATAACAAACTTAGTTGGTCTCTAAGGTGCTACTGGAAGGAATTTTTTTATTTTGTTTGGAATTCCTGTTCCTGAGGGATTCTCAAATACATCACCCTCTCTTGTTATCTGGGGAAGGAGAGAGCAGTTTTCTAAGTTCTGATGGCCCTCTTACTCAAATACTTGGAGAGACGTCAAGGCATTAAGAGACTATTTCCTAACAATTAGTTTCTACAGAGAAAACATTAACCAACAGTTCTGGACCATTAATGAAACAGAAGAATAGTCAGTCAGAAGCTGTAACAACATTAATGCATTAATAATACAATGAGCATTTTCATTCATTCTTTTTAAGGAAAACATTTCCCCTGGATTATAGGATAGTTAATTCAAAATATCTGTGGTAATACAGTGTGGTTTGAGAGGTTGAGTATAATCCAATATAATAATAATGTCCAGATTACTGTAAATAGTTTCTAGAGGCAGTAGCTATGTTAGTTTGTTGCAGCAAAAACAACAAAAAGCTTAAAGACTAACACATTGCTTCAGAAGTTGTAGTGGCACAGAATGGAACCAGCCCAGTTGTCAACTGAAAGGACCATCAACAGAATACAACATCTTTGCAGAAAAATCTGCACTAGTTTTTTTTTTTGTTAGTATACACAGGTAGCTTGTGTGCGGGACCGTTTTCCACAGCATATCCCTGACCAACCCCTGCAATCGTTGAGAGAAGCACTTTTAGTTGCAGTAAATGATGTCTGCTGCATGAATACTAGGAGCAGAGGATTTAGTGCGGCAGTGCCAATAATGTGGAACACCTTACATCAAACAAGCACCATCAATTTTGAGGGTTGTTTCACATGTCATACTAAGCCAAATCGTGGCTTCACATGAATGTGCAAGCATTTGGGATACTCAAGAAGTACTGTGGCTGCGTTGTTCTGCTGCTGAACTGCACTGTGCCATGGATCCAAACCTGGGCTTGTGGTTTAGCTCTATTTAGATGTAACCAAGGTTTGCCCTATGGTTTATGGTGCGTAGGTTGTCCAGGGCTACTAAACCACAAGCCTGGTTTCAGATTGACATGTCAATCTCTTCTGCTGGAGCAAACACACTCATGCACTCATGCTAAACCATGGTTTAGAATAGCATAGCATGTCAACTAGGTCTAAGTGGCATATACTTGCTAAATATGTATTTAATCGCTCAAGCCTTCTCTGGAATGTGACCCAGCCATGTGTTATCTGTTCTGTCCTTGACCAATTGACTAGTTTATTCTTTGTATTGAATTTATATTGTTCAAGGAGAATTTTATGTTGCTCACCTCTTAGAATTTTTTAAACATAGATATAATTATTATTGGCATATGCTTGCATAGACTAGAGGTTATGATGAGTGGGTCTCAAACGTTCCCTCCCTCAGATCATTTAAAAATTCCTGACCTGAAGGTTTTGGCAGACCACTGAATTTTGTATAATCCAGACTGCAATACAACAAAGGACGCAATGTGAATACAATAGAAGACCAATATGGATATTTTATGGTGATAGAGATGCCATTTCCCATCTTCAACCACAGATCTACAGACATGCTACAGACCAGCTGAATGAAAACCACAATTGGGGAACCCCTGCTCTAGATAATTGTCTCAGGCCCACAAACGTTTATTCAAGAGGCAGCTAATGTGTGCCCTGGAGATGTTGTTGAACTTCAACACCTATAAGCCCAATGCTCTTGAATGTTGCGAGTCATAGTCCAACAACATCTGGAGAGCATCATGTTAGCTCCTCCTGGTTTATGCCATAATAAATTTGCTAGTCTGTATGGTGTCAATATAAGATTATTGGCTATTTCTGCAGATTAGATTAGGAACCTGACATGATTATATCTGTGTACTTATTGTATTTTCTTGTATAATGTGTGGAGTGCAGGACATAGCTAAGAAGTTGAGCTGAATAAGCATTTGGGGCAGAGACACCTCCTCTTTCTATGAGCTCTTCCTCTGAAGCAGATGCTCCTTCCATGAGCAAAGTACATGAAACCTTTAGTCCAGGCATGTCCAACAGGTAGATCTACTGGTAGATCACTGAACGTCTGCGGTAGATCACTGGTAGACCATTGGCTCCCCCCAAAGAAGCTGAACAACTGTGGCGCCCCTAAAAAAAGCTCAGCATTTTACCTCCTCCCTGAAAAAAGTCAACAAATTTGACCCGAACCCCCCCTCCCAAAATGGGTCTTCCTCCTTCCTAAAAAAAGCTCAACTCTGTGAGTAGATCGCAGTCTCTTGGGAGTTGGCCACCCCTGTCTATCTAGCTGAGTATTTTCTATCTAGCTGAGTATTGTCTACAACTGACTGTCAGTTGCTCTCTAGAGCTTCAAGCAGGGGGCTGCACCAGCCCAACCTGGAGATGCCAGGGATTGAATCTGGGATCTTCTGCATGCAAAACAGATGCTCTTCCATTGAGCGATTGGCTTCCATTGGCTCTTTCCTAAATGTAAGGTTCCATGTTTATATATTCAAAGAGCTCTTTGTCAATGCCAATGCCATGAATAGGAATCCTTCAGCACGCAAATATGTGCTGATAGGTCCTGTGGCACAGTAACATCATGGAATTTTGTCTGGTCTTCTGTATAGCTGAGAACCATTTCTGGGGGGAAATGAGCCAGGCACTCTCCCATTCAAACAATGGAACTGCAAACTCTGTAGACTATCAGTACTGAAGTTTCCCCTGTCACCTTTTGAGCATGGGTGTCTTCGCGCGTGTGCCCCCCCCCTTGCCTCTCTTCCTTATTTTAACAATCCAGTCAGAAAGCACACCAGATCCACACCAGAGGGCATCAACTTACTTCACCTCATCCATTTGATTTCTTATTGATGACAGCAGGAGGCCTGACATTTGCCAGTAGATAGAAAACCTAGGAAAGGATAACTGGTTAGTGAGAATTCTACAAGCCTCAACAAAGCAATTTGGAAAATGATCATGTGACTGTGTGCGTATGGGTGTGCATGCCTGCTTGAATTACAATGTCTCACTTTTATTCATTCACACACACACACACACACACACACACACACACACACACTTACATTTTAGAGAACTGTCTGGAATGGGGCTATAGATTTCCTGCTTTGTCAGTCCGCACTAAACCTCAGAGGAGGCAATTCTTACTTTCTCTTCACACCATCACCTGCAGCTAATTGTGCTCTGGAAAGAAACTGTTTGCTGAGCTTAAAAAACATTCCGCATAGGAAGCGGATCAGCTTGTTCCCACTCAAAACCATTTGTTACGTCCCACAAATGTTCTGTCTTCTGTATGCTTCATAATAAAAAGGATTTGCAGATCTCATATAATTATGTCCATTAGTTTTGTGGCATTAGCTAGCGTAAAAGCCTATTCAAATTTGTTCCTGCGGTCTGCATGTTAGGAAAAGGAGGCAATGTTCACAATATACCACAAAACTGTCTTTTGAACAGTGTTGTCGTCAGCCAAACTATGGCAGCTGTAGGAAGCCCCAGATTTTTCTTCAAGGGTTGTTTTTTTTGGGGGGGGAGGGTTGCTAGTGTTCCCTCATCTCCAAACTCTGTTTGGGAGGATCTCCTGCTTTTTTAAAAGACAAAAACTGACCAGGAACAACAGCTTTCAATATTTACTGGGATCAGCTAAAATCTATGTAGGCCATATTGTGTGTTGGATGGGAGGGAGAAAATGCAAAGAAACTGTTTGCATTTGTATAATATTTTAATCAACCTTAACATATGTATGATGATAATAAAATAATAATTGGTTTTCTAATGGATTTTAGAAGGATTAGACAAATTTACAGAGGGTATACCTTCTCTGTACATCACTTTCACAAAGAAACATCTTGACAGGGAGTAACAAAGCACGGATTTCCCCCTTTCTCCTCAGCATGTGAGCATAAACACTTGGCAAGCCAGAACATTAGGAGGAATGGGAAGTTTGGCTGCACTGTCCATACCAAACGGAAGGGGCAGGGTAGATCGAGACAGTGCCAGTATCAGGTGTAAGCATCCTTGCTCTCTTGTAAAGGCCCACTCCCCTGCAGGCAACCCACTGTCGTTTTCTGGAAACTTCTTTCTGTCCTCCACGCAAGCAGTGACCAGAATGAGAAAACAGAGCTCCCTTCTCCCTCTCTTTCTCAGAAGCTGTATGGATTGGGAGGGGGCAAGTTAGGGGGGGCACTGATGGCACCTTCCAACAGCTGCGTGAAGGATATGGGGTGTGCATGCAGACCTGTCTTTCCCTAGAATGGCCTGATATAGTTCTTGCACATGCGTCTGTATGAACACATGGAGGAAATAAATTGAGTTTGGTTCCTATCAGGATCCCTCCATGTGGAGGCACCGGGCCTGTATGAATACAATCCTCATTGGATTTTATCGTATGGTATTACTCAATTGATGGTAAGTCTGGGAAGCGACTTGCGGGATTTTGTCCCTCCCCCTGCATCTCCCCTCCCTGTGCCTGCACTGTAGAGTTCCCCAACCCCTTGGAGCAGATAAAGAGGGCAGAGGCTGTAATAGGTTTGGTTTCAACATATGGAGACATTAGTTAACATGGTGGCTTTCCCAATGTCTCTAGTAAGGAAATGTCATCACAATATTGCAATCACTACAGAGGCTGCAGGGAGAATTGCCCAAAAAGGCTTCTGTGATGGAAACTTTGCCGTCAGTTGAATGACACTATTGGATGCAACCCCATGGTCTATCAATAGATGGTTATTAGATCATGGCTGAATGGCATTTACTTTTTCAAAACTTTGCATGCTGTTTCTCCACACAGCGATGTTTCCTGTATTTGAAAAGAATATTGGCTTCAGAAAGCAAAAAGACACTTGAGACTCACAACAGAAGCTCTAGAGTAAATTAGGCAAAACAAGTGAATACTGAATAGATTAATACCCATTGACTCTGAAGAAAACACACAGACAGATAATACATTTTTGGGAGGCTTCATTTGGCTGAACAGCTGCCTGAGGGACATTCCATGACTGTGCAAAACAATGACAAAATTTGAAAGATGGTAGATGAAGTAAAGTCTGCATCATATTCTCCTGCCTTGTCTTTTATTAACTAGACTGAATTTAAGCCTTGAGATATGTAAAGCTGAGCCCCCCAGAGGAAACATGACTCAAATGGCACTGCCTATGAATCACAATTCACGGCTAAGTAATCCTTATGCTGGAACAAGCAGGAGATTACATGTTTCCTTTGCTGTCTCACTTTTTCTTAGGGCGTACCTCAAGACTCCACCTATTTATCATTTCCCCTCACTCCTCCTTGTGACATGCTCCCAAAATAACTGCGATCAACTCCTTTTCATTCCTTGAGCCATTATTATTATTTATTAAATTTCTATGCTGCCCATCATCTGAGGATCACTGGGCAATTTACAATATGAAAGCACAAATATTTATATCACAGTAGCAAACATACACCCCCATGCGCGCGCACAGTTTTAAAGGCCGCAGATTGTTCAATTAGCCAAAGGCCTAAGAGAAGAGGAATGTTTTTGCCTGGCACCTACAGATATGTAATGAAGATCTGTTTGCTAAACTGCAGTGTAAATAAAACAAGCAAAAAGGCTTTTAGCAAGTTGCCAGTCAATAAGAGACTTTTGCTCTTACTGAATGTTTGCTAAAAGAAAAACATAAAAATACTCTGATGAAGAGTTTTATTTAAAAAGCTTATGAAAATGCAAATACAGTGGTACCTCGGGTTAAGAACTTAATTCGTTCTGGAGGTCTGTTCTTAACCTGAAACTGTTCTTAACCTGAAACACCACTTTAGCTAATGGGGCCTCCTGCTGCCACTGTGCCGCCGCTGTGCAATTTCTGTTCTCATCCTGAAGCAAAGTTCTTAACTCAAGGTACTATTTCTGGGTTAGCGGAGTTTGTAACCTGAAGCGTATGTAACCCGAGGTACCACTGTATACAGTATCTATCAAGATATATGAGCTTCTCAACAGGTGAGGTTTTTGCAGAAGCCATGCAGAGACATCCTCAGCAAGACTTCTTCTTTTGTATGCTGAGGAAAAAACATCTATAAGAAAAAGGGTGGTGGGTTCCTGGGTACATGCAATTCAGGTTGTGGGTTCCAAAATACCTGTGTTGATTAACAACTGTCCTAACTTCCGGTAACAAAGCATATGAGCTATGGTTGCACTAGTTAGGTAATCACAGGAGTCCTGGACATGCAAATTTCTCTGGCGGAAGTGTTGATGAGCTTGGGGGATGTTTATCATCTTGTATTAGCAAGCCTAGTTAAAAAACACACTACCACCTGTGTATTACAATTCATATAGCATTAGCAATGAAGCCACACCCTTTGGTTCTCTTCTTTATCTGCTTCCTGAAATTTCAGCCTTCTTCACACCAAGAGATCTCAGCATTTCTTATCCCTCACTCAGCTCTGTGATGCTGCAGCCATCCCAGGTTTCCTTTTTCTTCACTGCTACTGCACAGATTGAATTTTGCATAGAATTTAGCCACTAGAGCATTTATATACATTTCATGACATCAGAATGGGGCTGCCAATTAGAGCAGAAAGGTTATTCACAATTTATAGGTTGTCATTTTTAGTCTATTTTATAAGCAAAAAAATAAATGTGACATGGTGTGATGGATTTATGTTGTCTCGGGGGTGGGGGGTGGCATTTTTCCCAAAACCATGCTCCACTCCCCACCCCCATCCCAAAGAACCTTTCTGAAGATAAGTGGAAAGCTCAAACTTGCCTGAAGCTTTTTATTGCACAAGGAGCAGTGCCCCCCTTTGAAAACAGAAAATCTCCCTTTCAAGGGTCCTGTGGGCAGAGAACTCGCTTCTGATGTGAACAGAAGGAAAGAAAGTTTCCTTTGCTTTCTTTGAAGAGGCAGTTCATCACTGTCTCCCCTGACAAGTAGTCATGATGCTTTGCACTGAAGTTGATCCTTAGCTCCATGGGAGGTGCCCAGTGGATATTTTACCACAGAATAAAGGCATCTTTACTAGCAAAGCAACTCAAAAGTGTGGAATTTACTGTCCCCCGGAGACTATAATTCTGAAAATGACTTCAGTACGCTATCCTTGGGCTTGGTTAATTGAAGCTGAGACCAGATTGCATAGTGATTATTTGTAGTTTCCTGTGCACATTTCATCCGTAAAACCTTTGGCTGAAACAGCTAAAGAATCCAACACTGTGCTGTGCTGTGCTGTGCAAATATTGAAGAAATCCACTACATTCTAAGTATGTAGCTCCAAAATAACTGATTGAGTTGTTAATAATAATAATAATAATCCAGTAAAAAATTCCATGCAGCAAATTTGCCTGAATGTTGATATTGTTGATATTTTATTATCTTAATTTTGCTTTTTGATTTTCTAAGAGCCTCATCGGCCCAAATATATGCCCGGGGAGCAGACCTGAGTGGAGCCTGCCAAGTCCAGGTCTGCTCCCCAGGCCCTGCCTCCCAGGCCGCCACGGATAGGCTTAATTCAAACAGGGGGCTGGCAGTGCCCACGGTGCTCCGCGGTGGCTGGAGAGGAAATTCAACTGGCCGGGGCCACGTGGTGAGACTCCAGGAGCGATGGAGGTGCCATGGCAGGCCGCAACCGCCGCTCACCACAGAAGAGGGTAAGCAGCCATTATCTTTTTGATTCGTAATGGTATGATTTTTAAAAAATTGTCAACCACTTTGCGGTTACTTGTGATAAAACTCTGTATATAAGCACATTTAATAATAATAATAGTGCTACTTATAGTGTGACTACATTGCCAATACAGTGGTACCCTGGATGCGAACACGATCCTTTCCAGAGCCCCGTTCGCATCCTGAGTAGAATGTAACACGCAACTGCATGTCTGCGTGTGCACGGGTCGCGTTTCACCGCTTCCGCGCATACACATGACGTAATTTTGAGTGTCTGCGCATGCGCGAGCGGCGAAACCCGGAAGTAATGCGCTCTGTTACTTCTGGGTCACCGCGGAGCGCAACCCAAAAATGCTTACCTGAAGCTACTTCAACCCAAGGTATGACTGTACTATCATACTTGGAAAATACTGTCACAGTGCAATTCTACGTGTGCAGACTCAGAAGTAACTTTCACTGAGTTCCCCAAGGTAACAGATTATAGGATTGCAGGGCAATCATTATCCTCACAAGGATATGCTGCTGCTGCAGTACAACTGTTGTCATGCCCAATTTGTGCTCAGTTGGGGGAAACACACCAGTGGAAAACACAAAGATACTGTAAAAACAACAGACACACCCACAACATCCCTGGAAAGTGCACCGGCACTCATGAATCAAGGACTGGTATGCAAGCGATGGTGCCTGCATTGCATTCATACATGGAGAGGTATTTTGTGAGTCCTCTAGATGGTCATTCTGAGTGAAGTAAGTAATATACGACGATACACACCTCCAGCGGTGGAGGAAGCTGCTCGGGCACATGGGATGGCACATCGTGGGGCCTCCGGAATCTGCCTGCCTCCTCCCACTCAGCCACCCTACAGCTGGGGAGGGGAGGCAGCGGGCGGACCGTTTGGACAGCATGGAGCCTGCGTGCTCCCAAGCCACTGCATCTCTCCCAGGAGAGACACATGGCTCAGGTGTGCTGCAGGCCGTGCGGTGAGTGCCACCTGGCCTTTTGTCACCCCCCTCAGTGGTGACACCTGGGGTGGCCCGCACCCTCCACACCTCCCTTCCTCCGCCCCTGCACACCTCCAGCACACACCAGGCATCAGTATACACACAACAGGTAATACCACATTTTATGAGCTCCAGGGACACAGCTAGTGATGCCCTTTCAGTCTCCAGGTTTCTGTTGAGTCCAATAGCCCTCAACAACTGGTGGACCATCCTCAGACTCTGTATAGGATTGCATCCTCAGACTCCGAAATATTGAATTGTGCCTTTTTCATATGGAGTTAATGATGCTTTTGCCATTGGTGTGACAACACACTGCTTCAATTTGGAAAGTGAAGCTAGCAAAACTTTCCATGGCTTAAAAGTACATCTAGAAGAGGGGTAATGTATAACAGTTTACAAAAGAAAAAGAATCTTCTGGAAGCTGCCAGTTTCCAGAATGTGATGAGAATGTAGGCATTTATTCAGCTTCACAAACAAGGCTTTCTGAAAATTGTTTGTATTCAGTGAATGGTGGGGAATAGAACAGGCACTGGTAGGGTTGCTCTGCAAATTGGTATTTTTATTTGCCACAATAAGGATGGTATCTTCACTAGTAATCTCTGCCATCCTTAAAAAAAACAAAAACATTTTCTTTATCCTCTTTGGATACAAGACTACAAGAGACATCATCAGGTGAAAGTTTTGTCAACTTTAGCAAAGTCATAGGATAGACTTTAGAATGGTTTGGGGCAAAAACAACAACACAGCCATTAACTGCAATCCATCAATTTCTTTATTTGCCTCCTAAAGAACATTTCTTAACAGCAGATGGAATCTCTATTTTACTACACCAGTCTTGCAAATTTTGCCCAGAGCATTGTTTTGTTTTGCTTTGTTTTTACTGTGAAAGTTTAGGATGTATATTTTCTAAAAGTAAAGAATTTTTGGGTTTATAAATTACCCTCAGAAATGGAGAATTATTTGCTTGTGCAGAACATTCATTCATTCATTCATTCATTCATTCATTCATTCATTCATTCATTTATGCCAGTCTTCTCCCTGTCCAGAGGCCCAGGGTTAGCATGTAGCCTCAACAAGCGGGACATCTTCCTCCTGCTGATAACTGAAATAAACTTAGCATGTAATGTACATACAAGGTGGTGATTTAAAAGTAAACAGGGCTATTTTGCAAAACCAAATTATCTTTCTTTATGTGCAATTTACATATGAAGAAGCATTTGGTAATTTTCTGGCATGTTTTGAAAGTCTCTTTCCTGTGCAGTTAAACGCATATAATATCAAATCTTAGAAGCCTGGGTGATTCGATTAGTTTGAGGATTTGTGATTTTTTAAATAAAGCACACAGCTTCTGTAATGTGCAATGTGGTCTCCTGCTAGAGATTTGCTACTCCAAATCTTCTCAGACTCACAGAAACATGCTTTTTAATGCCTAGGCCTTTCTCCCAGCCTTGTCACCATTAATGCTGCCTTTGCAAGGTTTTTAAATCATGCAGTACGTTCAGGCGAACTCTCAAAAATGAATTTTGCCTGTAACTTAGCTGATTTGTCCTGATTGTTTACACGTATGTTGCATCCCTACTCAGTGTGCTGTTGCATGTGACATGTGTCTAATTTGGCCGTTGATTTTATGTAAGTTTCCATTTTGACAAGTTGTTGGTTTAGTAATTGTATATTACCTTCTATAGAAAATTTCCATAAAACACCGCCAAAGCAGCCTTAAAAGAACACAACAAGCTTGTCCAAAACTGCTGATGAAATTCAAAAGCTCAAATTGTCCGTGAATCCACTAATGCAACTTAAGAATAAGAACATTTTCAACAAAAGTGTTGCTGAAAAGTTTGTAGCTTGTGCCACTACGTCAGGAGAAATAGCTAAACAAAAGATGTGAAACCATACTTGGAGGTTATAACATGTATACTAGTTGGAGAGAAAATGTATATTGGCTGTACGTGTATATGGGTTGCAGGGGATGTTCTTTGTCTCTGAATCAAGTATATATATATATATATATATATATATATATATATATATCTATATAAAGTAGGCCTGGAACCTCTTAAATATAGTCGTGCCTTAGTTTTTGAACAGCTTAGTTCTCAAAAGTTTTGGCTCCCAAACGCCGCAAACCTGGAAGTGACTGTTCCGGTCTGTGAAGTATTTTTGGAAGCTGAACATCTGATGGAGCTTCCGTGGCTTCCGATTGGCTGGAGGAGCTTCCTGCAGCCAATCAGAAGCCACGCTTTGGTTTCTGAACATTTTGGAAGTCGAACGGACTTCCGGAATGGATTCCATTCGACTTCCAAGGTATGACTGCACCTCCAAAGGATTGTAGACTCAATTTGCGCAGAAAGACATGTGGAAATGAAGTCATCAGAGGTCCTGCCAGTGGGGCAATATGTGGCTGTGAAGAAGTGCTCTTATAGGGGCTAGAGGGATATCAAAGGTTTGGCGCATACAACTTTCAATGCTAATTTATCCGAATATATTCATAATTTAAACTGTGAAAGACCTATGGCCAAAGGACCAGGATCTGACTCACCCACCCCAACAAAGTTGTCAAGAGATCTAACTTTAATAAATAGTGCTGCAATCAGTGGACAGCTGGGATTGAAAATCCTTCAAACTGCTACAAACGAGAGAAAAAATTAGATGGCTTTGGGCAAACTTTTCAACCCCCACTTAAAGTTTACTTTCTCTCCAAAGCTAATGTTCAATACAGCCCAAGTTTGGACCCAGAAAGGGATTTTAAGACAAAGATATTTGGAGCGTGTGTGTGTGTGTGTGTGTGTGTGTGTTATAAAATTCATCTTCCCTCAACTGTAGTGGACACAATTCTGCATATATCAACAGGTTCTTGATAACAGAACTGCCTTTGCAGTTCCTCCTTCCCAAAGCTGGGTACTTCCTTACTTGCCTTTGGGAGGGCCGCGTGAGGGCTGGGGAACAATGCCAATTTTTGGCCTCACACAGGGTGTCATAGTACCCAAGTCTGCCTGCCGCCGGTGGTAGCCAAGAGTTTATTTTTAGGGGGGGGGGCACAATCTGTCCATTTTCATTTATAAGAATTGAATTAGGGTTGCCATATTTCAAACAGTTGTTGAGCTTTGGGGTTTTTTGGCCAAAGTTGTTGATCTTTTTTGGCAAAATCATCCCCCCATGCCATTTTTATGGAAAGTTGGCAAAAACGGCACTCCCTACATGGGCTGCCATATGTCTAGTTTTTCCAAGATATTTGTACCCAGACACTGCTTCCGACTGGACGTATGGCAACCCTGATTGAATGTTCTTTTAATCAGGGTCCACCCCACCCCATTTTAAAATGAGTAAGTAAACAAATAAAAGCCAAGATTAGAAACAACAGGTGTGGGTTGGTAGAGTTCAGTTGAAACAGAATGTGATCTGCCAAGTTATGCTAGCTAAGCTTCTGGCCACAACAAAGTCCCTAATGGGGGTGGGGTGGGGGTGTGAGAGAGTATTTTTAAAGCAGTTGTGTGAGGAAGGAGCTACTTGAGTCAATCATTTTTTCAGCATTAAGCCTTGGCTCTCCTTATCTGTTATCCCTGCATGTGCAAATGGATGCCAGAGGATTAGGATGCTAAGAATCTATTTATACCTGAGGGAGCAAAAGACTCTATCTTAATAGCTGCTAATGGAGGAGATGCTATCAGGTGTCCTTTGTACATTTCTCATCAGAACTGCCCTTTGGTTATCTCAAGCTATCATGGCTGTTTGCTGTGAGAAGAATAGCCTCTGATTTAAAAGGCCTCTGCTCACCAATTGTCAATATTTATCATTTATTTATTGTATGTATAGCCCACCTTTCCTCCAAGGTGCTCAAGGTGGGGGGCATTGATGTTCTCTTCCCCCCCATTTTATCCTCACAATGACCTTATGAGGTATACGTAGCAAATGCCGGATGGATGGAATCACATTACCAAGGATCTCCAAGATGTCTGTTTGGATCCTTTCCGTTTCCTGACTATTCCTCCTAATTTTTCAACTTTTTTTATCCTATCTATTTGAAATGTCCATTTCACCTTTTAGCTAAGCAGTTATAGAATCATAGAGTTGGACAGGACCCCAACAATAATCTAGTCTTGTCTCCTGCAATGCAGCAGTCTCAACATGGGTTCCCCATCCAATATGAAGCCATACTTGACCCTGCTTAGCTTTGCAAATGTGCCAGCAGTTTTATTGCTGCATCTCTATGTTGTTGTTGTTATTCCAGGATTTTGTTGTTTAGTCGTTTAGTCGTGTCCGACTCTTCATGACCCCATGGACCAGAGCACGCCAGGCACTCCTGTCTTCCACTGCCTCCTGCAGTTTGGTCAGATTCATGTTTGTAGCTTCGAGAACACTGTCCAACCATCTTGTCCTCTGTTGTCCCCTTCTCCTTGTGCCCTCCATCTTTCCCAACATCAGGGTCTTTTCCAGATTCCAGGATTAGTCGCCTCTCAGTCAATCATCTCAAGGTGATGTACAGTTCCCACAAATAGCATAACGTGATCACCTTTAATTCTAGTTGGAGATACACAAGTCCCATCCCCCTGTCCCCCCGCCCCGGTTTAGTTTAGAAAAACTGTGTATGACACAGTTTGAGCCAGCATTTCTGTTAAATAAATGGGGAACTGAGTGATTTTCTGTCCATTTTCTGTCCAAATGTGCCCTGAGAGGTCTATCCTCCTCTGCTCCCTCAGCAGCCTTTCATGGTGCAGCTAAAATGGAGTCCTCTGTCCTCATGCAGGCTTTAGTGGCATCCAAACTTTTTTCAAAGAGGGCCAGATTTGACGAAGTGAAGGGCCGTGGGGGCCAACCAAAGGGCCGACCAAAGTTGTTGACCGTTGACCTTTTTTTAGGATTGAAGTTGTTTTTTTAGGGTTGGAGTTCTTGAGCTTTTTTTAGGATTATACCCCAGGGAAATAAACTGCCACAGGGGCTGGATTAAACCGACCGGCGGGCCAGATTAGGCCCCCGAAACGGACTTTGGACATGCCTGCAAAGGCAAGTAGAAGATGCAGAGGCAGTTCAAGGGACTGGGGAGAGGAACTTGGCATGATGAAGAGTCCTATTGATCTCTTTTAAAAAAATAGATTTCATCTGTAGATAGCATATGGAAACCCTACATTATGTTTAAATTAAAAATCCTTTTAACTGAACTGGGGAACCTGAGGATACTTTGAAAAGCAATTCTGCTGAAAACCAACACAGATCCCTACCAAGAGTACCAGGGGGTAGTGTCTCTGCTCCCTCTGCTGACCATACATAATACTGCTTGTCTCTTTAGGAAGTTTCCATGTTTCCTCCTTGAACATTACTGTTCCTAGCACAGACTGGTACGTCTAATGAAATCCCCTTCACAAGCAATGCAGAGTCCTGCTATGCTGGCCTGTTATACAAGTAGCTGTCTGTATAGGCTTGATGCAGCTTCATCACTGCTTGCAGAATATAGCCGTGTCAGTCAGTGCAGCAGATAACCTCACCATATTTCTATGGCCAACTCTACAGTATGTCTAAGAATATCTTAGAATATCTTAGCTCTGCAAGTCAATGGAACTCACAGCCTGAACATCTGAAATAGAAGAATTCTAGATATTTTCCACCAAATCATTTTAGCCTCTGTAGCTTCCAAGGCTCCTTGGCAAAAGCCATGTCAGTTGAACCAGTTTAAGTTGCTGGGACCAGCAGTACAGTCAAGTCAGTCTCTCCGGCAAAATCAGCTTAAAATGGTTGACAGCTAGTTTGGGGTGAGGATAAGAATATTATGCTGCCCACAACTTCCCCCCTCCAGTGTTGAAAGTCAACTCCCAACATTTCACCCTTAAAGGAAATACAGTGGTACCTTGGTTTACGAACTGTCCTGTTTACAAACTATTCAGTTTAGGAACTCCACAAAACCGGAAGTAGTGTTCCGGTTAGCGAACTTTACCTTGGTCTACGAACGGAAGCCAAACGGTGGAAGGGCACCGCTGGTGAGAGGCCTCATTAGGAAAGCACGCCTTGGTTTAAAAATGGATTTGGTTTAAGAACGGACTTTCGGAACGGATTAAGTTCGTAAACCGAGGTACCACTATACAATCATGAAGTATAGGTTTTGTCGCAATAAATTGTGGTTACCATCTTTGTTCTACCCACAGTAAGCATTCCGGATTTGTTATTTGAAGCACATAGAAATGCTTGCTTTTAATATATGGCACACATCAGACAAACAAAAGGGAACTTAAGTTATGTCGTTTCCCTCCTATAGCTTTCTTGTACAGTGGTACCTCTACTTACGCGCACCTTTGGTTACGTATCCTTCGGGATACGCACATGGCAAACCTGGAAGTATTTTTCCAGGTTTCGCTATGCGCGCATGCACAGAAGTGCTCTACCGCACCACGCACATGCACAGAACAGGCACCTCCGTTTGCGAAAACCTCAGGATCCGACCAGAACTCCGGGATGGATCCCGTCCCCAACCGGAGGTACCATTGTACTGGAAATATTTACTTTTCTTATCTGATATGAATCGCTTCCCAACAAACATCCCAAAGCAATTTAAGACCATCAGCAATAAAAACAAATTCAAGTACCATTTTTTGTCCATTTAATAGACAAAACACATGCAGATTCTCCTGTGATCTGCTGTTGATGATCCTAAGATAATGTGCATGTTCCAGAGCTACACCAACCCTTAAGCTAAACGACAATAAAAGTGCCCAGCCAAATTCAAGGGCTTTAAATATATTCCCCAATGCTGCTAGAGTGATGTCCCTACTCATTAACATGTAGAAGCAGCTGACCAGGTAGGGCAGAGTTGCTATGATAGCTTCCTAGCTAGCAGACCCTCCAAGTGTCCCTCTTTTCCAGGGACGTCCCTAATTTAGAGAAGCCATCCCAGTTTCTGATTTGATCCCAGAATGTCCCACTTTTCCTTAGGATGTCTCTATTTTCATTGGAGAAATGTTGGAGGGTATGGAGTTATCCGACCCCCAAGCCGTCTGAAGGCAATCTTGTATAGGGAAGTGTTGTTGTTGTTTAAAAAACCACCGTTTAATGTTTTCTTATGTATGTGTATGTATATGTATATATATATATATATATATATGCTTTCGTAGATTTTCACGGGTACAGGAATGCAGGTTTTGGTGTCCTCGGGTGTCTTCCCGTGTAAAAGTTGGGGTGTCTAGGCGACGTTTCGACGAGGTCTCACTCGTCATCTTCAGGCTGGTGCTTTCGGCTTCTTGTTACTGGAACAGAGCAGGATCTCAGTGTTTGAGTTCCTATAAATACTGTTGAGGAGGTGTGGTGTATAGCCTCCAATGTTCTGGGCAGAGAGGAAGTTCCCAGGCTGGTGTGCCTTTTCTTCTTTTGTTCCTTAATTACTTGAGGGATATCTTGAGTGATTTCTTGAGTGATATCCTGAGTACCACTTAGGTGGGTCATTAGGTGTGGATTAGTTGCTAAAGCCTTTGTGTCTTGACCTCTTGAACTTTGTGAAGAGTTTTTCTGAGAAGATGGCTGTACTGCACTTAGTTGTGCTCTGGCTTGGCTTCGTGTATAGGGGCGAGCTGTGGTTTTGTGGCCTGTGCCAGCCAGATCTGTGTAGGGATTGCAGGGGGGTGCAGCATCCGGAGGTGCCACCATGGTTTGGCTACTGGATGGTGTCTGTAATTTATCTGTGGAGAGGGTCTGGGTTTGGGTCTGGTGTGGTTGATTGGTGATGGCGTTCTGTGTGCCTCTGGATCTGGTGTCAGTTTTTGTGGGGAGGGCTAATTTCCAGATGTCTGGCAAGCGGGATGTGTCGTCACGCTTGTTCATGTTGTGAGGGTGTTTCTCTATCTCGATGGCTTCCATGATTATTCTCTTGTGGTGATGTTCCATGTTAAAGAGCAATTTGGAATCTGCAAAATTAATTTCGTGTCCTGTTTCTTTCATGTGTTGGAAAAGAGAGGAAGTTTTTTCTTCTTTTTTGACGGCATTCTTGTGTTCTGCAATACGTGCATTTATTCGTCTGTTTGTTTGTCCAATGTACGTGGCTGGGCAGACTTTGCAGGGTATTTCATAGACCCCTTGGTTTTCCAACTGGATTTTATCCTTGGGGTTTCTGAGGATATTGGCTATTTTTTGGTTGGTGCAAAAGGCTGTTTTGATATTGTGTTTATGGAGGATTTTGCTAATTTTATCTGTAGTGCCCTTGATATAAGGAAGGAGGGCCATGCCATTGTTTTCTTCTGTGTCTTGGTTTTTGGGGGGTGTTTCTTTTTGGATTAGCTTCGTAACCCTGTTTTGCTGGTATCCATTGGCAATTAACACATTTGAGAGATTCTGTAACTCAGTTGTCAAGTGGTCTTTGTCAGCCAGGCGTTTGGTTCTGGAGATGAGAGTCTTGGCTACGGAGTTTATTTGTGCAGGGTGGTGGTGTGATTGTGCATGTAAGTAGCGGTTGGTGTGTGTTTTTTTCCGGTAGATAGTGTGTCCTAGGGAGCCATCAGGTTTTTTGTAGATTAGGACGTCAAGGAAGGGAAGTTGGTTGTTGGCTTCTATTTCCATATAGAAATACCACACCAGCCTGGGAACTTCCTCTCTGCCCAGAACATTGGAGGCTATACACCACACCTCCTCAACAGTATTTATAGGAACTCAAACACTGAGATCCTGCTCTGTTCCAGTAACAAGAAGCCGAAAGCACCAGCCTGAAGATGACGAGTGAGACCTCGTCGAAACGTCGCCTAGACACCCCAACTTTTACACGGGAAGACACCCGAGGACACCAAAACCTGCATATATATATATATATATATATATATATATATATATATATATATATTGGAAGCTGCCCAGAGTGGCTGGGGCAACCCAGTAAGATGTGTAGAATATAAACAGTAAAATTACAATTGTGGAATGGGACGGTGCTGGAGGGTGTGACCTAGCTGTTGCTTAGCAAGAGGGAGAGGAATGGGAGGGTAGTGAGGCAGTTGGCAGGTCATGTGGTACAAACATACCAGTGGAGCAAATCCGATGCTCTGCTTTTCCACCACACTGACCTCCCTGTCCCCTTGCTCCGGCTCCCTTCCACTAAGCAACAGTGAACCAAGAGAACGTGCATTTTCAACAGTGGCTCCCCGTCTGTGAAATGCTCTCCAAAGGGAGGCTCACCTGGTCCCTTCTTTATATATCTTTAGGCACCAGGTGAAGATGTTGATCTACCAGGCCTTTAGCTGAATTAACGTTCTATGGCCTTTTAAATGTGTTTGTGGGAGGGGCGCTATTGGTTTGTTCTTGTTTTATTATGTAATTGTGTTCTCATTTTGTATTTTTATGTCGTGAACCGCCCTGTGATCTTTGGATGAAGAGTGACATACAAATTTAATTCATCATCATCATCATCATCATCATCATACCAACTGCCAGAAAGTTAGCCAAGTAGCTCCACCTCACTAGGCATACTGCTTCTGTTAGCATGCTTCTACCTAACCTTTAGCAAGCTCTTTATCCATGTTGCTGCCACAGATTACACATGGAATTGCCCCAGTATTGCCCCACATTCACTACCCTCCAACAGCAGCTGGGTTGAAGAGTGTTTGGGAGACAGCAAACCCCAATTCTGAGCTCCAACTAAGCAACAGGCCTTAGAGCTGTTTAGCAACGAACAGGAAAATAAAATCTTATAATGCAATCTTATATACACAGAGGTAAGTCCTACTGGGTACGTGTGAAAAATCACTGTGGATTGAGTAGTTTATTTACAGTGAAATCCCATAAATGTCTACTTGGAAGTAAGTCCCCTGAATTTCAAATCAGTTTTACTCCCAGGTAAGTGTAACCCTTGCCAACAAAGGTCCGTATAGTTAAAGCCATGGTTTTCCCAGTAGTGATGTATGGAAGTGAGAGCTGGACCATAAAGAAGGCTGATTGCCGAAGAATTGATGCTTTTGAATTATGGTGCTGGAGGAGACTCTTGAGAGTCCCATGGACTGCAAGAAGATCAAACCTATCCATTCTTAAGGAAATCAGCCCTGAGTGCTCACTGGAAGGACACATCCTGAAGCTGAGCCTCCAATACTTTGGCCACCTCATGAGAAGAGAAGACTCCCTGGAAAAGACCCTGCTGTTGGGAAAGATGGAGGGCACAAGGAGAAGGGGATGACAGAGGACTGGACAGTGTTCTCGAAGCTACCAGCATGAGTTTGACTAAACTGTGGGAGGCAGTGGAAGACAGAAGTGCCTGGCATGCTCTGGTCCATGGGGTCACGAAGAGTCAGACATGAATAAACAACTAAACAATAACAAGAAGTGTATATAGGATTGTAACCTTTAAAATGATGAGAGGGAGAGAAGAGGAGGGAGGGGAGAGAGAGAGAGAGAGAGAGAGAGAGAGAGAGAGAGAGAGAGAGAGAGAGATGCTTTCTATGGAAAATTATAATTTCATTTATATGTGCACAGCTGTCAATAACTCAGCACCAGTGTCACCAGTTATTAAACTTTCTGCAGCAACTTTACAATCAAAAAGTAAAATAATGGAGAGGAAAAACATCATGTAGAAAAAGAAATACCATTTATCCAGTATCTCTTTCCCCTGCATGCAGACAAAATATTTTGAATAATATTGGTGTTGAAACACAATTTAGAAGAAAAAAAACAGAAAATCAAATTTAAGAGCACATCTGTCTTCCTTTCCCTTCCTGAACTTCATCTTCCTTGCCTCTCTTGTTAGCTCTCATTCCTGAGAGCAATTAGTGATATTTCATCCCCCTGATAATCTTCAGGCCCACAGTTGTAAAATGGCTTCCATGATTTTGGCTTGCAGTAGAAACAGCTTGAACCAATATGCATTATTCCAGAGGAATAATTCAGCTGCCAGATCAAAGATTATCAATTTGATTTAGTCTGCCTTCCCCTGTTGAGAGTGGAGGGACTTGCTCAGGGACCAAAAGACAAAAATATGATTTCTATTGCACTGATTGACAACAGATGGACTATTGTGGAAACTTTAATTGGTTCACTGAAAACTCTAATTCAAACATTACCCAATGTATTCTGCTATATAATTATCTATATAGACATGATTTTGAATGGGGTGAAGGAAACCAAGTCAGCTTCTGTTCATCAGTAGTGAATATACTTATGTGCTAATGATCCTGTAAAGAAGCATTTCTACTCAATGAAGGCTGATACAGGAGGGCTACTGAGGCACAGCCTTCCCAAGCAAAATGTCAAGTAATTTTGTATACAAAACCCAATCTTAAAGCCATATACAGTTTCCTGACATACATACATTTGATACTTCTAGGCAGTGCTATTTTTCTAGAAAAATAAATGCTGGAACTCACCATTAACACCTCCCTTGTTCTCTTATAATGGCAATGGTGCCCAGTTGAGAGGTGCCGGAACTGAGTTCCAGTGAGTTCCGGCAGTAAAAAAACAACGCCCTGGGGAGGCATTTTGGTAAATTTTATGTTCTCTGGCCAATCAGGTCTCTGTGCTATTCAGCCAACCCCAATCCAAAAGTATAGCTATAGCAAAGAGGTCCTTCCCATGTGCCACTTGGCAGAAATATACTCTTTCGAAATTAATAACACACTAGTCAACCTCTTATACATGAAGCAACGCTTTTATGAATATGGAGGTAAAACTCTAGACTTTCATCAGACAGATGTGAAAAGAAAAAAATCTAAGTCAGGGGTACACAGTATTCAAAAAAAGGATGGCACTAAAACATTGTCACCTAAAGACATCTGCTGAGAATCTGCCTCCTTTTGTTCTAAATTATATACTCCACAATCCCCAGATAAAAAAAGATATTCACAATTTCTTAGAAAACTTAAATATACCATCATTAGCTCATGATGAGAAAACCTTTCTAGATAGCCTTATCTCACTAGAAAGAAATTGGCAATGTTCTTTAAAAAAAATTGAAACCACATATACCTCCAAGAGCTGATGGCTTCAATTTCAAGCTTTATGAACAATTCAAAGAAACTTTATTCCCATATCTAGTCTGCCTACTTAGTAACCTCATGAAAGGAACACCCCTCCCCAAAACATTGTACCACTTCAATATTGTAGCTTTCACGGATGTGAGGGCAATCTGGCTGCAACATCCGTCACCCCATTGATCGCCAGGGTTGATTCGGCTGATCTGGCTGGCTAGGCGGGTGTCCCCTTGCTCCCTCACCGCTCTATGTGCATCCCTCCCAAAACTGCGCGCTCGGTGGAAGAGGATGACCATCCCAGATAGAAGGAGTGTACCATTCTTCGGTCAAGGGTATAGGATAGCTGCGCTCCCCTGCTAGAATCCCCAAACAGGCTCAAGATTGTAGCTCTCACAAAACCATTTAATGGCCAACAGAAGGTAGAATCTTTTCGGGCAACCTTTCTAATGAATCAGGATTATAAAATATGTACGTTAGTGCTAGTCAACAGGATTAAGGTGGTTTTTTTACATAAACTAATAGCCCCAGACCAAGATGGTTTTGTCCCCCATCAAAACATCACTGAACCAATCAGAAAACTTTTAAACAAAATCAAACATAGTGAATGGGCAACTACCTGGTAGTCATGTCCTTAGACATCCTCAAGGTTTTTGACTGCCTGAAATGGGTCTACTTGGTGGCAGTGCTATCTAAAATGCAAGTTGGCTCCAAATTCAAACAGGTTTGAAACAGATATACTCTGAAGCTCTGCAGTTTATCGAGGATGGTAAGAGACCCCTGTTCCATCCAGAGCACTGCAGTTCTCAGACTGGTTAAACAGTTAATCTCCCCTTCCCTGAGTTCTTACAGAGATTATAATTTTTTATATAGATTGTACCACTTCAGACTGCAAATAGAAGGCCACATAAAGGAATGCTATTTTCTCTGTGTGTGTTTAAAAAAAACAACAATCCTGCACATAGAAATCTAGATTCCAAGGAGTCTAATCTAGTTGTAGTGTTAGGGTTCCCATACATTCGGAATTTTCCGGACATACACTGCTGTTGGAAGCAGTGTCTGGGTGGAAATTGGTGAAATGTCCGGGAAAATCTGGTGTATGGCAACTCATGTCAGCAGTGTCATTTTTGCTGTTTTCCCTTTAAAATAGCTCTAAATTTGTTGTTGTTGTTGTTGTTTTGTGATTTTGCCAAGAAAGTTCAACAACTTTGGGCAAAACTAAAAGAAACTCAACAACTTTGCCCCCCCCTTCAAAAAATGAATCTTAACAACATTTGTGTCCAGATTTTCACTTTTTGAAATATGGCAACCCTATGTAGTGTGTGGGTTGTGTGTGAAAAAGCATTTCATCATGTGAGTCCCTACACCAGGGCTGTCCGACTTCCAATAGACTGTGATCTACGACCAGTATAAAAAAACAACTAACAGTGATCTACCCAGAGTTGTTGAGGTTTTTTTAGGGAAGCCAAAGTTGTAGAGCTTGGGGGGGGGCAAGATGATCCCGCGATCGATAAGGATCGACCAAGGCCATCCCATGATCAACCAGTACATCGTGATCAACTTGTTGGACACCCTGCCCTATACATACAGTATAAAATGGGTACAGTCCAGAAATGGATTTACTCTCCCTGTGGGAAATAAACTGTAGACTAAGGCTAGCCAACATTGTACCTTCCAGTTATTGTGGACTATAACTCCCATCAGTCCCAGCCAGCATGACTAATGAGCAACAATGAAGGGAGTTGTAGTCCAACAAAATCTGGAGGGCACTATGTTGGCTAACCTCGCAGTATGAAAGTATTATAGTTCATAAAAAGCAAAGCTTGGTTAATTGTCATAGACCTGAGATACCATGGCAAACTACCAACTCAGCAAGGAAAACTGATGATTTTACTCAACACACTAAATCTCATACTAAGTAACAATCATAGTAAAGTCAAGTAGATCCTTCTTGTTCTTCCATTGTTGTTAAACTGTTCTTACTTATAATAAATATAGGCAGCTACTAGGATAAAACTGCACTTTAGCATGTTTTAGCACCGTCTTATTACAGTTGCTAGATCTTGAATCCAATGTTCTATGTTAAGTCATGACAGCTTTACTGTAGTTTTCACTTAATAAAGTAGACTTGCATGATAACATCTGTATAGTGGCTTGAGATTTATTGCATTATATTTCACTGTAGCTTTATGATTTTTAAAAATGGGTTTGGGCCAGTGTTTTATTAGGTTGCATTGCTCAACTAGTCTCTGCCAGCCAGAGCTATGTCTATTACAGCTCCTGGAACTGTAGCAAGAACAGGAAACACTACGTTTACTTACAACCACACAAGGCAGAGAGCCAACGGCTTGTCTGGTTTCTCTTTCTCTCAAGTCCAGTCTATTGAAAAGATGGGTCTGCTCATCTCCCTGCAAAACCCACTGATGCTTAGCATGGGAGAAGGAACGTTCCAAAGAATCAGACAAAGGTTGAATATCTGGAACTGCCTTGGCTCATTGTTAAGGCTCCGTTTTTTTACATATATAAAAGTTTCGTCCTTTTAAAGAAACCCTACAGCACAAGAGCAGTATTAAAGCGGTCCGTCTGCCAAAATGAAAGAAAATATACAGATGCGTAGCACAAAAAGCTGTCATAAAGTATCAAAGCCAGATGTTTCATTTCTCCATTTTGATGCTTTTGCCGCTCCACCTGCATCTTAGGCTGACAGAACTATCCTGCTCTTTTGTCAATTATTTATGTGGAGATATCCTATGTGACTGGAGGCAGAGATGTCTATCTGTTTTTCTCCCAGTGCATATATACTGTATTAAGAGATGCAGTTACAAAGCAGGAAGTAATGGGTGTTTAGGTCATGCAATAGGTGGCAGCTATTATTTCTAAGGAAGAGAAAATAATATATGCACCTGTGGAAATTAACCAAAACCCTGCTCTCATATCCTATGCCTATGTGCCAGGGGAAAACAAGAGTGCCTTTTTTCAGTGTATTTTCAAAGGACAAGTGGGATTCCAATTGGAAAGTGCTTTGGATGGTCATAAAAACCAGCCACAATCTTTCCCATGTGCCAGTGGTTTGCTGTGACCACAGTGGTGGTCTCAAGTTCTAGGTAATGAACTATGTTCAACTAGGAGGTGGATGCCAAGTATTGTAGGTTAAGTCAGAATTGGAAAACAGGAAAGGAAACCAACTTATACTGCTGGCTTAACCAAGCTCTTTGGAGTGCTTAGTTGGAGAGATGGATAGACAGAAGATTTTGCCTTGACAAGTCATAGTATGTGCAGTGTAATAGAGAAAAATATTTCACTTTTATATCTGTCAAATAGTTATCACCAGAATCAGATCCCACAGCATAGTACATCATATAGTTAGCATAACAGCTTGTTTTTATTTCTCAGGCAATGAATAGGAGACAGGGATTTTTTAAAAATTGATATTTGATTATTTGTGACCATTGTGCTTCTGGATCCTTCACCTGCCAAATCAATGACAATTCTGCAGTACTTCATATAAAAATTATTATTGGGTAGTGCTGTCCCCAATAACGTGGTAAACAGTAGGGGAGTACACCAACCATAGAATCCAGTCCTAATTTGGCATTTTGGAAAGCAGACTGCCTTAGTTCAAAGTACTTTGGAGATTGCCTGATTCAGCTCAGGGTCTGAGGTCAAGCCTACTTTTTTGGTGTGGAGGGAGGGAGAGTCTTCATTCTTCCCATTCCCTCTTATGAAATCAAGCAATGGCATAACTTTCCCCTCTTTTTGACAGAAGTGAATGAAATTTCAAGGCACAATAGCCCATCCACTGTGAATATAGGACTTCTTCCAACAACCTGTTTATTTAGCATTCATCTTGATTTACTTGTTCAAAGTTTACACAGTGGCTAGATTATGTCACATCTTTATTGAGCATGCACTCTTCTTTAAAAAAAATGCACTGTGAATCCTGCATTCATCCTGATTCCTTGCCAGTGGCGTAGCGTGGGTTGTCAGCACCCGGGGCAAGGCAAGTAATTTGCGCCCCCTAACCCTTGGATTTGCGCCCCCTAACCTGTGGATTTGCCCTAACCCCAGACGTTGCACCCGGTGCGGCCGGCCCCCCCTGCACCCCCCCACGCTACGCCACTGTTCCTTGCATGGTGTTTACATGGCTTCCCATTAATCATTTGTTAATCCTACACTTTTCAATGCATTTCCCCATGGCTTTTAGAACTGCAAAAAGTCTGGGGGGTTTTAAAGTGAATTTGTTGCACTAGGGCAAGAGGGAACTTCAATCCACTTTATTTAGCCAACTTAAAGTTCCAGCATTTGCACAAATCCCTCATACACAATACTGGCACCTCAAGCCTGCCAAATTACAGGCAAATATGTTCACAGAGTTTTGTGCTGGGCACCTTTAAAAACTGATATTTTATTTAAAAAGGAAGTTCTGTGGACATGACTCCAGCCGAACTTCAGAAGGATAGCTACAGTGACTTTCCTGCAAGGGCAGCCTTCACAGTTTTGGGATGGGTAAGAAAGATTAACATAATCTCCCCTTAGAGTTTTGTGGAAAACTGGTCTGAAAATAGCAGTCATGAGAGAAATGTCCCTCAGTAAGAAATCTATCAAACTGCAGACAAATAGGCCCAGGGTGTGGGCTTGTTTGTGCCTTTCCAAACACGACTTCTGGTTACATCACTGCCCACTGAAACCCTGGCAACTTCCCCCTCCGTGCTTGCAGAGTCTTCTGCCTTGTTAATGGGTTGTTGACTAGCCATTTTAGCCTTTGTTTCTTAATGGCTTATCTCCAGCCAGCTCTATCGAGCTGGACTGGTTTGTTATCCTAAATTTAATCCAGCAGTGTTTGGCACAGTTTTAATCAAAGTTTGATCAATGCTAACTATTGCTAATTCCAGGAGTTATGGATGCCTCTGCACCCACAAACTCAGACCCCACCCCATACACATAACAATACAGAATCTAAAACAACATTTCATATTTTACTTTGCTGTCATCTATTTCATCATCCATAGCTCAAATTCACCAATATTCAGATTTAAAGGAATGTTTGGTCTGTGTGCATTAGTTTTCATTCAGCACTATTCAGCATAATGTGAGGGAAAATGAAAAGCATTTCAGGATTAAAATAAATAACTATGAGATGGAGTGGAAGCATTGTTCAAAAGAGTGTGCGTTTGCAAGGGATTGAAATAACATCTGCCAGGTCCCCCACGCTGGCTTGTCTTCAAACAGCAGTCCTTCCTGTGCAGAAGAAATCATGCATTTTAAGATTTAAAAGCTTAACAATTGCCTCCAGCATTAGCTTTTGCTTCTACAACAGCTTGGGCTCAATGGCCAAACCACAGCACAAACCAATGTTTGGATTGCAAAAACTTCTTCCTATTCCATAAAGTAAGTTACTGAATGACTCCTTAAGATAATGGACACAGGGATGAGGAATTCAGCATTGTGCTAAGGTGAGCATTGCCTCAGGACAAGTATTTCCATTTGCCAGACAGAATTATCCCCCCTCTCCTCCCTCTGTGTTCTGTTCCAGGAGTTCTCCTGGAGTGCGGGAAGCCATTGCGGGGGGAACTAATTGTGTTTTCCTTTATTGACTATATCCAACAACTATATTCCTTTATTGACTATATCCAACAACTATATCCAAATAAGCTTAAAGCACCCATAAAACTGTAATGGCTACAGAGCAAATTACTGGTACCAGTTTCCAGCAAAGGGGTTAGAAGAAGAAAAATGAGCACTCCTTGCAATCTCATCATTCATGGGACAATGTTCAAGGTAGAGGCAGCAACAAGCAAATGCTATTCATGCTTCTGACAGAGTGGAAGAAGTCAAATGTAAACCTTCCTCTTGGCATCTTGCCTGCAGAGTCTCCAAACTTTGCCCTATCTCTTGCCTCTCTTGCCATGGAAACTCTAACAATGAATTGAGCAGCTGTTTCTTTATTCGCAGTGTTATAAGAAGGGCATTGTGTGCATTTTTTCAGTTAAACCCTCCCTAAGACTTGAGAAATCTTCTCTATTGCAACTTGTAGATTCAATTAGGAATCAACATTTTCCAGAGACAGAAGTTTGTTTCCCTCTCACTGTGTCTGAGCTCAGACAATAGCGTCTTGGGAAATCTCCACTCTCCACCCCCACTCCCCTTTGCTGCTTCAGTGCTTCTCAATAGGTGATTTATTTCTTCATTCATCTGACACACTGTCACTTATCTGCCTTCTTGCATTCACATGTGTGAACACCTCTCTCTTATCAGAAATCACATGCCAGACAGCTCCTGTCACTACAGGCCTAAGAACCCTGGAAATAGCAATCATAAGAAAAGATAAATAATGAAGGGCAATATCCTGTTATGCATGCTCAGTTCTTTCGGAAGCCCTAAGTGGAACTGACTGAGCTCAGAGCTGCCAGCTAAATCTGGAAACAGAAAAATGTGTTTAAAAGTATTAATAAGCCTTCGGAACTGAACAGAAGTGGAGGAGCAGGCTATCGGTTAGAGAAGAGATATTTGGGGAGAACATGAACATTGTACCTAACAATACCTCAAGCAGGTGCTCTGGGTTTTGCCCAACATTTGTGACATCTCAGAGGGCCCGACAGAGCCCCTTGCAGCCACAGAAGGCCCCGTTGGACCTTTCTGGAGGGTGTGACAAGGTGTGGACTGTGGAATATTGAAGGGGTCTGGCCCCCTCAGTGAATTTTTTCGGGGAGCCTTTGCCCCCACAGCTCCACATAGATGGCACCCCTAACCTCAAGTAGTCTTGAAATGACAAGAATCAATTCAAATTTGCCCCAAGGTGATTTTAAATAGGTTTGGTGTGAGATTTTAAATAGAAAATGTGCTCATTTCAAATCAGTAGAGTTCTAAGAGCCACTATCCTTAGCAACTTTAGCTTATAGACATAAGCCCTTTTCAGGCACTTCCCCCTTCTCACATGATTGAGTAGGGGTGCAATCCCTGAGCCCTGTCTGTGTTCCTGTCCCTGCAGTTCTCCATATATTGAGTGCTGAATTTCTGCAGTGGAAACCCCGCCTGTAGGCTCCCTGCACCACTTGGAACCCTGATCTTCTGGGGTTCTAAACCATGTAAGGTTCCTTCATAAGTAGATAATACATTGATCAACTAACACTAACTCATGAAAAGCTGCAGAGAATGGCATTGATACAGAGGAGGGCACTCACAGTTCCTCTCATGCAGTGATAATTATGGAAGAGACTGATTTCCATATGTCATAGTGGGTATATTGTAATACATGGTTGCATGGGTAGCTGCTGGCTACCGATAGCAATGCAGCTTTGGTAAGTGTTGGCTTTCCACTTTACATGGTCAAATGTAGCAGGACCATAAAAGGTTGACTATAAATAATGCTCCTACACCTTATCCAATACTGCTGCACATACATATAAGGCTATGTAGAAAGATACATAATATTTATGTATGAATTTGTGGGTACAGAAAATCAACCTTTCATTTCTGCCCTTATTTCCACTGAAGGTACTTGGGCCTAACTGTGATAAAATTGTTAAGGAAGTGCTTAAAAAAAAAAACCCACTGGAAACTACAGTGCATCCTTTCTTTTGCCAATTGCATAATCTGAAAAATATTCAGCCCTGTGCCATGTGGTCAAGGTGCATATAAATATATGCATGGAAGGTGGAATTAGAATAGTGCCTGCTCCTCATCAATCTCTATGCCCTGCTTTCCACACACTGATAATAACTTCTGCACTGGGATTTGTGCACATAAAGCCCACTATGCATAAACTGTGCAGAGTTTTTATGCTAGAATAGGAATGGGGACCAGCGATCCTCCAGATGGTTCTGAACTCCAGCACCCCTCAGACCGAGGCAGCATGGTCAATAGCCATGGATGATAGGACTTGGAGTCCAGCAACTTCTGATGAGCCACAAGTTCCTCATCCCTGTGCTAGAAAGTGCAATAGTCAGTGGTGTGTTGGGAAAGAATAGCAAGAAAGGGAAACAATTTTTGCCCCCAGATTACTTTGGGGGGATGTTCCTGGTAGGGCTTTGCATTGGTAATGAATAAACATTTGTCAAACACATTTGATGGCCTATATGTTGCTTCTGACTGAACTAGAAAGGTTTCCTTTGCGATTGCTACAGCTTTCAGTTACTCAGTATTGTGATAAGCCAGGTACTCTCCAGGGCATACCTAGGAGTTACCGCAAAGACTTCATCTCCAACACGGAGCCCAACTCACTGATGTAAATTTGTGGGGGGGAATTTAATGCATCACTTTGGCTAAGATAATGTTATGACTGCATGCTGGAGACTTCTGAGTTAAAAGGCAACTTGTTTCAAGCACTTGAGGCAGCTGGATATTGTCTTCCTACCTCCATCACACCAAGCAGGCAGGAAGGGCCAATTGACTTAACATGGTTTCGAGTAACAGCAAGCCACCTTATCATTTCCCAGATAGAGCCCAGTCTGCATTTTGCAATGCTGCATTACCGGCATGTATCTGCTATTTTAAAGTTCTTTCTTCATCTGAGTTATCAGTCTGGAAACTGACATAAACACATTAAAGTCACTTCTATTACTATAAGGAAATTGCCATAGGAAAAATAAAAACCATAATGTCATAGTCATAAATCAAGGACAGCTAGCTCCTGCTTTATAAAGTGACCATGGACTGTTTTGTGTAAATAGCCACCCAAATTAAAGCATTTTATGTTGAAGCCTCATTGCTTTTAATAGTGATTATTTTCACAGAAGGTACTATGAATCATATCCTAAATGCAACAGAGAAAATTATATAATTGTTTCAGTACTGGATATGTTTTCATGTGGTGATTTATGGGAAGTGGATGTGGTTACTACTAGTTTATCTTTGGTGGTTTATCTTTATCTGCAGAGCAATCCTATAGTTCAATACTTGTGCATCCTGACAGGCCTGCCTCCCCAGAGCTAACCCAAGATGTTTTGCTGCCTCAGGTGAAGAACAAAATGGTGCCCAGCCTCTTTTTTCAAAGCGGACCTTGTTGGTGACTTGTGGAATCAGCTGGTCGTTCACCACAGCTCAACCAGTGTGATGTAGCAGCACATTTTGCAGAGCCCCACATAGTCTTCAGAGATTTCCTACTCCCAGCAGAAACAGTTTCTTCCAGAGTCCCTGGTTAAGGGGAAAACCCCTCTCCCACACAGTTCAAAGTAACAAAGTGTTTATTGTCTCCAGACACAAGACAAAGCTAAAAACCGCTATCTGCTATGTACAGTTTTTCTGGTCTTTGAAGTAAAGATAAAGGTAAAGGTACCCCTGCCCGTACGGGCCAGTCTTGCCAGACTCTAGGGTTGTGCGCTCATCTCACTCTAGAGGCCGGGAGCCAGCGCTGTCCGCAGACACTTCCGGGTCACGTGGCCAGCGTGACAAGCTGCATCTGGCGAGCCAGCGCAGCACACAGAACGCCGTTTACCTTCCCGCTGGTAAGCGGTCCCTATTTATCTACTTGCACCCGGGGGTGCTTTTGAACTGCTAGGTTGGCAGGCGCTGGGACCGAACGACGGGAGCGCACCCCGCCGCAGGGATTCGAACCGCCGACCTTTCGATCGGCAAGTCCTAGGCGCTGAGGCTTTAACCCACAGCGCCACCTGCGTCCCTTTGAAGTAAAGATACATAAATGCACAGTGCTTTTTTCTGGGGGTACACAAGGGTATGCAGTACCAGCACCTTTCTGCCCCCAATGTTAAAAGTGTGGCAGCAAAACTTACTGTAACAACTTCATGGTGAATACCCCTTTTTAAAAGCACTGTATATGCAGATCCACTAACACTATCATCATGCTAGCTTAGCTGATATGTAAAACCCACAGCCTCTTCCCCTGACTCTCACAGTTTCAGAGTCAGACCCATCAGCAAACAACAACATCAGTATGTGCAACAGAACAAGGCAAGACCCAATGAAAGCAATCCCCTAGAGCAGGCTTCCTCAACCTCAGCCCTCCAGATGTTTTTGGCCTACAATTCCCATGATCCCTGGCTAGCAGGACCAGTGGTCAGGGATGATGGGAATTGTAGTCTCAAAACATCTGGAGGGCCGAGGTTAAGGAAGCCTGCCCTAGAGACTATTATGCCCGTCTCTACATGCAGGAATATTTCTTGAACCAACGGGAGAGTGAAGGACTCAGGAAGTCATACACTGGTAATCCACTGCACCTGATCTCTTATCTCTGAACATCCAGGCCTGGGAGATGTGCTAACTCAAGAATGAACCCAAACACTGTGTAGTTTAACATATTGTTGACATTACATCAACAGACCTGACTGACAGTTGAATCTTACTTCAGCAGTGGCAGTGGGACATAATCTTCTACCACACCTGAGAGCATCAGGCTAGCTTAAGGTGTGTAGAGCAGGGATGTGGTACACATCTCTTTGTCCTCCAATGGCTTCCTTCCTCCTCAGCATCCACTGCATGAGGCAGCCATCTCTGCCTAATGCCAGGGGCAGCCCTGGGTCTCAGGTAGTGGAATCAGCTGGAAAAAATGCCCCTAAGCCCATCAAATTGTCAGCCTGCCCTTCCCAGAGTTTAATTCTGAAGTCAGCTGAAGAGAAAGAAAGAAAGAAAGAAAGAAAGAAAGAAAGAAAGAAAGAAAGAAAGAAAGAAAGAGAGAGACCCTTGACAACCTCATAAAGACAATGGGGTATGCATCCATTCTGTGTGGGAGCCAAATAATGAGGCAAATTGGGGTCTGTCTTCTGACACACACTGACCAATTGCTGCCATTTTTAACAGATCAGCAATAGATTTTTCTCTAATACCTTTTGCAAACAAACAATTACCGGCAAACAGATAGTGAAGATCTTATTGCACACACGTATTTATGCTGAAACCAATGCAATCATGATATAAAAAGGAAATCAATAGTTTACTTTGTATGGTACAAGCTGAAATCGCCTGTCCTTTTAATGTAACAATTAGTTTCAGTGTAAAATAAAAAGGTGTAGAAATGAATTAGACAATCTGGTACCTATTAGAATTGGGTTGAGTACCTCAGTTGCATGCTTTGAAGTCCTCTGCATTTATTCTCAGTTGGATGGTTTTTGCAAAACTGCCTGCAATTAGCAACCATAAATGTTTCCTTTAATGATCCTATTTGTTACCCCAAATGTTCCATGCTCATCAAATCACTATCTACTTTCCATAGCAGCAGCCGCTGCCTTAAAGTTTCCATCCATATGACTCCCATTACAAGACGTACAGCTGGCTTATGATCCATCAACACCTCACCTTCATGAGGTGCTGATGGATCAGAACAACATGTTAACACCTTTTAGGCATCCCCCCAAGGAAACGTATGATATAAAAATAGACAGTCACCACCAACTGCGCTAACAAATTCAATTTGTAATGCTACCAGCTGTTAGAAACCCATGGCCATAATGGCTCTGTGTTGTTCCAGCCCAAATGAAAATGACATTAGCATGTGATTTCTCTACTTTTAATGATCACACTAACTGACTGGTACATTGTCACTTCCCACAGTAGCTTGTGTATGCTATATCAAGAAACAAACAAACAAAAATGTCTACATTTGCAAATGTGACATATTTTTAATATTTCCTCACAATGAAGAAACTGTGCTTTCTGGGGAATGTTTCTTTTTGCAGGCTTTATCAGTCCGTAACACAGAATAACTTTACAAAATAAATAAAAAAATGCAATCACTCATATATAGATGTACTTTAAAGGATACAAAAATATTTTTTGTTTTTGGTACAGATATGAAAGAGCTATCATTGCCTTCTTTTGAGAAAACACACACATCTGAACTGCTTCCTTAGTCAAGCTAGAGAGCCACAGGACTGGCTGACAAAAAAAAGTGAAATGTAGTCCTCTCAACCACTGACTCTTGACCCTAGTTGCTACTCTGCACTCTGCCTTTAGCCTTTGGCTCCGAACCACTTGTTATCCTTACCTCCTACAACCTCTTTGTAGTTCCGGAGTAACTCTCAAGCCTATGCACTAGCCTTTAAAGACACACCTGTTTAATTCCTCTAGTCTCTTTATTTGAACTTTCTGCTTTATTTTTTGTACTGTTTTAATGTGCTTGTTTTATTATACATTTTAATTGTGGGTATTTATTTTAATGTTTTAAGGGTGGAAACTCTTGTGTATTTTAATTATGTGTGTTCCTATTCTTTGTAATAAGGTTTTATTCTTGCAAACTGCTTTGAAGCTACCTTGGCAAAAGTGGTGAATAATTAAATAATACTAGTACAGTGGTACCTCGGGTTACAAACGCTTCAGATTACAGACGCTTCAGGTTGCAGACTCCGCTAACCCAGAAATAGTACCTCGGGTTAAGAACTTTGCTTCAGGATGAGAACAAAAATCGTGCTCCGGCGGTGCGGCGGCAGCGGGAGGCCCCATTAGCTAAAGTGGTACCTCAGGTTAAGAACAGTATCAGGTTAAGAAAGGACCTCCAGAACGAATTAAGTTCTTAACCCGAGGTACCATTGTAGTTGTTAAATACTACTATAACTACTAATGTTATAGTTGATGTGTGTTTCCAGGGAGGTTTTTATTGCGGCATCAGTCCCCCTCATGCATGAACATTTGTCATAACATCCACACAATGCCATTGACATCAAAGTTACATGGGTAGTTCCTCCCATTTCATTCAGATTTTCCCTTTTGGGGGGAAATCCAGTGTTAGAAAAACCTGTTGCCAATGACCCAGTTGTGATACAAAAGCACCGCTATCTCAAAATGTAGATGATCTTCAATAAGTTGAACAAGGTTTGATAACCTGAAGGGGAGAGCTGTAACTCTTCTGTACAGCTGTACAGTTATACAGCTGTAACTCAGGCTACTTAGTCAACACATAAAATGTTCTGTATATATACATTCAGTACACTGGGTACTGACCAAACATGGTTCAAGACAAACTATTATTCACATTTGGTTTCAGCCCACATGCAGTTCTTTCTCCACCCACCCCTTCCTCCCCCTGGGGTGTTTATGGGCCATGTCTCAGGGAAGTGGGTTGTCTACATGCAAGATATATCTGCCACTCTTCAGGAAGACTGCTTCCAACAGAGGAAGCAAAAACATCCCTTATGCAAAGTATCTGCATTTATCATCTCCTCATGCAAACTTGGTTCCAAGTCAACGTCAAACGAGTGATGGAATACATGCCTAGAGCAGCTCTCAGGCTTCCTTCGCCCAACCACCACCGTAACAATACTCTTCAAGGAACCCCACAGAATCAAGGAAAGAACAATTGTATGAAGGCATCTGCTCCATATTCCTCCACATTAATGGAGTACAGCTGAAGAAAGAACCATTTAAGGAAAGACAGAGCAGCTGTTTTACCTGGAAGCTTAATAGTCTGACTCAATGACTGTATAATTGCTTTCCCCATGATATAACACAAACATTAAAATGTTTGGCTGCATTTCAGGAAGTTATCCTAGTGAGCAGCTTGTCAAATGCATTGATTACAACTATTCCCTGTTTCTTTTTCCAGTTTTTTCTGGCTCCACGAGATACTCTGTAGTGAAGATTTCATCTGCTCCAGCTGCTTATTCCCTCACCAGGTGACTTCTTGTAATTCTGTGTTTGTAACATCACAGTTGGCTGCTACAGCAGCCATTAGGGGCTTGGAGAATAGAGAATCAAGGGCCTTGCTCCTGCTGGGTGCAGGTGTGGAGGGCTTCATATATATATATATAAGCTCAAGGTAGAAAGAGATGAGGTCATGGAAACATGACCTTCACTGATGAAAATGCAGGGGAAGCCAGCCAGAAAGCCATTTCAAAAAACATGAGACACCAAATGGAGCAGAAAGGGCCAGGAATAAGATGCTCCTCTAACAAGGCAATCCTATGCGCATTTATTAAGAAGAAAGTCCTATGGTGGTTAATGGGGCTTACTATAAGGTAAGCATATTTAGGATTGTAGCCCTAAACTTGAGCTGGAGAATTATGGATTGGGTGATGGTGTCCTAAGTTTAGAGTAGGTCCAATCACATATTTAGTTCAAAAAAGTATAGTTGTGGAAACAATTTCATTTATGGGTACAGTGGTCAGATTAGCATGCACATGGGATGCCTGCAATGTGCAATGTTTGTGACCATGTCAGGTCTACATAAGGACTGACCATAAATTAGACTGAGGGGCAGTAACGGGAAGTTCCTTGCTTCCTGTTCTGTTCACTGCCCTCTATTGTCTGAAGTTCACCTTCCATATCTCATCTTGTTTGCAATGAGATACATTACTCAGATCTCCTAAAATGCTTAAAGTAGTAGGGCTCTAAAGTACTAGGGTTGAGTCTTGTGAGCTTTTAAAATTCAAAAGTTCAGCAGAGGAAGCTGTTCCCCCGCGTGGAAATATTTTACTAAAGGTAGGAAAGTGTTCCTTTATGGCGCAGAGGGCAAAGATGGCATGCCTCCTTCTGAGACTTGTGCTTAAGAGCACAAGAAGTGGACTTATACCAGGTCAAACTACTGATCCATGTAGCCCATTCTACTCTGACTCCCTTTCAAATCACCTGCTAGGCAATCTTTTGTTACCTGGAGGCACCAAGGATTGAAGCTGCGACCTTTTGCATGCAAAATACTCTGCTATTGAGTTGCAGTCCCTCCCTCCCCCCCAAAGACCCCTGCTTAAAAGTTCCATCTAATCTAGCATCTGGTTTCCATAGTGGTCATCCACATGCCTATGGGAAGCTCACAAGCAGGGGATAGTGGCAATAGACTACAGTGGTGCCTCGCAAGACGAAATTAATTCGTTCTGCGAGTTTTTTCGTCTTGCGAGTTTTTCGTCTTGCGAGGCATTCGTCTTGCGAGGTACCACGGTACCACCACACTACTACTACACTAACATCTTACTTGTCTTGCAAAGAACGTTTGCATAGTTTCCCCTTTCCATTTTTTGTTCACAGCCATGCTGTGCAGTAGGGTAGACTAAGAGAAAGTGACTGGTTCAAGGTCACCCAGAAAGGATCACTTTTAAATGCAAACAGAATCACATTTTTATCTCATCCCTGCTTGCCAGCCCAGTTGGCTTCTGTTACGCACAATGAAAGGGTGCCATCTTGCCCTTCACCTCAGGCAGCAAAATATATTGGGCCTTCTCTGATTGGCCCAGGGAACACCAAGGCACCACAATAATTGACCACAGTGCAAGGTCAGTGATAAGCAATGAAAGCTACAGTGGTACCTCGCAAGACAAATGCCTCGCAAGACGAAAGGGTTTTTGGTTTTTTTAGTTGCTTCGCAAGACGAATTTCCCTATGGGCTTGCTTCGCAAGACGAAAACGTCTTGCAAGTTTGTTTCCTTTTTCTTAAAACCGTTAATACAGTTGTGACTTGACTTCGAGGAGCAACTCATAGAATGCGGTGTGGTAGCCTTTTTTGAGGTTTTTGAAGACTTTGGTTATTTTTGAAGCTTTTCCAAAACTTTTCCGAAACCGTGCTTCGCAAGATGAAAAATTCGCAAGACAAAAAAATTCGCAGAATGAATTAATTTCCTCTTGCGAGGCACCACTGTAGTCTGTGACAAGAAAGGCTAAGGGAAGGCTGTGGGGGCAAGAAGCATGTTCTTGCGTAGAGGACTAGATGAGTGTGTGTTCCTCATTAAACTTTGCTGGTTGTCTCATTACTCTAGACTAGCCTTTCTCAACCTTGGGTCCTCAGATGTTGTTGGACTGCAAGTCCCATCATCCAAAGCTAGTAGGAGTAGTATTCAAGGATGATGGGAGTCATAGTCAAACAACTTCTGGGAACTCACTGTTGAGAAAGGCTGCTTTAGATAGTATCCTCACATTTGAGACACTCCAGACTTGTGAGTGTCTTGCTATTTTCCATGTCCTTCAAGATGGAGGTCCCGGACACCTTCCCATTAATACCCTATTGGGGATAAATACATGTCCATATTGGTCATTCTGTCAGAAGAGGGGCCCACCTGAGCTTGGCTTCCTTCCTTCTTTGTCAAGCCTTACCACAAAGGCCTTGATGTCCACAGCCATGTTCCTTACATGGTGCGACCTTCCTTGGATACATTAATCCTCTCCCCTGAACAGATGAGGCTTTCCAAAGGCAGTAAGCAGCTGCTTAATAAAAAAAACCATCTTGCCAGAACAACAATTCTAATTGCCTCCCCTTTTGCCAGCCCTGTCTGCCCTGGCAAAGGTTCAAAGCCTCACCATGTCCTCCTAATCTGGATCTCTTTCCAACAATCTCCTTCCCTAACCCACAGCCTTTGCTGCGGAGAATCCCTTTCTCCTGCAAAACCCCATGTTAACTTTTGTGAGCAGCAACGCAGGAAATTGCAATGTATGGCTTTTGGAGAGAGATGAGGCAAAGAAGGTTTGCCAGTTAATGTAATGTGCAATGAACAAAACACAGAGCAGTTGTCTACAGCAGCTGGGAAACCACTGTGTTGCGCTGGGAGTTTCTGTGATGTTCTCATTAGTGGTCAAAAGGTAACAGGCAAGCTGTGCTGACAAATGACCTCCTCTCTGCCTCTGGACCTTTTTCCTCCTTTCTTATTTCTCCCTACGGAGTTTCCTTAGTCTTTCTCTCAGGGCATGTTGGATGCAGCATCTTGATTAAAGAGGAGGAAGGAGAGATCTACAGCTCAGCAGAAGCAAGCAATACTTGGGGTAGAGTGTGGAAGCAAAAAGGCCCTACCGGTTCATCTAGTAAAGGTATCGCTCCTTGACAATGTCTGCATCATAATTTTCTATCCAGTTTGAACCTTCGCATGAATCAGATGGTTGTCAACATCTTGCATTTGTTCGGCTTCATATGGCCAACAGGCTTTCTAGCAAAACTGCTGAGTCTCTTCAGTATGCATTAGGAAGTAAATCATATTTACATTCGGTTGGTGTACAGCTATATTTTTTATCAACTGATCGTCATTTCCTACAATGTCTAGAAATTGGAAACATGTACGGAGAGAATATAATGGACTTTGCTGGAAGTTTTTGCCTTTCTCACAGTGTGTGTGGTATGATATTAGATCATTCATTATTAGGGCATTTTTAAGTGCACTTTCTTTAAGTCAGATATTGTTCCAGTGTCTGCTTTAAAACCTTCTCTTCTTTATTCTCCTGTACATTTATACAGAATAAAAGTCATTTGCAGTATAAAGCAAAGGGTTTCGGTTGACTGAAACTTAAGCCTATGTTACACAAGACCCTCTTCCAAGTGGTCTGTCTCTTTGGCTGCCTCCTTTATTGTTAAATCTTTTAGAAGCTTTTGAGAGGAAAATTCTAGAATGTTTTATGACAGCAGATTTCATTTTGTCTGGAAATGGATCCAAAACACCTAAAATGAGCACAAATACAAAGTTTCTTTTAAAAAAACATCAAATAAGTATTCTGCAATGGGAGAACTCAGGGAATCACAGGATGAGGGATCAGTTAAGGGTGAGAGTCTAGCAGTGAGATAAGTGCTGAAATAAATTCAAGGAGGGAAGTCAGATAGGGCCTGACCCTTTTACTGGCCTATAATGGCCATGTGTCCAACAGAGCACAGCCCTGTAGTTGAAGGGCTAGAGGGCAGTCCTCTGTTTAAAGGACTCCTCCATTCCAAGTTCATAAGTTCAGTTTGAAGATGAAGGACACATTCACGCCACACATTTAAAGCACTACGATGCCACTTTTAAAAGTTTGTGTCAGACTCCTCTGCCTCAGTCAGCATCTTTCTTCCAAGTCACTTCAAATTCAGAGCTTCCCTCCACCCTGCCTGGAACATATTTTGCAACCACTCCTTCAAATATTACAGAAGACATGCATGTAGTGGTGGCAAGTGGCAGTATTCTGATAGAGGGTATGGAATTGGTTTTTTTCCTAAGTTTTTGTTGCCATAATAAGAAAGAAAAAAGTTACAAATCCCTAGCCCAAGAATGAAAACCTGAACACATTCTGTGGTAAGTCAGTAACTGACAAGCTATCAAGATTCAGGTAGGTAGCCATGTTGGTCTGACACAGTGGAAATAAATATTTATTTATTTTTTTAAAAAAGTCCAGTAGCACCTTAGAGACCAACTAAGTTTGTTCTGGGTATAAGCTTTCGTGTGCATTCTTCATATCTGAAGAAGTGTGCATGCACACTGAGATCCAGCGCCGAGGGCCTTCTGGCGGTTCCCTCATTGCGAGAAGTGAGGTTACAGGGAACCAGGCAGAGAGCCTTCTAGGTAGTGGCGCCCACCCTGTGGAACACCCTCCCTTCAGATGTGAAGGAATTAAGCTGCTATCCTATCTTTAAAAGACATCTGAAGGCAGCCCTGTTCAGGGAAGTTTTTAATATTTAACGCTGTACTGTTTTTAGCACTTGATTGGGAGCCGCCCAGAGTGGCTGGGGAAGCTCAGCCAGATGGGCGGGGTATAAATAATAAATTATAATTATTATTATTATATCCAGAACAAATTAGTTGGTCTCTAAGATGCTACTGGACAATTATTTTATTATTTTATTATTTTGATAACTATCAAGTAATCAGTTTTATGGATGGGTTGAGTAGTGGTTGTTGTTTCAGGAAATTTAGTGCAGCTGAATCACCCAACATGTTTCATGCAGATGCCCACTGAAGGGAAAACCCAACAATCTATTAAAGTGATGTAGTAATGTTGTTCTGCAAGAGCCCTCTAAATTCACTATTGGTAAGTACCTCCCAGCAAAACAGTTCCCTCGTCCTCCCAGGCTGTGGGTTTGTTTTTCTCGATGCTGTTTTATTTCATATATGTCAAAAACAAGCAGGTGTTTGAGGATGCAAACCTATACATACTGAACTCAATGGGACTTACTTCTGAGTAGACAGGTATAAGGTTGCACTGTACATGAATACAGTGTTAGAAGCACATGTTTATTTGAAACTATCTTCTCTTTGCTTGGTTATTTTTTAGGGGAAGACTAGTAACTTAAAGACCTATATTTCTTTATGAACACTCTCAGTGCCTTCATAAACCATCTGTGTTTGTCAATGATACTCTGCAATAAATGCCCCCCTGGGAACAAATTCAATCATTATGTGTATGATATTTTCTCTACTCTTGGCTCTACAAACTTAAGTCAGTGACTCCATTTTCCTTCCAAGTTCTGCTGGAGTTCAGTACCTGTGAAAATGAGATTTTTATATAATTTTTATATTGTATATCAGGAAAAGTTGGTTTATATTCAGTACATGAAATACAACTCAGGTTACTGAAATCAACAAACGATATATAGATATAAGCCCTTTTCCCAGTAGGAAAGCCTGCAGCAATATCATTTTACTTTGGCTATTTATTTATTTATTTTGTAAAATGTAAATTTATACACACACACACACACACTATTTGAAATGGAATGCTTTTTTTGGATGTGAATTATTAAATGCTGACTGATTAAAAATGTTCACGGATCAATTGCTATATGGGGACTATATGGGGGAAATGAACAAATTCCTATGCCCCACAAATAACCCAGAGATGTATTTTAAATAAAAGGACACATTCTACTAATGTAAAAACACGTGATTCCCGGACCATCCGTGGGCCGGATTGAGAAGGCAACTGGGCTGCATCCAGCCCCCAGGCCTTAGTTTGCCTACCCATGGTCTAAAATATTTCCGATTGGCCACACAGACCACTGTAATGAGAGATGGAGCATATCTCACTATGGACAAAACTCCCCATCTCCAAAAAGGCTCCTGCTCTTACTGCTCTTGGATTCCCATAGAAATGTGAAGATTCACTCTCAGTCTCTTGGAACATCCAGGCAGGTGATGACCCAAGATGCTTTCTCTCAGAACCTCACTTCTCCAAGGATACTCAGGACACTTCTCAAGAGATAATTTGAACCTAGCTACATTAGTTTTTTTCTTTTTGATTTCATTTGCAAGCCTCCAGTAGTGGACAGCATTGTGTGGCAGTTACCTAACCTCCCAACAGCTGAGTCACAGCGGCTTACTCAGAGGGAGAGGGGAGAAGTGGCAGGAAGGTCAGGGCAGTGCAAACACATGGCAGGAGTGCCAGATGGACTCCGCTGTGCATTTGCCCCACACTGGCCTCCCCAAAGCTTTGTCCCTTCATCTCCCAGTAAGTAGCAGTGACTCAGGTGTTGGGAGGTCAAGTAAGCACCAGTACCACAGCATGCCAGTGAGTACCACAAGTACCTCTGGGTGGTTTTTGCCTTCCTCCACCCTCCTTTTCTCAAACTAATATCTTTTTTAAAAAATACTTGGACATTTGGTTTCATGGGTTTAAAAAAGAATTTCTCATCAACATCATCCATGTGCTAAAACTGCATGGTTGTGTTCTAAGGATAGGTAACAAAGTTCTGTAAGATCTGGCATTTGGGGCTTTGGGAAATACATCCAAAGCATCTTCCTTCCCCCAAGCTGGGCTGGAGGGAGGAGTTCTTGTCAGTAGGGCTTAGATTGAAGCCCATAAGCAGCTAGACCATTTGTTGTTGTTGTTGTTTAGCCATTTAGTCATGTCCAACTCTTCGTGACCCCATGGACCAGAGCACGCCAGGCACTCCTGTCTTCCACTGCCTCCTGCAGTTTGGTCAAAAGCCAGACCATTTACTGAACTTTTAAAGGTAGGTTTAGCCAGTGTTAGCAGCCTATTGTAATTCTTTTATACAAATAGGGGCTATGTCAGTAGGACTAGTTTCCCCACCCTAGATCTTTCACAGTGGTCTGTCATTCCCATTGTTATTAATTGATTTGTCACCATACAGCAAGACTACTTACATGAATACAGGAAGAAAATACAAAATGCATACAATTTTGCACCAATAGGTCCCTCCTATACACAAGCTTTCCCTTGATACACAATCCACCCATCATAATGACAGGGCTTTGGCTTGTAAAGACAAGCACCTTTGACATTTGTCGTGTCTATAGTTTTATCTTTAATAAGCATTGACCCGTCTCTCACTGCTGAAGTTTTCTTCTGCTTTAAGGCTTGGGATACCCCAGAGATGTTCCTTTATAACTTTACAGAATTCTCTTAATATTGTGTAGACGTTTGTGCACATTGTGTAAATTTTGTTTTTTTAAAAAACTGGGAGCATTCCCTATGCTTTCCTTAAGTTCTTCATTCTGCGTCTTAAGCGCATGCCAAAATTGTGTTTTCTCTTTGATTACCTTGGAGAGCTCTGGCCTGATCTTTCCAAGAAGTTTCTGTAAGGCAATATTGTAGGATCTTCGGCAGGGCTAAACTGTGTTAGAGTGGAAAGCAGGACTTTTGGTAGAATGCACTGTGGCTTTCGCCTTGACTTCATACGATACAGCCGTTGTTTTTCCCACACCCCTTCTGGCGCTTGCCCATTTCCAAATAGCCAGGGGCAGGGGGAAATGGCATATAAAATAAAATGAAACAATGTGCGAAAAAGAAAGCCAGAGTCTAGGAGTGGGAAAGAACTGTCAACAGCAGTTTACCAATAGCAGATTCAGAAAGCTCCCTGGGAACAGCATTTCCCCCCCTCGCTTTCACACACACTACCATAACTGAATTTTTGATTATTATTTTTCTGTCAGGGGCATCTGCATGATCCATTGGAGAGGATTCAGCTCTGCTAGACTCCCTGAAGAAAAACCCACTTGCCCTCTCTTCATAAAATTAACTAGCTGTCATGCTATAGCAATGTGATTAGAACTGATAGCCCTAAAAAAAGGGAAGCAACCATCTCTAACTGTAACAAATAATCATCTGTACTTAAAATTAGTTTCTTTGGGACACTTGGCATCCATCATCACAGTGACAGCTGGCTTAGCTGATGATTCACCATTCCTTTGGAGCTGGCAGCTCCTCCCAGAGTCCATGTTCCGGAAATAGGGTTCCAGGTCATAGAAATGTTTTTTGGTATTTTCTAAGTAAGGGATGGGGAACTTGTGGCCTTCCAGATGTTGCTGGAGTCTGGCTTCCATCAGCCCCAGCCAGCATGGCCAATGGTCAGGGATGATGGGTGTGGTCCAACGACATCTGGAGAGCCAAAGCTTCCCCAGCACTGTTCTAAATCAAACAAATTAAGGCATTTCTAGTTACACAACTCCTTCCTCTCAGTAGCGCTAGAGAGGCTGTTATCTTAATGGAAATCATATGGGGTGGTGTTCAACTAAGTTTTACTCAGACCTATTGAAATTAATGAGCCTAACTTAGTCATGTTCATTAATTTTACTGGGTCTACATGGAGTGAAACTTAGTCGAATACCACCAACACCGAGATTCAACCAGAAAAGCAGGCAAGAAAGTATTGCTAGGCAAAGATATTTTGTGGCAACGGGTGAGCGAACATTCATCTAATCAATAGATGGTGCGCGTTTTGCTTTCCAATTTTCTTCTCCAAGCCCCAGCCGATATCACAATCTGCATACCCAGATACTGCCACCTTACATTTCATCACAAACATTTAGTTGTCAGCAAAAGGAATTTCAAACAAAGGTGATTCAAACGATCTAGTTTGTGCTGATAACCTTAGCAAAGGCCTCTAGAGCTGCCCTCTAGTAAGACTGAAAACACATGGAAATGATCAACTGGTGGGCCATTTCAAAACATAAACTGGAACAAAACAACTCTATAGTTCCAAATTAGGAACAGAGAAAGCTGCCTTTTACTGAGTCAGACCATTGGCCCATCCCACTCAGCACTGTGTACTGGCAGCTGCTCTCCAGAATTTCAGGAAAAGGTCTCCCTCAGTCCTCCCTTGAGATGCCACAGATTGAACCTAGAACCTTCTGCATGCAAAGCAGATGACTTACCACTGAGCTATGACCCTTCTCCAAATTCCTTCCTCCTTTATTCTGCAAGATAAAAACAATCATATGTGAGAGGCATGTCTTTCTTTGTTTTTGGTAATACATATCTTCAGGAGTAGCTGCTTGCCCCTGCTATTGAGGGGCCAGCGTCTCATGCCATACACCATGTTGTGCAATCCACTGACATGGTGTGCACCACGTCACATGATGCACTGATGTAGCACATGCCATGTTGCCGCTCAATATTGCCCCCTCCTAAAGATATGCTCCTACTTATATTAAATCTTTTGTCAGGTGGCTTAAAACACATTGCCCCATTCCTGGTCCTCTATGGATATAGTGAACAATGGTTTCTGTCTTCTGCCTAGGTCTTCTTAAGATTCTGGGCTTTTAACGTGTCTTTCCTAAATGTATGTTTCTCTAAGCTATACACTGAATTATGTTTTATTTGATGAACTGGGGATAAATTCAGTTTGGCATGAATTATAATGTGGATGTACCTAATTTGCACATCCTGAAACAATACACAGACCACAGCACAGACATCTCCTTCTTTGGAGGTCTTTAAGCAGAGGCTTGACAACCATATGTCAGGAGTGCTCTATGGTGTTTGCTGCTTGGCAGGGGGTTGGACTCGATGGCCCTTGTGGTCTATTCCAACTCTATGATTCTATCCTTCAAAATTCCTTCAGAATTCTGCAATGAGGCTAACCAACAAAAAATTTGTTAAATTTTTTTCTACATGAAGAGAAAGTGTTTATTAAAAAGCATATATTAGGAAATCACAAACAAAAATGCATTATATTAGGGGAAATCATTTTGGGGGGGGGGAATATATATACCAGTCACAATTCCATAGAAAAAGGTGGGTATTGGGAGAAATTTTCACTAAAATGCTGACAAATTCTCCTGAGGACTTAAAAAACAAACAAATCACAAGTTGATGTGGAAATGTGGTATACTGATCTTAAGACTGGAAAAAATGTGAAATGGAGAAAATATGAAATTGGGAGATTTGTCTATCACCCAGTTGAAACCTGCATGCTTCCTGAGTGGAAGAGTAGTTTTTGATGCGACTATGCAAGGCAAGGATAAAGACCATGAATCTGTGTAACCCTGCTGCTTGGATTCATCCTTCGCCCACCCAAATCTAAATATTGGTTGGCCCTGCGTTAAATAAAACGCAATATTTGTCATGATAGGCAATTCTGCATTATGTGCAGAATCTGCATTATGTACAGTGGTACCTCGGGTTACATATGCTTCAGGTTACATACGCTTCAGGTTACACACTCCGCTAACCCAGAAATAGTGCTTCAGGATAAGAACAGAAATCGGGCTCCGGCGGTGCTGCGGCAGCAGGAGGCTCCATTAGCTAAAGTGGTGCTTCAGGTTAAGAACAGTTTCAGGTTAAGAACGGACCTCCGGAACGAATTAAGTACTTATCCCAAGGTACCACTGTACATGATTCTGCACTATGTGCTGACCATGCTGTTATTCAGCTCTCCTGCTAACTGATATTCTAACTAAAAGTTTGTTCCATCAAAAAGCAGACTCGTTTTAGAATGAGTTGTGTGTGTATGCACTGGGTTATACTATAACATTTTGGAGGACATGTTGACAGCTTGCAGATAGTTTTTTGTGCATATGAAAAAAGGGGATAAACAAACATAATTCTGAAAAGCATTTGTTTTTGCCAGTATCAGTCAACCAGGGAAGAAACACAAAAGGACTAGAGCCAGGACATATTGTACCAAGCTCACGCTGGATAGTCCCAGTCAATACATTTAATCAGTCCCTCTGATTTAGTGAACCACTCTTTATTTGAGTCTCTTTGGGGAACTGGAGATGATCCTACAACAATGACTATTAGGCTTTAAGGCTGGGAAACACATCCTACAATCAAGTACATAAAAGGAGATGTCTCTACAACTGTTGCCTTTTTGTTAAGTGGTTGAACATTTCAAAATGCAGGTCAAGAAGCAAGGGTGTATCATACCACAACTGGGAATTTGGATTCATGTAATGCCTAGGCTTACAACTGAACATGGCATTTAAAGCATCTTGACTTTGGCTTGGTTTGTAATGACGCATTAGCCCTGTTTGACTGTTATTCCTTCAAACAACACTGTGAGAAGGGGGAAGGGAGCCAAGCTCACTGCACCCTCAGCTATCATGTCCATGTTGCCTGCCGTCCTCTGCTGTCCACATGTTGTACGCAGGATCTGAAGACGAGATCCTGTTCATAAGCTCTCCCATGGTGTAGAACCATAGTCACATGTGCTCTCGTTACATCTCAGTTTAATTTGTTTAAAAATATGTATAACCCACCCATTAACAATACAGATACCAGGTATGTTGTGTGGGATAGGTGTAAACCACACACACAAAAATGCAACCAACCAAATTTACAACAAAAACAATACCTACTAAAATATGGGTTGCCAATTTAGTTTCCAAGCCCAGTTCAAAGTTCTAAATGGCTAAGAACTTGTTTACCTGAAGGGCGACTTTCAGTAATATAAACCTGATCATGGATGAAGATCTGCAGGATGGAATCTCCATTGTGCCCTATCAGTATCAGAGACATATTTGGTGAGAATACAGGAGAAAGGCTTCTCAGTAATTGTGTACAGGGCTTGGGGCTCTCTGTCCAGGGAGGCCTCCTTTTTCTTAGTCCAGCAATTTCCTGACATGTTGAAGTGATTTCTCTGCTGTCCAGAGGTATTGTGTTATTGATGTGTTTCTCCTGGACTGTGTTTTTGTTTTTTTAGCTAGCTGATGTTTATTGTTACTGCCTCTCTGGTTAAATTGTTATATGTATTTATCACTGTCAGTCTCCTCTTAATTTTACATTGTTAGCTGCTTTGGTTTCCCTTCTGAAATAATTTATTTTCTACACAGTTTGAACTAGTGGTACTGGAAAAAAGATTGTGGAATGGATCCCAGGACTAGCAGTGGATGCTGACAATTTAACCTTCCGGCAGGGAAATCCCTGGCCTGCAGGCTGGATTCAGACCACAGATGAATTTCACCCAGCCCTCTGGGTCCCCTCCTGGCCACCAGCTGTTCAGCAGAGAGAGGGAAAGGTTTTGATGTGCAAAGTGTCAGGTTGCAGCTCCTTCTTCTTCAAGACCTGCTGCAAGAAGGTCAAAACAGAGAGGAAAGTGCAAAAATTTGTCTCCATGCTTTTTGCAATTGCATGCATGCAATTGGGGGGTGCAATTGCATTTTGTAGTTTGAGGCTTTAAATAGCTGTAAGGCAGGGCAAGCAGTTGAGATGTGCATTAGCCTTGTTGGCATTCATCTGCTGGGATTATTTTTTCCTTTTGCACAATCAGGACAGATAAAAGGTATCAGACAGCTTTTTTTTTTTAACCTATTAAAATGTGTTAGGAAAATGAAAGATGGCACTTGAGCGTAATTACTAAGAATTAAATACATGCTCTGTTTCTGTAGGAAATAGCTTTTCTCTTTGTGCGTGCAATTGTATGTGAGTTAAGAGTGCAAGTCTGCTCCCACCCACTGCTGGAATGTGGCTCCCAGCTGCTTTTAAACAAGTTAGCGTGGTTCTTGGCCAGCAAAATTTCATTGCCCCTGTTCTAAAGAATACGAGCAAAGCTGCTACCATGTTGTGAATGAGAAGACCCATCAAGATTTAATTGTTTACTTGTATTATTTGTACTTCAGGTTGTTGGTTGTTTTTTTTAATGTGCCAAGGTGTGCTTTCTTAAGAATTTAGCGTAAAGAGTAAACATGTTTTAAATTACCGTAATTGTGGAAATGAATTTCCCGGTCAAAAATGGCACAATACTATTCATCGCTGAATAAATTAGTTCCTTGGGCAGATACTCCTAATAAAGGCTTTCAGAAACCATTGCACTAAACCTCAAGGAGACAAAACATTTCACATTTTAAAACCCTGTTGGCACTAAATAAATATCGTACTAATGGCGTGGTGGGTCTTTTTGTTTATTTGAAAATATTCTCAGTTATTCTAACACAGTTCTAGAAGGGATTATATGGGAAAGGGCCAGAAAAGAAGTGGAGGAGAAATGCCGCAAGACAAAGGAAGCAGTAAACAAGAACAAGGGAGAGAAAGTTTTGCATGCGGCAGATATTAAATGCATAGTCATCTGAGCTGCTAGGAATGAAAATGAGATCTGACAGCTTTCAATGGCAGATTGATTAGGAAACCCTTGGATCCTACCCAAGGTCTATGAATGGCATGGGAAATCATGTTGCAAGGGAAAGAACCTCACACTGTGTTATGGAGGAATACAGCGGGGATAATAACAGGCTCAGGGGAGATTGGAGAGCTGCCATTGATACGACATTGCAAGGAAGCAAAGCCGCAAAGCACTGTGTGTGGTGGTACTAGCGGATACCTGAAGAGTTCCTGACGTGCTGTGAATGAAAAGTCCCTTCTGCAGCTTGACTTCCAAGGTTTATTTATGCTTTTATTGATTATTTTTTTACCCCGAGGTTCCGTGCCTCTTAAATAAGCCTTAAGAAGTTTTTACCCCTACTTAAATCATCCAGTGCATTGCCCACAGTGATAGGAAATCAACAACTGATTTGTGGATTTATAAGAGATAGTCTCAAACATGGTGCATGAAGACTTCTGCTAAGCAATGCAGTTGTGACAGCCTCTTCTCCCCCCTGCAGCCCAATACAGACACACACATACCCCCCCCAAAAAAAACCCTTCTCCAGTGGGTCCCCCAGCCCTCCAGATTTTGAGGGTGTAAAGAGGGCTGCAGGAGGGGAAGATGAAAATGGTGCTTGAGGAACTCTGTCTACTCTATACCAATATATAAAGTCAAAAGGCAAACAGAACAGCTTTTGCAAATAAGTAATGAAGTAGTGATCATTTTTTTAAGCCAGTGTTTTGTGATAAAAACACCTTCCGCCAGCCTGTGCAAAACATACTGTTAGTAATAGTAGTATTGTTGTCAATTGCCTTCTGTACAATTGTTTCATGGCAATGTACCATTAAAATTGGCAAAAACAGTTTCAAAAATGTCACCCCCACCCCCACCCCATGTACATTTAAAACAAAACAAAGCAAACCCCATACAGAATAGACATTGCAAAGAATCATTTCTGCATCAGGGTGAACCTGTCAGAACAAAAATGCCTTTCTGGAAAGTGCATGTAGTGGGCACCTGTCCTTGCTTGAAAGGAATGTTATTCCACAGAACAGGTGAAAACCCAAGCCTACCATTAAACAGAGTGAGGTGGCCACCTCAGGTGGCAAATGCTGGAGAAGGCTGCAGTCCCTCCCATCCCTCCCAGTTAGCCTGATGCCTAAGGTGTGCACTGTGAGGGCATGGCTGTCCCAGCTACCAGTATGATCAGATTCTGTATGTGGAATGGGGTGGAGTGCCATATTGTCCTGTGCCTTAGGCAACAGAATGTCTTGGGCCTCCCTTGGAAGGAGTCATGTGGGGAGTACATCACAGAAAAGCAGCTGTCACAGAGCTGGGATCAGTGCTTGAATGGCAAGTGTTCCATCCCCGTTCCCCCATCAAGAGGAGAAGAAGAAGAAGAGGAGGAGGAGGAGGAGGAGAAGTTTGGATTTGATATCCGCTTTATCACTACCTGAAGGAGTCTCAAAGCGGCTAACATTCTCCTTTCCCTCCCCCCCCCAACAAACATTGTGTGAGGTGAGTGAGACTGAGAGACTTCAGAGAAGTATGACTGGCCCAAGGTCACCCAGCAGTTGCATGTGGAGGAGCGGAGACGCGAACCCGGTTCACCAGATTACGAGACTACCGCTCTTAACCACTACACCACACTGGCTCTCCAGAGTTAATTGTAGCACAAAATGCACTTTAATGCAGCTCAGAAGAAGTGGAGTTACACTTTCTCCATCCTGTGAACTTCTGTTTCCTTGAAGACACCTCCAGAATCATGCCTATGACAAATGTTTACTAGTAACTTTAAAATATGAATGAATGAATTCCATGGATAAGTCATTCAATGTTTCTGAAGCTTCTCAGAATCGGACAAGAATTTCTAAGTGCTCTTACTGTGGTAGAATATTTCTAAGCCTGTTTAGGAGTAGAAAATCAGGCTACAATTTTTAATTAGCAGTTGACCTTAAAAAGTGGTACCTCCTCCTTCCGCGAACTAGATCCTAGCCTAAGGAACACATTACTTCACTCAGCAGGGTCAAAGGATCATGCAGGGGAAGGAAATGAATTTTGCAGGAAAGCATCCAGTTTTAAGCATTACAGCCATGCTGTCCCCTTCATGGCAGAGCGTAATATTCTTTCCCACCCTGTGTTTATATACAACAATGTGCACAGTAAAAGGTGACATTTAGATGTGAAGATCAGTTTCTTATTATCTCCCTGGAATTTGCATGTCCAAAGCTGGAAGCTGTTACAAGTTTTAAATAAACACATATTGTATAAACCCAGTAACACAATAAGCAGTTTATACTGGTTTTCTTGAAACTTTTACAGGAATTGGCTGGGCTATCTTGTGTTGTGGTTCTGAGGGCCTCCTCAGTTTTGAAGGAACAAGAAATGAAAAGTGACAAGCAGCTGGGAATGAAGAAGAGTCCAAGGCAGCCTTTCCTACTTAGTCACATTTTGCATGTTAAAATCAAGTGCTCAACGAATGTGTTGGCATGGCAAATTATTCCTATGAATGCTTGCTGTCAGTGCCAGCTTCCCTGGGGTACTTTCTATTTAGGAGCAAGCCATTCTAAAACTATTGTCCATTATTCCTCAGAAAGATATACACCCAGGCTTATTACCCATAAACATATTATGGCCTCATTCCTGCTAAAGTTAGTTGAATTCGTCCCCCTAAAAGCACTGGAAGAAAGTTGTTGCAACAAGCATGTCCCATTGCTTTCAGTGGAGTTTGCCCTAGTTCATACATGTGCCATGTGATCCACATCTTGGGAACATGTAGAGTACTGGCAGACTCCCAGGCCAGAAATAATTGCACAGAGACAGTTATGTGAATGGGCACCTTCTTGGGAGCTGTTGATGCAAGTCCATTAGCTTGGATCTATAGGATGGAGGCCCCAGATTATATCTGTCAATTATCCTGTCAATTCTCCCTTTGGACTGGTGGAAATGTTGACTGTGAGTTATATTGGCTATGTTTGTTTAAGCACTTTCCTCATGCCCAATGTCAGTGCCCAATTGTACTACCTTTACAGAATAAAGCACAAATGGCTGGCTTTGGTATATTTTACTCAGAAGTAACTCCCTTGAAATAACAGAGGTTTCCTTCCTAAGAAGAACAAATTGTGATATGCCAGTCTATGAGACCATAGAAAGCTTGTAGTTTCCAGGTTATGGGACAGGGCTGTTTTCAGCACCACCCAAATTATGAAACTCAGGAACATCACAAACAGTCCCTTCCAATTCAACAATTCTATGATTCTATGCAGTGTGGGGTTTTTTCTTCTTCTAGAAAAATAGGTGCCAGTACTCCTCATGAAGTTGTGCCACTTTTTTACAATGAAAGAGAGAGGTGCCAATACCACGTAACCTTGAGTATCCCCGGGGGGGGGGGGGAGCACTGATTCTATGATTCCAGCATGTAACTTGAAGTAAGGGGAAAGTAAAACTGCACATTGTTAAAAAAATCCCTTTTGAGCTCAGGGCAAAAGCTATTGGCCTCCATAATGAAACCAAAAAACAATAATCTTCCCTTTTCCACAAGCTGTTGCACCACAAAGTAACTATTGGTCTTGGAAGATGTTCTTGGTCAGAAAGGCAAACTTGCAACATATGGTAGCTATCAACCCAAAGGCCATTTGGTTTTAACTATAACAATATGCCTTGTTGCAGACACTGGTCTGTGCATTTACACTAGGACTAGCAACCACCTTCTGATGACCCAAGAGTAGTACACAGACAGCTCCTAAAGCACTGATAATATTCCAGAAAAATGTCTCCTTTAAGGAGAAAGACTGTGGCTCAGTGGTTAATAATAATAATTTGTACGCCCACTCTGGGCGGCTTCCAACAAAGATTAAAAATACATTAAAATGGCATACATTAAAAACTTCCCTGAACAGGGCTGCCTTCAGGTGTCTTCTAAATGTCAGGTAGTTGTTTATCTCTTTGACACCTGATGGGAGGGTGTTCCACCTGATGGTACAGTATCTCCCAAGTTCAATTCCCAGCATTTCCAGGTAGAGCTTGGATATATTCCTGCCCCAAACCCTGGAGAGAAGACAGTACTAAGCTAGATGGACTGGTGGTCTAACTTGGCATAAACCAACTTCCTATGCACCTGTGACATTTCATTCAACATTCCTCTGCTTTCACTTTCTTTTGATCCACTTTCCCACTGTACTGTACCTACAGCCTTACTCATACTCTTTCTGCCATGCCTTCTTCTCATCCTTAAAATTCCCTAACAGAGTTCTTCCATAAAACAATTTTTAAATAAAACAATTAATTAATTGCAAAAGGAAAAAAAGAGCAGGTATATTGGGGTGAGGGTGTTTGGTACTCATGTTCTCCAAGCAAAACTTAGCCACCAATGCAACCAGAATCTGTAGTGAGTAAAATTCCTTCCATTCTCACTGGGGAGATGCTGGTGAGAAATCGGGCATTAATTCAAGCCCATCTTTAAAATGTGCAATGCTTAATTTCTAAAACGAGCCTTTCTAAGACAGCTAATTAGAAACCAAACTGTCTGATCCAAAGCTCTTCTCGTGGGTCAGCATCATTTCTTCAGGATTGAGCTGAAGGTGGTACTGTCCCATAACTAGAGGTGCACCATGGCTTACTGACTCCAACCTGTGCCTGTACTGTGTTAGAGAAGTTTATAGAAAAGGCAAATAAGAGGTGACACCATAAAAATATCTAAAAGTGTTATGTACTGAGTTGAATAGGATCCAAAATGCAGCAGTCTGATTGGTCCTAGAACAATAGGATCCAGAATGCAGCAGTCTGATTGGTCCGCAGGAGCCACCCAATCCAGCTCCAGGTGGAAGTGAATCCACAACCTGATTGGCCTACAGGAGAATCCCGGAATTAGCCAGTCACGTGGGGCCCATTGTGTAAATAATGTATATAAAGCAGATATTTTGGGGAAACTTCCATTCCTCGTTACTATGAGCTGAATAAAGAACATGAAATCCACACTTGACTCAGAGTATATTTCACTGGTGACGATGATGGGATCCCACTGAGCTGACCGCCACACACAGCACCACAGCACCGCCACCTGCCACACCGCTGCCTCACACCGTGTATCCAGGCTTCAGCTCCGGGACCCAAGGAACTCAGAATGGCAACTGACAGCAGCTTCTCGCCGTTCAACCCAGCATCCGGAGACTGGGAAGCGTATGCCTCCCGTTTCACCTTTCTCCTAGAAGCCAAAGGGGTCACCAACGACGCCAAGAAGAGGGTGATATTCTTCAGTGTCTGCGGAGAGGAGACGTTCGAAATTGCCCGGGCTCTCCTTGCGTTGCTACTGTTCCTTACAAAACAATAATGGAACGGCTGAAGGGGCACTCCGAGTATATTTCAAAAAGTATGCCGTTGAGAAAGTGAATAGAGAAAAGCTTTTATCCCTCGCTCATAATACTAGAACTTCTGGACATCCAGCAAAGCTGAACGTTGAAAATTTCAAGACAGACCCAAAAAAGTATTTCTTCACACAGCATATGGCCATCCTGTGTTATTGGTTAAGAGTTAGTGGTGGCCACTAATTTTAAAAGAGGATTAGATAAATTCATGGATTCAGATAAGGCTCTGTCAGTGGCTGCTAATTCGGACTTTGATGTTCTACCTTCACTGTCAAAGGCAGTAGGCTTCTGAATGCCAGCTGCGGAAAACCACAGGCAGGGAGAGTGCTATTGTACCAAATACTGCTTGTGGGCTTGCCATCAACATCTGGCTGAGCACAGGATGCTGTACTAGATGGGACACTGGTCTGTGATACAGCAGGTTGTTTTTGTGTTCTTACTTTCAGTCTAGTTGGGTTATATAGGTGGAATAGAGGGTGCCATCTTGTCTTTTGTCTCAGGCAGAAAAATGTGTTGGGCTTGCATATTTGAGCATAGCCTAACCCTATAAATGACAAGAACAACCACAAATTCATCAGCGTACAAGACCAGTTTATTGAGTTTTCGGAACCAGTTGTTTTCTTGGAAAACCACAAATGGCATGCATGTACAATATTGAGACATTAACGCTACCCCGACTAAATTCTAGGCAAATCTTTCTCTGGGGACTTGAAAAGAAGAACATAGAATATTTTCTCACAAGATTTAACTGGTTGGCAAAACAATCTCTGTAGAGTGAATTATGAGTATCTTGTGATGCAGCCTAAACTGGATTAGCTCCATTTGTAATTGTTCTGGGAGAAGTACGGTAGCTGCAATTTTTTATGTGAAAGAAAAAATGCCTCACTTTTGTTGTTTAATGTAGCTGACTTAGGGCTTGTTCCTAAAAATAAATGGGAACATAGGCGCTTAGGAAGCTGCTTTCATTGAGACAATCTCTGATTCGTCTCTTTCTGGGTCCACACTGACACTAAGACACTAAGACTCTCATCCTCCAGCCCTGTCCTAGAAGGGCCTCCTTCTTCTGGACCCCCCTTGATCGTACAAGCCTCTTGCTTCAAGCACTTCCCATCTTGTCCCTTCCCCAGACTGTTCTCCAGTGTCCCACCACCACGATTTGGGGTCTAAGTCATCTTCTGTTTCATCCCGGGGGACTCTTAGGCAGGCGGTGCCCACCACTCTTCCTCATCCATCGAGTCCCTGACACTTGGGGAGCACCCACAAGTCTGTACTCCTGGCCTTGACATCCTCTCCCCCCCCCCCTCCAGACATAGCTGAAAAAGCCCTGCCCTTCTTTTCACAGCTTCTGAATAAGGCTGCAACATCAGAGGAGTGGTTTTTGTTTATCTCAACTCGTCTGACCAAAGCCCAGTTTGAAATAAGTCGCCCCAAATGAATGGTCATTATTTTGTAATGACTATGGCCTTGATAATAATTATTTTGGTCTGCTGATCTTCAAGGTGAGCCTTGGTCAGATATGGAGCATTACAGTGGATGCTTGGGTTGTGAACATGATCCGTGCGGGAGGCACATTCACAACCCACAGCGTCCGCAACCCGCAGCGCCGCGTCTGCACACACGCAGGTTGTGATTCGGTGCTTCTGCGCATGCGCAAAGGGCGATTTAGTGCTTCTGCGCATGCATGAATGCCGAAACCTGGAAGTAACCCATTCTGGTACTTCCAGGTTTTGGCGCGTCCGTATCCCAAAAATGCGCAACCTGAAGCATCTGTAACCCGAGGTATGACTGTATTTAGTTCCTGTCACCTGCAGCAGCATCACCCATAGAACACATTGCGGAACCTGGAGCTATATGATAAGGACAAAATGTCATTTATTTCGTACCTTCATTTCCTAATCCATCTTAAAGGGATTCCATATTCAAGCACAATAATATATCATGCCGTCATGCTGCCTGACTTTTTCACTGCACCAGATTAAAATGTGAAATTCTGTGAAGTTCAGTGCAACCATCCAGATCCTGAAGTGTCTTTAATCTCCCTTTGTTTTCTTTTTTCAGCAAGCAGTCTAAACCGTCATTCCTGTTAGTTATTAACTTAGGAAGTGATCTCATCCACATGCAACTAAAATAGTATTTAAATGTAAGTTTGAAAGATCCACTTTAGTCTCTTTACTTAGTAACGGGCAGTCATCCAAAGTGGCTTTATGCCAAGACAGGGGGTGGGAATCATTTCTCCTCTGTGCAGACAAATGCAAAGAGGGTCACTAACATGGAAGCTATCCAGAAAGCGAACAGCTAGAGTATATCTATCTACCTATCTATGCTGCAACTAGGCTAGCCATTGGATTTACCTGAAATGAATGGGCTCATTAAGAGGCCCTATTTGTTGTTGTTGTTTAGTCGTTTAGTCGTGTCCAACTCTTCGTGACCCCATGGACCAGAGCACGCCAGGCACTCCTGTCTTCCACTGCCTCCCGCAATTTGGTCAAATTCATGCTGGTAGCTTCAAGAACACTATCCAACCATCTCGTCCTCTGTCGTCCCCTTCTCCTTGTGCCCTCCATCTTTCCCAACATCAGGGTCTTTCCCAGGGAGTCTTCTCTTCTCATGAGGTGGCCAAAGTATTGGAGCCTCAGCTTCACGATCTGTCCTTCCAGTGAGCACTCAGGGCTGATTTCCTTAAGAATGGATAGGTTTGATCTTCTTGTAGGCAATGGGACTCTCAAGAGTCTCCTCCAGCACCATAATTCAAAAGCATCAATTCTTTGGCGATCAGACTATAGGCCCTATAAACCATATTATATAACCATGTCACCAATGGGTGACAGATGGGTGAATCTGTCAATTTAGGTTTCTTTCAGTTCCTCCTTTTTTCAGCAGTGCTTTTTTCTAGAAAAATGGGTGCCGGTACCCACCATGAAATTGTTGCAGTAAGTGCCACACTTTTTAACAAAACAAAAGTGCCAGTACTGCATACCCTTGAGTGCCCGCTGGAAGCGAAACACTGAAGTTCAGTGTCCCCTAATATAGTACATTTTTGTATGTTATTTTTACCACTATATGCATTTTCATGCACACTTTACTCTTGGCAATTTTGTACACATTACTTGGCTAGAGAAGAGCATTTCAAAATTTGGAGGTGTCAGAAATTCTGTGTTTTGGTCCTCAGGTTCTTTTGGAAAGTGCAGGTTAGGTAGATTTGCCTTTAAAATCAAACTCGTTTTGACCTCTCCCCCATTCCTACACGAGGGTAAAAATTAGAGCCGTTTAAAGCCTGGGGGAATTGATCCATGTTGAATAAGAGAGGGAATACCAACACACATTTCCTCTGAACAGCTTCTTAGAGAGCAGAGAAGTCTGTGAATATGTCAAATATTCTTAGGGTGGTACAGTAGGGCAATGAAGCATATGCTCATCACATATTCATTTGTTGTTTCAGAACATGAAACATCAAAATGAAGCATCAAAAGAAGAAGGTGGATCATACACAGAATCAGCTAAAAGCCAGATTGAAAAGCACTGTTGACATGGGCTCAGAGGGTCATTGGATATAGCCAGGGGTTTTTTTCAGCCAGAACTTGTTTATGGTGAGTTTTGGCACCTCTTTTTCTAGAAAAATAGCACTGGATATAGCGCTAAGGCTGAAATTGCATGCACATATACCTGGATGTAAGTCCCACTGAACTCAGAGGGCCTTATTCCCAAGGAAGGTTGCCTCAGATTGAGCTGTGCATGTGCTTTACATTGTGGGGGTGGGGGTGGGGGTATCTATATCAGAATCTCATCTTCATAATTGCATTCTAGCTGATTCCATGGTGAAGTACACGCAGCATTGTACAAATCTGGTGTTAATTAAATGAGTTCACTGCCTTTTCTATATGAATACAGTACATCTGCTCAAACTGAGGATTAAAATATCAGCTGTAGTGTGAAATACAAATAATGACATTTTTAAACTAGCAGGTGGAATAGAATGAGCCATTGCTTTTGGCGGAAGGACTCAGTGACATGATATTATGGGTATTCATGTTTGAACTTTGCAGGAAGGGGCAGACATGTCTATTGGCTTGTTCTACATACACACAGCTGCAAAGAAAGCTGGAATTCTGTCCCTGCTATCATCAAGGAAGGACAAATAATGAAGCACTTTGATATGCTCAAGCGCTATTCATAGGACCTTTTTTTAAAAAAAAAGAGGGAGAGGGAGTTATCTATGCACAACAGTCATTTCTCCCTTAACCATATACAAGGAATCCATGAATATAAACTAAAAATAACCTCTTGATAAAGAATTTTCAAGAGAATGTCCAAGATTGTAGATTCAGTAGCTCTGCACCAGTTGCATTGTTTATACTTCCACAAAAGGAAACTATCTGCAACACTACAATGATTATATTCAGAAACTGCTGCAGCTCATCATTGGCAGTGCCAATGTCCATCGGCTACATAACACTGGAAATTGTCACTTTGACACACACTGCCATTGACCTCCGATCAACGAGAACCAAAATGCTACCCCACTTTACACTCACTGAGAAGTAAGAACCATTTGGATATATCAGACAGATATTAATCGACATTGTCAGTTGTTCTCTGAGTCAATTACTACCAGAGATCACATTTCTTTGAGAAAATGGGGAAACTTTGAAAGCGTACTGTCAAACGAAATAGTTGAATCCTTTCTTCATTCAAAACATCTTTCACTCAGCTGTTGATTAAGGAAGAAGAAGAAGAAGAAGAAGAAGAAGAAGAGGAGGAGGAGGAGGAGGAGGAGGAGGAGGAGGAGGAGGAGTTTGGACTTGATATCCCGCCTTTCACTCCCCTTAAGGAGTCTCAAAGCGGCTAACATTCTCCTTTCCCTTCCTCCCCCACAACAAACACTCTGTGAGGTGAGTGGGGCTGAGAGACTTCAAAGAAGTGTGACTGGCCCAAGGTCACCCAGCAGCTGCATGAGGAGGAGCGGAGATGCAAACCCGGTTCCCCAGATTACGAGACTACCGCTCTTAACCACTACACCACACTGGCTCCCCATTTAGATCTGCATTTGCAGCAGCCAGATTACTGTCTGGGTTTCCATTTAGAACTTCCATAACTCTTGTTTTAAAACAGCTGCAGGGGTTGCCAGTTTGTTTATGGATTCAGTTAAATGTGCTCAAATTAGTATTTAATGCTTTAAATAATATAGGTCCCAGAAAGCTGAACTACAACTTCTTTCTCTACAGATGCTCTCAGGTCCTAAGATCAGCAGAGGGACCCACACGGTTGTGCCACCAGCCCCAGCAGAGGGTTTTATCTGGGGCAGCCCCTAAGCTATGGAATTTCCTTCCCATAGGTATTCCTGTGGGGGTCTTCATTATGTAGTTTTTGTCATTTGCTGAAAATTCATCTCTTTGTTCTGGCCTCTGATGCATCAGAAATTTATTTTAGACCCAATCTGTTCTCTTGATGGTAATCTATTTTAACAGTGTTAATATTGTATTTTTAGATGGTTGAAAGCTGCTCTGGGTCCTCATGGTGAAAGGCAGGTAAATATACATCTATATAATAAAATAACAGCAACAACATGCTGGTGATAATAATAACAAAATTCAAAATTTTAATTAGAAGTGACATGTGAAATTCATAAAAATTAAGCCAATCATATTTTCCATATTATAAAACTTCTGGTTTTGACACTATTGTGTCTGAGTTGCACTATCAAAATCTGAAATGTGGGAAGCATGAAGCCCTTTTGCTTATGGAGTATGCAAATTCAAAACTTGATTTAAATGTGTAAAAAAGTCAAACTAACAGCCTCGTCCTCAAGAAATTAAAGAAACAAAAAAAAATCAGTACAGTTTTGAAATCGGTGGTTAAAATCAGTGCAAAGTTGAAAGATACATTATACTGTCTTGATGCAAAATGGCGTCCAATTGTACCCAAACACTGTGAAAATCTGCTCCTTGATCTCAGGAACTATTGTGCAAAACTTTGATATTTTAAGATGAACAGCTTTCCAAAATATGTAGTAAAATTTTAATAATAATGACCTGAATTTAGTTTTATTGAGGGATGGTTGTGGTTTCAAGCACTGTTCATTAGCCTCGGGGAACTCCATTTGAACAGATGCTACAGCAACCTTACAAAATTGCCCATGCTTCCTAGCATCCTGGCCAGTGTTGGGATGCTCTCTCTATAATTAGCACCACCAAAAATGAATATTCGTCTACTCTTGTGATAACAAAGACAAGCATGTCATGAAAGACCTGATCTGCTGACAGATGCTTCTTATTACAATATGAATGCGAGTTAAGTATGAAAGAAAAAGCATGACATCTAAGAGAGGGGAAAATTAAGTGAGAACCAAATTTTCTGTGTAAAGGCCCCCAAAAGATAAGGTTGTGCATCCTTATTCACAACAGGGGCTGTATTTAGGCTCCCTCAGATCCTTTGTGATTTCTCAGGCCCATGAACCACGTCGGTGAAAACAAAATACGCCCCTAATGGGAACTAGCTGGTGTCCGTGTGCTCTGAAGCGCATCTCTTTTTGCTATTCCATATGGATACCACATGGAGACTAAAGGAAAAGTGCAGCAAATCAACCTAATCCCATAATTCTTTGCCTGTAGTGAACAGAATGCTCCCACGAGTGACTTTCTAATGAAAAAGCAGGCAGTCACTTTCTGTCTAGTCTGTGTTCTTCCCTCTTGCCGCTTGTTATCAGAGTAACTCCATTATGCCACAGACAAACGCAATCAAGTCCCTTTATTGGTCGACAATATGATAAAAATAATCTTTTCCCGATGAAATGGAAACAATTTTAATTTTTTGCTCCTTTTGTGGTGAATTTCTTTTAATAAGAAGCAATTTTCAATTTTTTCTAATTACCCCTCTGAAGTCTTTGATCTTGCAAACCCCTTGCTGTTTGTTATTTCTGCTCTAAAACAACAGCAGCAGGCACAGCCTTTCTGAGCTGTTGTTTTTTTCACAGGAAGGTTTTGAATCTCCTTTAGGACCCTCAGCTGAATTGCCCTTATAATTGGTAACGGCCTTCATGTGGAGCATGCCTTATATTGCAAGGGAGGCCAGACATTTGTTGTTAATTGTACAACAAGGTCATCGGGTTCTGCCCACAATATTTTTTGAAGAGAAGCCTACTAATGGGACTTCATCATGCACAGCACTGAAGGCCTCTTCTGGCATTATCTGAAGGAGTGCCTTCTCCTGCATGAACCCTCTCACTTAGGAAGGTCATTGGCAGATCCCCTCTTTCCACCCGTTTCTGTTCTCCATCTGTTTGGGACCATGTAGAGTGCCTTCTCAGTCATTGCACCCAAGTTATGAAGTTATGAGAGGGGTTCAACTTGCTCATTCTTTATGGACTTCCTCACAATTGCCTTAATGCATTAATGCTGAAGAACAAAACTTATTTATCCAAGATTATAACAGCTATCATTTTTAATTTCTTAAGGGAGCAGGTCACGATATTTTCATGTTGGCATAACCAATTATCGCCAATATCCCTAATACAGTGCACTAGAAGTCTTGCCTTGCCTTGCAATTGCTCTGTTTTGTTGACAATGGCTTTTTTTAAAGCCAAGAAATCACTTTTCACTGCCATCTTAGTGTGCCATTCAGGCCACAGCACAGAGTGTGACAAATGACATTGGATTCTGATCCCATGTCTTAATGTGAACAAATGTAACATTCAAGCATTTCTTTTGATAACACAAAAGCTATCACATCCATGAAAAGGGATTATTATCTGTACTATAGAAGTGTGACCCCCTCCTTAAAATAGCCATGGTCAAGGCTATCTCTTCAGTAGAGAGATTCTATTTAGTCTGCTTTAATTATCAAAGCTCACAATTGAGAATTTGGGAATTAAGAACCAAGCATCCATACTTCTCATATGATAGCTCGATGTTAACATACTGAAAAAAATAGGTTTCCCATTCTTCCACAAAAACTAGAATGAAACGAATAATCAAAGTAAGCTATTATTTCATTTATATGTAATAAACGAATTATGAATTGTGGAAACAATCAATGATCAATTATGAAAATAATCAATGTGGTACCCTCCAGATGTTGCTGGATTCCAGCTCTCATCAGCCAGCCTTGTCAATGGTCAGGAGTGATGGGAGCTGCAGTCCAACAACATCTAGAGATTCCTGCTCTATAGGCTCATGGACCCCCAGTACTAAAATTTTATACTGGATCTGATCTGTATGAAATTGCTTTTGCAAGCCTTGCTTACTTACTGCAACCGTAGTATTTTAAGGCTTTGACATTACCATATTATGTTCACCATAATGATCCTTTTATCTAGGAACATATTTTTATATATAAATAAAACACATACTCACTTTAGAAGCTGGCTAACCAAACAATGTTTATTGCAGGAATAACATGGGACATAAACTGAGAGAACTAGAAATAAAATTGTGCTCCAGCCCATTATAATAAATGGAACCCCCTTAGGGTCATATGACTACAGCCCCAGACTATAAGATAAATGGTAGCAAAATAGTATCGTAAATATTGATCCCAGCACGGTTCCTTAGACACAAGGTGTGCCACATGCAAGAGATACAAGGTATTCACAGGTGCACACAGGGCTTAGATAGCAGCCACTGGGTTGACTGGGTTTCACAATAGCCAATGTTGCATTTTGCTGATGGAAAAACGATGCAGCTGAGACAGGATTTATTTTGTAATAGACAATAGGGGAGAAAGTAACATAGTAAACTGGTGAAAGGACAGACAGCACTTAGCAAACTAACCTCGTTCGTGCAAAAAGAAAATAAAAAATGGTGAATGTGTTTGCGCACTTTCCATCTATCATTTTAATTACCCAAACTGAAATGCCTTCAATAACATTATGAAAGGAACAATCAAAATATCCTTTCAGAGATTACACCGCAGCCTATAAGAAAGTATTTCATTATAGTAAGCTGCAAGTGCTGACATGCACTGAACTAGCCCAATGTCCTTCTAAGTGCGCTGAACATCCCTCTCCTTTAATAATGAAAGACATACTTTGGTGGCCAGGGAAAAAAATGCTTTGACTAAAGTGTTCATGTGATTGCCTGCCATAATCCCTACTACATATAGTTTTAAACACACACACACACACACACACACACACACACAAAACTATACAGCAATCGGTGAATAAAAAGTCTTTTATTTGCTTTCTCAGTCAGTGGATCTATTCCTTTCTCTCCTTGCAGGGTTGACCTTCTCTCAGCACATTGCCCTGCCACCACAACGATCTCTCCAGCTTAGATCAGTAAGAGAAACCCAGATCTTGTTTCCAGTGGGAATTGGATGTCAAGGTAAAGAGTCAGACTTTAAAGTGTTCTAGCAGAAGCCGCAAGCCACACACACACACACACAAGAGAAAGAAGCCTGCCTGCAAGGTCACTCAAGGAGCAGCTGAGCGAACGGTTCTTTTGTGAGGCTGTGTTGTCCGTATGAATGAACTTTGAGCCATCCTGACAGTATTTGCAGGAGCTATTGGGCATCTTTACAAGCATGGCTCCTAAGCTTCCATGAACAATCACATTTGTTTTGTACGACTCTCATTAAAATTGAGACAATGGAGAGATGGAGAAGGACGTTGTGGATTCACCCTGCCTTTACGTTTCCTGCACTCCTTGTTGCAGTGAGGACAGCCAGCTACACAGCACCAAAAGGGAGGAAAGGCACCATCAGAAAAAAGAAAAAGAAATGTATTTGCATGAAATATGCAAGTGCTGATTTCAAGATGCGCCTCTGCCCCATACATTGCTCCATCTGGTCTTCACACTCTCTTCTCCTTCCTGCAACCAGCCACAACATCTGAACTCGCCTCTACGGTTTGCCCCATCCCCATAGTGAAGGATGGCGGCCTAGGCAGCAGAAGCTGCTGACTCCTGCCCCTCCTCTCCTTCTTTCCCTCCTTCTTTCCCTCCTTCCCTTTCCCCACCCCTGCCCCACAGACATGGAAAGAGAAGCACAGATGAAAGGGAAGCGGTGCTCATTCTCGCCTCACACCTCACGGCGCAGCGAGCTGGTGACATGGCAGCAGCACACCCGGGGCGAGAGCATGCATGGCAGGGCAGCCAAAGGGGAACAATTGACTGAGAGCAACTACAGCCGCAAACAAGGACTTCCATTTCCTCGCTGTCTCTGCCTCAGCCTCCTGCTTTTTGCAGTCCCCCTTTAAGTCACGGTTGCTCTCCCCAACCTCCATTTACATTACTGCAAGATTTGAGAGGGGGAAAGGGTTCTGGCACTGTGTACCATTTATTGAGTACCACCAGAAGAAAAGCACTGCAGAGGATTAGAAGGATGCTGCCACATGGTGTTCTTCTTGAAGCAAATGGAACTGAGTCGTATATTGTATGGTCTTATTTTGTAAGCCATACTGTACTTTCTCCTACACACCTCCCTGACAGTATGCCTCTGCCAGTACTCTCTTGGATTAACTCTTGCCCCAGAAGGCCTTGATATGACGATCTGGACTATCCATGCCTCTCCCCTAGATTGGTGGGAAACTCTTTAGACAATGAAATGAAAAAATTATAATGATTGCACTGGGTTTTCTCAGGGGGAAGTGAAATTTGTGATTCAGTTTTGAAAGGATGTTATTTCCTTTTTCTGTCTTCCTGAAGGAAGTATAAATTATCCCATTCATTCAATATCAGTATCTCCAGATGACAGCTCTCCAATCAGCGAATGAGGTTTATTAACTTGATTGAATAATAGCCGTTGATTTCTATAGCACAGGAACTCTCTATTAGGCCAGCTCACGTTGCATTGCTATTTGAGAACTCTTATTCCCTAGGGCAAAAAGCACCCTCACATCACAAACCAGAGTTACAGCCTTCTAGGTAGTGTGCTCTGATTAATGTAAACAGTGCTTATCTAGAAAATAAATTCTGATTTAAGAATGCTACCCAATCAAATCTGCAACCATAAATTACTTATTGTACAGAATGCAACAATCTAGCACACACAAGCACACATACACTCAAATATAACTTGCCTCTGTTCAGCAAATTCTAAAATGGCATTTTATAGCATTGACTTTTCCTATAAAAACACACTGTAGGCATCTGAGGATTGTGACAATAAATCACAGGTTGCAATGAACTGTTGCTTCAGGTGTCATTCAGTTATCAGATAATTACGACTGCTAAACAAAAGACCATCAAAGTGTAGGAGAAGCTTCCTAAGGAGGCTTTAGTCATTTCTAGAATGCTTTTGTTTGTGAATATGGATTACTTCAGGCGGGAAAGACAAGGGAGGGGAGCTTCCTGGGATTGATTCAAGAAATGAGTCTATTTCTCTCCGCCCCTGCCTGCCCCCAGCTAAATTTCAAGGTAAATCTGAGGAGAAGGGGAGATGCAACACGTCCAACCATTCCTAGCTGGCACCATTAAATTTCTACATGTGGCTATGTTTGCAGGTACACAACTGCCTGTTGAAAACTGGTTGCCAATATACACCCTACAGCTGTCTTGGAGATTGTGGCTGCTAGTGGAAAATGCTGCCTGACCACAGACATGCACGGCAGGTCACTGTGTACCAATCAGTTCACACTACCCTTTTTCCACGTGTCTTTGCACCCATGTAAATCATATGGAGAAATTCAGCAGTGTGAACTAATAGTTCTGGAGTCAGCGGAAAGCACACAGCTCATTTCAGCAGCAGAATAAATCTTCAAAAGGGAGGATTTTGAAGCTAGGGTGAAAGAAAATGAATGCAGAAAAACGTGCATTGAAAATCATGCTTGCAAAAAAAATCAGGCTAGCACGGCTGCTGCTACTTAGGCGGCAGCAACTACAAATGGTACTGATGTGTTTAAGGAATGCACTTGCAGGGATGACATTAAAGTGAATCCTTCTTCTGACAAAAGAAGAGGCCTGTCCTTAGGACCAAAAACAGCCAAAGGAAGATACAGTATCTAAACACACACTTTAAGTACTACTTAGCAAGACTCTGCATGCCGACTGCAGGAATGCTGACATCAGCCCCGGAGGGAAATGGTATTCAGGCCCTGGTTGAAGACGGTGGATTCTGCGAGATGAAAGTCAGCAGCAGCTGAAGCAACAAGAACAACAGGGAAGAGAGGAGAGGAGAGGAGATGGAAATCAGAAACGGGGTCACTGGGGCAGAGGCAACCCACCCGTCAGCTTCTGAACTACTTTGTTGTGGATTCTCTTTCTAGTGAAGAGCACCCTGGGGATACACCAGAGAAAGAAGCAGAAGGAGGCTAGGGCACCCGCAGGCAGGCAGGCAGGCAGGCAGGCAGATCCCTTCAGAAGCAAGATAGAAATGCTGGATGCTGCAGAGATGAACCAAACATCAGCTAGTTTTCAAACCTTTCAATGGTTTTGTGAACTTTGTAATAATAATAATAATAATAATAATAATAATAATAATAATAATAATAATAAGAAGAAGAAGAAGAAGCTCTGACAGTCATTTTAAACCAGTCAAAAACACAACAAGGTAGAACAGAACAAATTGTTCATATTTATGGATAAATTAAATAGAAATTAAATCTATAGCTATCTATTCATAGTGATGTTTTGATTATATTTAAGGAGTGGGGAATCATAGTCAGCCCAAGGGTTGCATTTTCTTCTGGGCCACTTCTGAGGGTCACATGCCGGCCCAGAGGAAAAGTTGGGTACAGAAACAAATGTCCATTTTACTTTTACACCCACGCAGATAGACAGACGTCTCTCTATCTTCCAAGTGAGAATGCTCTGTGTTCTGACCTCACCCCATTTTATCGGAGGAAGTAGCAGCGCCACCAATGCCAGGATGGTGCCTCTGTCACTTCACCACCTGCTACTCATAGGTCTCCCACTTCACCTCTAGTTTGGCCACGTGTCTATCAGCACTGCAGAAAAGGAACTTCAGAATCTGAGCGTCATTTCATTATCCCATGATAGTTGATGCAGTCCAGAGCTACTCATTACTGAGAGAGAGAATTTGAAGGACAGAGTTGCTAGCTTTTTTTTTTAAGGGGGGGGGAGTACCAATGCTGCCAGCAGCACCTCTAGCATGTCTGGGTCATTTTGGAGGTTATGGCTGTAGCAAAATGCCTGAGTCACCTCTAGGCATTTTTCCTCCTCTGAGTTTGAGAATCTAATTTGCAACATTGGGTCCTCTTGACCTTTACACAAGGAGTATTCCTCTGGTGCTCATTCCCAGCTCAGAATTAGGACAAGAATGAGGCAAAGAGCTAATTGGAAAAATAGTTTATTGTCTGTAGGGGGTTTCTTTTTTTAACTTCAGCCTTTACCAAAGTTTCCTTCAGCCTTGCAGAAATTTCAATATTTTCCTTCACAACAGTGATGAGCAATGCCTTCATCTTTTCTCAGAAATAACACACATTCAGCTTTTGATTTTTATATATGGAGGGGGCAGTTTCCAAGCCTAAAAACTCAGACTCCTGCTTCCATTTTGTCTTGGTTAGAAATCAAGAGAATCAGTACTTATTTTGTGGGTGGGAGTGGGCAGGAGGAGAGAACGAAACCAATCTAAATGGCATTAAAACCAGGCCTTTCCTCAGGAAAGCTATGCTGATATATTGATCTGTTCCATTAATTTGTCCTTGTTTTATGGATGTAGTTTTAGTATTGATTTTACGCTACTCACCACGACGATATAGTAGCGCCATAATATAATGGTTTCCAGATTAGGGAGAGGGATTAGTTGCGGAAGGGCCAAAGCTCAGCAGTAGAGCATGTGCTTTGCATGCAGAAGGGCCAGGAGATAACTGTACCAAAAACCTCGGAGAGCTGCTGCCAGTCTGTGTAGACAATATTGAGCCAGAAGCTCCCTATGATATTTTCCCTTAATGTTGCCAGCAGATAGATAGATGATAGATAGATAGATAGATAGATAGATAGATAGATAGATAGATAGATAGATGATAGCTAGATGATAGATAGATAGATAGATGATAGATATACATACACAGATGACTCCCCACTTACGAGGGGGTTACTTTCTGGGCTCCCATGTGCATAAGTGAAATGTATGTAAGTGGGGAGCCTGCAGTAAGTGGTGAACCTGTGAAAATTATAGCTTCCTGCCCAACATCTGTTGAGTGGGGTAGCATGACAGCATTGAGAGCTCCTATGTGCCATTTTGGAGCCCTTGAAGCCTTTTTTATGGACTTCAGACTCCGTAGAGGATCTCCTCATGAGCCACGAGGACCTTCCCGCTCTCTCCCACCATTTCTGGTTAGTATTGAAATATTTAATGATTACCCGGCACTGTGCGTATATGAGGTCAAGGTTGATTTGGTTGCGCACAAGGGGGAGGGGAATCCTGTATATTTTCCTCTCTATCTATATGCAAATAAAATAAATAAAATCACAAGCTTGTGAGACCAGGATGACTTTTGCCAGGCACTTAAGAGGTAGTAATAACGAGGAGTCCTGACAAACATTGCTTAGGTGGAAGTTCCAGTGTAACCACCTGTCAAGACTTACATGGCAGAGAACCCAGAAATAGCTCCCTAAGCTACATCTGATGTTTTATGTTGTGTCCAACCAGCTGCTGTTGATGATAGGTGATCCCTCTGTAGGAGCATTATTGGTGCATTATTGGTGCATTATTGCCAAGATGGCAAGGCTCATTTGATAGCAACAAGAAACCAAGCTTTTCGTGTCATTGGCCCAGTCTTGTGACATACTCAGCCAGTAGAGATTCAGCAGCTTCTGCATGATGTCAACTTTTCTGTTTCATCCGGCTTATGTAGGCAATTAATAATACATATTTCCGTAACAGCTGGTTTAAAAAGTTTCACATGGTTTATATTTTATGTATAACTATTGTAAACTTCTCTGATTTTTTTAATGAAATAGAATTTTTAAAAATAAATAAATAGTAAATAAAGTGAGTGCCTTGTGTAATATGGTGCAAGGAAGGCTGGATAAAAATGTAATATATTAAATAAATGTGCCTTAGGGTGGTTCTTTGGATACTACTGCAGCAGGCAACATACGTAAATGGAAAAAACCGTTCCTAAAATTGGTCTACCAGAATGAGAACTGTGATGTGGGAAAAATGGGCTCCTTTCCTACAAAAAGATAAAAATTGTTGCTCCCATGATACACTCATTGTGAAAATAGACCTCGGTGTGCAGTTTCTCTGCTTCTTAGCCTTCAGTGTGTCGTCAGAACCAATCCGCAAGGCATGCAATGCCAGTAGCAAAAATGAGCCAGTTTGCTGTATTTCACAATACTGCACACACGTTAATAAATGATGGTATTCAATCTCAAATGTACCTGGTTTGGAATATACATTTGTGTCACCCGCAATGCGTGGACAATTTATGAATCAGGTACAATTTCACCCAGGAGCCCTCCAACAGCATGGAATTGTTATCAGGCTGCAGTGCAGGCAGGGCTGGGGAATGTTCAGCAGAGCAGATTTCCAAAGTTACTGCTTCCATAGGCACACAAATCGTTAATTGTTAACCCCTTATTCTCCTCTAATGCCATGTGGAACATAGGAGCACAGGAATACAGGGACCTACCATATGCTAAATACAAACTAGCCCACAGCTTTGTAAAATTAAAAATGCAGGATTTAATTGCATTTGCCTTCAGAAAGGTTATTCAGAAGGATTACATTACAAGCAAGGGGTTGTAATAGGTTGTTGCAAAAAAAATTACATTTGCTTTGAACCAATATTTCCTGTTAAATGCTATTGACTAAAAACTAATCAAATACACCAGTGTTTCCCAAATGTTTTTGGGCAACGGCACACCTGTTTACTAAAAAAAAATCTCGCGGCACACCACCATTAAAGCCCCGCCCCGTGACGTCAGCGCGCAGCGTCACGCCGGGAGGGACGCACAAAAGTGAAAGTTTTTTCCCTCCCCCTTGCTGGGGAACCTCCAAGCTTTGGGGGTGGGAGGAGGCAGCAGAGCGAGGGACTGAGGGACGGCGGCAACTGAGGCGGCGGCGGCTGAGGCAGAGCTGGGAAGGGGGTTTCCAGGGGACACGGCAGCTCCTCGAAAGGCTTCTCTCAGCTGCGCTCAATCCGCCTCGGAGAGGATTTCCCCTCCGGTCCCATGCGTTCGTTTGGGGCATCGCTCCGGCTGCTCCCTCTCCCGCCGCGCAGGAGCGATGCCTCTCTCTGGCTTTCCCTCCGCGCAGGCTGAGGGAGGGAGGGAGGGGCGCGTGTGACCCGTCTCTGCTGGGAGACCAAACCCAGCGAGGCAGAGTCGCGCGGAGGCGCCCAGGCAGCGCTTCCGGCTGCGAGGAGGAGCGCCAGGCAACAGCAGGAGGCGCGGCCTCTCCTCGCCACCGCCGCCCCGCCTCTCGCCGCCCGACTCGCCCGCCTCCCTCCAGGCATCTCGCGGCACACGAGGCAACGTCTCACGGCACACTCGTGTGCCGCGGAACACCGGTTGGGAAACACTGAAATACACAACCCAATTTGTAAAGGCGATTAATATAAGTTATACCCAAAGGGAGAGGCTGAGAAACTACTTTTGCATTTAATTAGGTAGGCAATGGAGAACGTTCTCATCTGTTATTAACTATAAAAATATGCAAGGTAGTTCATTTAGGGCTGAGCGATGTTTGGTTTTCAGCATTGTTATTGATCACCAACTAAACATTCCTGGCGCCACCACTGGTGGGAGGCTGCCTCAACCCTCCTTCCCCTCCCCAGCAGGAGGAGGAGCCAGCCACTGAAGCTGAGCTGTTCTCAGCACCATGTTTCACCTCCATGTTTTTTTAACATGGGGGGCAACCCCCACCCCCAAAATATTGGGAGGCCCAAAAGGGCTCAGCCCCCAAGAGCTGGCGCCCCTGTGTACACTTGTCAGCCCACACGCCATATGTTAGAGGGACCTGTGCTAGTTGTGGCTCCTTCAATGGCTCAAACATCACTTACTATTTACAACTGTCAAGGTGAGAAATGGTTGACCAATCACATAGATATCTAGTTTGCAAAATATGTTTCCCTCAAAGAAATGTGGGAAGTCTTTATGAATCAAGTATTCATATGGAGCATCCAAGTTAAGTCCTATGAGATGTTTTCTATACAATGAAAGACTCTTGTTGGACTAATAAATGTCTGGACTGGGCTATTGTGTAGAGGATACAAGAATCCCAAGACGAGTAGGCAACATGGAGCATGAAAAACAAAGTGAAAGTTGTAGGGTAATAGAAAACATTATCTCCAGCAGTTAATTAACCATTATAGTTAATCATATTATTGGGGGTACATGTTGTGCCAGGTAGCACAGCTCCTGGGATTCAGCAGTTTTGGATTCCCTCTGCTATATATGGGTCTGCAATTATTTAAAATTCAAGCTATGCTACAATTCTGAGAAGGGCCAAACGTTCCAACTCCTCCTCTGCTCCCAGAAGCTACTTGCCAGTGTCCTTCATTCATTACAGATGATTGTGGAAAAACAAAATTTCAAAAGCAGACAGTTGCAATTAGAATGATCAAAGAAAATAATTATGCTGATTTTTTTAATAAAACTACTACAACAATTCAAGTTATTAAAAAAGCAGAAGCAGTTTCAAGTCAAAATAAATTTCTGATGCTATTTTCCACCTGCAAAGCCAGTATTGTACAAAAGGCAAGAAACCAGCAGAGGAACTAAACCTTTATGATATTTCCATCCTTTCCTAAGATTCTGTTGAGCAAAATGCCATTTGCAATGAAGAACATTAGGCCTGGGAATAGACAGAGATGTACCCCAAAGCAAGGAGAGTCTAGGTTTTTTTTTCACCCCTCCAGCAAAATTTCTTCTTTTCATTGGAGTTTCCAGGTGTACTTATCTCTGCTTTGTAGTGCAATTTGGTCAACTACTTCCCAACTCTCCACACATATCAGGCGGGCTGCCTAGCTTTTAAAAAAATATATTTAAAGAACCACTTGTAAATTTCACAGAATCATAGAATTGTAGAGTTGGAAGAGACACTGAGAGTCATCTAGTCCAACCCCCTGCAATGCAGGAATCCTGCCCACACCACAGCTGTCCCTGGATGGGCTTGAACCACCAACCTTCTGGTTAAGAGCCAGACGCACTGACCCATTGCACCACAGGGACCTTTTTATGTAGAGGTTATAAGATTGGAAGTGGGGTTTGTTCCAAAATACCCTGAATTTTTGCATAAATGTGAATTTGGATAATTTATCCAACATCCTTACTGGTGGGTGTTATACAGTGGTACCTCGCAAGACGAATGCCTCGCAAGACAAAAAACTCGCTAGACGAAAGGGTTTTTTGTTTTTTGAGCTGCTTCGCAAGACGATTTTCCCTATGGGCTTGCTTCGCAAGACGGAAACGTCTTGCAAGTTTGTTTCCTTTTTCTTAACACCGTTAATACAGTTGCGACTTGACTTCAAGGAGCAACTCATAGAACGGGGTGTAGTAGCCTTTTTTGAGGTTTTTAAAGACTTTGGTGGTTTTTGAAGCTTTTCCAAAACTTTCCCGACACCGTGTTTCGCAAGACGAAAAAAATCGCAAGACGACAAAACTCGCGGAACGAATTAATTTCGTCTTCCGAGGCACCACTGTACCACACAAGTGAAACCTGCAACAAGATATTGCAGTGTGGAGTTCACCTATATAACGTTCAAACTCCATTTGCAAAATACTCCATTCCATTGCTCTCCTCTCCAGTGTTCTGCCCACCATTTTCCAGTCAGCATTCTGAAGCAACTGAGCATGCTCAGTCTTCATTGGGCTGCTTGGTGTCACCGTCCCCCTTTAGGATGTTATTTCTGAACACTTTTTACTGACCAGCTGCATGGAGCTAAGCTAAGGCTTGACTTAGTATCTTACCCAAACCCAGACTTGTGATTAAGCCTCTCCTCACTAAGCAAAATTCCTAGTTCGGATGACATGATAAGCCAAGCTTTAGCACTGTCATGGGAAGGATCAGGGAGGTGCAAAGAAACTCTTATCCAGAAGCGTGAAGTCTCACTGAGCCATAGTTCAGCATACTGGCTTATGCAGAGCAGCTGGTTATGTGACTGCAAGTTATACATGTCCGGGTACCCCCTTTTAGGGGTGCAGCAGCTTTGCGGGATGGTCAGTGCCTCCCCTCCCACCAACGATGCAGGGCTGGGCGTCAGGGTCTGATCCCTGCCAGAGGGCAAGCTTCAGCTCACAGAAAATCCTGTTCTGTGTCAGCCTGTCACACAATTGGTCAATGGCAGGCTGCCATGGCTGGGCTGGGCTCTCCGGGGTCAGGCTTGAGGGAACAATCAGGCTTCCCTCAGGTTCGCTCCCAGGGCATTTAAAACAGGCCATGGCAGGCCCAGACACGCAGCTCTTCTTCGTCGTTTGCATCTCGGTGAGGTAAAAAAATTTCAGAGGTTGACATACAACTTTTGGCTGACAGCTTTTCATGTGTCTGTTCTCAATCCTTCAGTTTTAGCCCAATTTATGGGGTAGGTGTGCTGCCACAAAACCTATTGCTTTAAAAAAAAAAACCAGGCTCTTTAAATGAAGGCATTTCATCCCAAGGTTCTGCCACTCAGTTGCTTCTTTAAAATTCTCAGAGCCTGGAGCAGTGCTGTGAAAATCAGAGCCCTCCTTGAGGAAATCAGGTCTGCTGGAGAGTAAGTCTTTGCTTCATGTGAAGTCTTTTGTGTTCCAGGCTGAATCTGTAGCAATTCCCAGTTTTACAAACATATTATGCACTGTTCCTGACAAGGAGGAAACTTGAGGCAGAATGCAAATAAATATACATTTCCCAACAGAAATTCCCACTGTCCAGGTGGCAATTCTACCACACAAGAGCTGTCTGCAGCAACAAGACAAAACAGAGTGTGATCTTACTGCCATTCGTGCAGCTTCCCCTACCAGAAGCTGATATAAAAACAACAACGTACACTGTCTTTTTCTCAGGACTGGATATTCTACTTACCCCAGTGGCAAATTTTTTCCTATAAAAAGTTGATACTGCTGCAGGTTGTGTGTCTGTGTCTTAGCTTAACTGCTTACAAATATACTCCATCAAATAATGGTGCTTTTTTGACCTCACACATTCAAAGTGAGCAGGAAAACATAATTGTAGACTTGGTAGGGTTGGTTGCTTATTTGAACTGACATATGTCTGTCAGGTGCCAGACATACATAGAAGAAAATAAAACACTCAAAAATGTCCTTATTTCCTTGTAGAGGTATCCAAGATTCATATAAATATGGATTTTGTTTGTAACACTTTCATGTTACACAATTTGAAGCTGAGGGACAAGAAGATTTCGATAGTGTTGCTGGACATCTTTGAAATAGCTGGATTTGTTTATCAGATTTGGAAGAACTGTTTTTGAGGGGCCCATTGAGTGCATCTGGTTGGTGGGGGAATAAGAGTCCTCAAGTGGATTCAAAATTGCTGGACAGACTCAGTTTATCCTAAAAGCCTTTAAGAGTTCAGTGGATGTTCTCCGGGTTTGTTGACCTTTTTCTATTGCAAATTAAATCTTCCCTATACTGTATATTTGGAGAATGAATTAGACTGATTCATCAGCATATATTCTCAAGGCTTTGTGCATTTTCTGTGCCTGTTTGCCAGTCTATATACAAGTACAGAATTTTTATTTTTATTTTGCAGGCAACACTGCTAAGGGAAATCTTTAAGGAAGAGAAAGTGTGAGGTGGCTAATCATGAGAAACGCCAAAGAAATTATGCTTGCTGGAAGATATCCAGAGTTTAATTCTGAATGCTGCACTAGATTCACGCTTGTTCACAGTCACAACTGTTTCACAAAATACAAGCGTTTAAGCCCCTATTCTTTATTCTTGTGCATCGAAGCACATCTGATCTATAAATGTATCTCATTGCAGACTAACATTCACCAGGCGGTTGCTGCTTATTTTTACTGCAGGAGGAACATCTGTCTGTTCACTGGGCTAGATGTGAATGCCGTGGTTTTATTTCCCACTTTTGAAATCCATCTCCAGAGAAAAGAGGGAAGAATAAATAAGCCCGCTGCTTACCCACTTTCAAGTCTTTGCTGATCCTTGGCCTTCTATACATCAATACACACAGGACTGTGATATGTGGGATAAAAAGGTCAGCTGGGTGGGGGGGGATGATAATTAGTTACATAGGAAGCTGCCTTAGGCAATGTCAGGATGTCTAGTTCCATATTGTCCACACGGCCTGGCAGCCGCTCTCCAAAGTTTCTGACAGGGGATATTCCCAGCCATACCTGGAGATGCCATGGAGCATGTTGTTGTTGTTTAGTTATTTAGCCGTGTCCGACTCTTCGTGACCCCATGGACCAGAGCACGCCAGGCACTCCTTGCGTTCCACTGCCTCCTGCTGTTTGGTCAAACTCATGCTGGTAGCTTCGAGAACACTGTCCAACCATCTCGTCCTCTGTCGTCCCCTTCTCCTTGTGCCCTCCATCTTTCCCAACATCAGGGTCCTTTCCAGGGAGTCTTCTCTTCTCATAAGGTGGCCAAAGTATTGGAGCCTCAGCTTCAGGATGTGTCCTTCCAGTGAGCACTCAGGGCTGATTTCCTTAAGAATGGATAGGTTTGATCTTCTTGCAGTCCATAGGACTCTCAAGAATCTCCTCCAGCACCATAATTCAAAAGCATCAATTCTTTGGCGATCAGCCTTCTTTATGGTCCAGCTCTCACTTCCATACATCACTACTGGGAAAACCATAGCTTTAACTATACGGACCTTTGTCGGCAAGGTGATGTTCTACTTTTTAAGATGCTGTCTAGGTTTGTCATCAATTTTCTCTCAAGAAGCAGGCGTCTTTTAATTTCATGACTGCTGTCACCATCTGCAGTGATCATGGAACCCAAGAAAGTAAAATCTCCTTCATGGATCACTGCCTTGTCTCCTTCATGGATCACTGCCTTGTTGTGGCAAAGGGGCTCAAATAACCCAGAGAAGCTATGAGCTATGCCGTGTAGGGCCACCCAAGATGGACAGGTCATAGTGGAGAGTTTTGACTAAACGTGATCCACCTGGAGCAGGAACCGGCAAGCCACTCCAGTATCCCTGCCAAGAAAACTCCATTGAGAAAGACAACAGGCCAGGGAGCATACCTGGGACATTTTGCACTGAGCTACGGCCCGTCCCCAAATATCTTCTGCTGATGCAAAATGCCGTGATCCTGTGACACATTGATTTATATTGTCCATAGCATATGGTGTCCCTGCGAAATGAATGCATCTATCTGTGACCACATTCACACCATGCATTTAAAGCACCACAGCACCACTTTAAACAGTCATGGCTTCCCCCAATGATTTGTGGGAGCTGTAGTTTATTAAGGGTGCTGAGAGTTATGAGGACACTCTCATGCTTCTCCCAGAGGTCAGTCCCAAGAGTTTCCTGGAAATACATACCCTCCAACATTGAACCTGAAAAAACTTCCCTATACAGGGCTGCCTTCAGATGTCTTCTAAAGGTTGTATAGTTACTTATCTCCTTGGCTCGGGGGTCGCAGAACTCCATAACCAATGAAAATAGGGACATCCTACCATACCCTCCAACATTTCTTTGATAAAAATAGGGACATCCTAAGGGAAAGTGAGACATTCCAGGATCCAATCAGAAACCGGGATGGCTTCTGTAAATCCGTAACGGTCCCTGGAAAATAGCGACAGTTGAAGGATTGATTGTTAAGCCACTCTGGGGATCTTGCTCCCTCTGTCTCCACCCCTTGATGTAGGATGGGCACTTATGCATTGCCAAAAAGGGGCAAATGTATCAGCAGAATAATGGGCAAAAGACGGCACAGGTTTGCATAGAATTTGCATGTGCTCATTGTATGCATAAGAGGCAAATTTAGAACTAAAATTGAAATAGAAAGGCAATACACCCTCACCATAGTGGGTAAGATGACCTGTGTGTCCGAGTGCCGTCCAAATGCTGTTGATGGGCAACTTCAAGGTGTCTCCTGCTCTCCCATCTTATAGTTCACTATCTTTAAACCAGGCTTGGACCAGGCAGCCCTTTAAACTAGGAGTACTTCAGAAAGAGGCTCGTCCTCTGTAAATAATGGCACATGGCTGCCCCAGCTTTTGATGTGTGACATGCTTCATGAATAACTTCATGGATATGTTGGCTCTCAGCAGGTTGAGCAAGCATCTTGTTTACTTTCATTTGAACTGCATTTGGCCTATTTCAGAGGTATTAGGATGCTCTCCCCCCGTCCTGCCCACTCCGTTTCCATTGACTTACTTAAACCGGTGGCTAGAGAGGCTCCCCCTGCCCTGAGCTTCAATGCTGGATATGTGTATATCAGGATTAACTTTTCAACTCAGTAGTAAATTTTCATTTGTCATGGAAATTGTGAGTCATGAAAAAATAATCTAAACTTGGCTTGTTTGGACCCAGTAATAAAGCTTTTTACAAGACATGAAATAACCAGGCAGTGCAAATTCAGATCTCAACTGTTCTTGTTGGGGTTCTCAGACAGAAGCAAAATGATTCCAGATGCATTCAAGGTGCTTGTAGCTCTTGCCTTACTCTCTTTCATAAATACTGTTAAATTCTGATCAGTGTTCAAGATTGCATTTTGCCACCAGGGACCTAAGGTAATAGAGCAATATTTCTACAAGATTTGTTGCCAATGTCTTCCAAAGGCTAGACTTCAGCGCACAAAGCAAGCTTCTTTAATATTTTATTCCCCGGGGTTAGCTTTTTAATGTTCAGTGCTTCCAAAAGTAAACAGAGAAAATACCTGTTTAGTCTCAATACAGATCAAAAGATTATTTTGCAAAGATGGAATGACCTTGGTAATAGTGGTTACTGACAGAGTGAAGCAATGCATGAGATCTGCAGAATTCAGCACGATTCAGAAAACTAAAAGGAAAAAAAGGAAGATCACCTTCAAATTATTTCTTCGTGTAATGCACAATAAAAATAATAGAAATCGGTTTTTTAATTGAAGGAAGGGTTGTACAATCTTGCATTTTAAACTTAATTCAATCAAGTAATATTATGAATAGGATTTTTAATGCTGTATTTTATATTGCTGTAACCTGACCTGGGACCTACTAGTGATGGATGGAATATTGTTGTTTTCCTTCCTGTGATTTAAGTACCAACACATTGGCTTAGCACTAGAAATTGTTGGTATGATTAAGTATCAACATATCGGTACAGCATCTGAAGTCTCCATTCTAACTAATAGAAATGAAAAGCCATGAATATGGCCACACCTTTTTTTTAAAAAAAGCAATATGGTTCTAGCTGGAAATAAAAGAAAACTGCAATATCTGAAATAAAAATTTACAGTGGTACCTCAGGTTAAGTACTTAATTCGTTCCGGAGGTCCGTACTTAACCTGAAACTGTTCTTAACCTGAAGCACCACTCTAGCTAATGAGGCCTCCTGCTGCCACTGCACCGCCGCTGCACGATTTCTGTTCTCATCCTGAAGCAAAGTTCTTAACCTGAAACACTATTTCTGGGTTAGCGGAGTCTGTAACCTGAAGCGTATGTAACCCAAGGTACCACTGTACATGTTATGTCTGCAGAAATCTTATGTAGTCAAGACTTACTTATCATAAAATTAATTCAGCCTTTTTCTTCTGTACCACTTCACTTTAGCCTATGATTAAATTCAGCCTCTAATTCTGGAAAGAAGTGTGTTCATTTAGGCTCCCAGTCCCTACCCCTGGCTGCCATTATATACAATGTATATCCAAGTACAGCTGTTTATCTCAGACTTCTTCAAGTCATTGCATCAGTTTCGATAACAAACTGCTGAGTCTTCATGGCAGGAGCCGTATTTTTAACCTACAAGGACAGAACCACACATTCACTTCATATATCATACCCTTCATTTGAAATCCCAAGGTACTAGTAAGCAAATGGTGTTTCCGTGCGCTCTGGCTTCCGTCACGGTGTTCCATTGCACCAGAAGCAGTTTAGTCATGCTGGCCACATGACCTGGAAAGCTGTCTGAGGACAAACGTTGGATCCCTCGGCCTGAAGTGAGACGAGCACCACACCCCATAGTCACCTTTGACTGGAGTTAACTACCAAGGGCCCTTTACCTTTTTTTTTACCTACTAGTACAGTAATTTTTTTAAAAATGCAATGCAAAATAAAACAGCAGCCAACTGGCCATGGCAGATGTTTCATTAATAAATGCAATGGGAGCCTGGGATGATTTGCTACTGTAGACAACATGCCCTGCTGCCCCACCCCTACATCTAGGCCCATACCCTCCAACATTTATCCGATGGAAATAGGGACGTCCATAATGATAATTTTACTATTTATGCCCCACACATCTTACTGGGTTGCCCCAGACACTCTGGGCAGCTTCCAACATATATAAAAACATGATAGAACATTAAACATTAAAAAAAACTTCCCTATACAGGATTGCCTTCAAACGGCTCAGGGGTTGGATAAATCCATACCTTCCAACATTTCCCCAATGAAAAGAGGGACGTCCTAAGGAAAAGCGGGACATTCCGAGATCAAATCAGAAACCAGGACGGCTTCCCTAAATCAGGGACGTCCCTGGAAAATAGGGACACTTGGAGGGTCTGTAGGCCTCCTCTCTGCCTCTCATTGTACCCTGACACCACAACTACACCCTTGCCCGCAGCAGCCCGCAGCACTAAGGGTGAGAATATGGCAGTCAATAAAGCCATTCAGAGCTTCCACCCTATTAGTAGTCGTACACTGTTAATATGCTGGCACCTCAAGTCCCAACTACAGTGCTCCCAAATGAGTTCACTTCTCTTCCTCTCATTCTTTCACAGCTGTTGTTACTTATTCTTACCACCCCTGCACTGCTGCATATAATTTACATTCCTACACATATCATTTATATTTCGCATCATTGATTCGATTCCAAAAATTTCTTTCCTATTTAGTCTAATAGATGTAAAACATGATTTAGACATTTGCTCATAAATGTGACTGAAACCAGCTGTGCCTCCACAAGTGATTGGATAAAGCACAATATTTAATATCTTTCTGCCTGCATTAATGGGAATTTCACACTTTATGTGTGGTAACAAACACATGCCTGCATCCTCATGTGCACATGGTGGGAAGCAGTGGCCTATCCAGCCATTCTGGTGTGTGTCTTAAACAGAAAAGGCTGAAGTTTCAACCCCGCTTACCTGAAAGTAATATCCACTGAATTCAATAGGACTTTCTTCTGAGTTGGCAAGGTTAGCTTTGTGCTGAAAGTGAGAAAGATAAAATACGCTGCATATGTGAAACTCATCCCTAAGTAAACGCTGACACCATAAACAGCTTCCTCTACCATGTGAGAGAAGTGTGTATGCATATGTATATATCTTCTCTCAGATGGAATAATTCCATGTGTGCCTAGAGGAAGCACATAGCGTGTGTCACCCAGAAACAAAGAAAGAACGCTTTCTGCTTCTAAAAACAACTTTTTGTTGCTTATTCACATGCAAATGGTACTGTTTATTCATATGAAAATCTTTGTTGTTTATTCATATGAAAATGTTTGCAGATTTCATTGACTGGACAATTAAAATTCATACCATTAATCAACTAAAATTTATTTGAGTGACACTGTAATAGAGAATGAGAGCGATATGCAGGGACTGAAAATATGGAAGAACATAAGAAGACTCCTGCTGGCCAATGGCCCATCTAGTTCAGCATCCTGTTCTCACAGTGGCCAACCTGATGCCTGTAGTAAGTATGCAAGCAGCACCTGATCATAACAGCGCTCTTCCCTCCTGCAGTTTCCAGCAGCTGGTATTCAGAGCCATAAGGCCCTCTGATCTTCGGGGCAGAGCATAGCCAACTAGTAGCCATTGACAGCCTTATCTTCCATGAATTGGTCTAATCCTCTTTTAAAGCCATCCAAGTAGGTGGCCATCACTGCCTCCTGTGAGAGCAAGTTCCTGGGTTTTAACTATTCACTCTGTGAATAAGCACTTAACCTTGATCTGTCCTGAATCTTCCAGCATTCAGCTTCATTGTATGTCCATGAGTTCTAGTGTTATAAGAGAGGGAGAAAAACTTTTCTCTTTCTGCTTTTGCCATACCATACAGTGGTACCTCTGGTTGCAAACGGGATCCGTTCCGGAGCCCCGTTCGCAACCTGAAAGGAACACAACCCGTGTCTGCACATGCGCGGCTCACAATTTGCTGCTTCTGCACATGCCGTCATTTTGTGGGTCTGCGCATGCGCGAGCGACGAAACCCAGAAGTAACCCTTTCCGGTACTTCCGGGTCACCGCGGGACGCAACCTGAAGCAAATGTAACATGAAGTATGACAGTAGGCTTCTATGGTGTCACCTCTTACTTACCTTTTCTCTAAACAGAAAAGCCCCAAATCAGTGGTGTAGCATGGGGGGTTGTCACGGGGCGGTTGCGCCAGGCACAAAATTGTTAGGAGGCGTTGGTGTTTCCTCAGTACAGCTGCATGCTTTCCTTTCTGGGCTCTGTTGAAAACGGCTTCTCCATGCAAACCAGGAATTGACCTCTCCAGACAACGGAACAACTCTTCTTTCCTTATCTCTGCAGTTGCAGTCTTCTGAGTGATACGGACACCATTAGGCAGTTTAATGCACATGCATACTCCATCCATTTCCCTCCCTCCCCTCCACATAGCCCTGGGCTGTGCAACCCACACTACACCACTCCCCCAAATGCTCCAACTTTTCCTTGAAGGGGAACTGCTGCACCCCCTTTCATTCTGGTTGCCCTTTTCCAAATCTTTTCCACCTCTGCAACCTCTTCTTTGAGGCCAGGCAACCAGAACTGTAGACAGTGTTACAATTGTGGTTGCACCATAGAGTCCTATAATGGCATTATAAAACCAGCAGTTTTCTTTTTTGTTCCTTTACTAATGACCCCAGCATGGAATTTGCCTTTTCCACAGCTGCTGCACACTGGGTCCACATCTTCAGACACACTCAGATACGCAGCAGCAGCAGGGACACTTGGGTAAGGCTGCTTGTCTGTGAGGGTGTCTTTTGCTGGATCAGGATGTTTAGCTTTCATAAAGCCAGTGCAGAAATTCACATCTCATATTTCTCTCAGGAGCAGATCTAAAATTCTACCTATCAATCCACTCTGGTTCTTGATTTGTCTCAAAAGTAGCAACCTTATTAACATGTAAGCAGAGCTAAATTTCATTTTGAAATACAGGAGGTACACATTAGTTTCCCAAATCAGATGATGAGTTGTAATAAATATTTTAAATCTGAATTTCATTCCTACCAACAGCAGACATTTCAAGATTATTTCTGTTTAACCTAACAAAGCCATGTCAGCAGAGATAAAAATTATGCCAGAAAAGATCTGTCAGTATAATCCTATAGAATGATAGAAGATGACTTTATTCTTGCCATATTTTTTACCTGGCTGCGCTAACTGCAATCTTTTTATTGTGGTTTAGAAGGCATATATAAAACATACATTTCTGAATGTGGCTCTGCTTTCAATTTATTTGATCTGTGGAATTAATCAGATTATGCTAATATTTAACAGAGGGGTTTTTAAAAAAAATAATCAGATTTTATTCCTCTTGGCTGTGCTCAAATGAATCACATCCCTTACATTATGTGACATTTTTCTTTTTCTTTCTCAAAGGCCCATGGGCATTATGTGAACATTGTTTAACTTGTATAACATCAAATGTGCATTTCTCTATCATCTTCCAAAGTGGTTTATTGAGGTGAAACTGAAGACCGCATGAAAAATAGAACAAAACAAAAACATTATTTGATATGATTAATGTCTGTTCAGGGAGAGGATCACGTCACCAGAATTCTTCAGGCCATCAATCTGAAAAACACACGAAATGTTTCTAAATGGCACAACCCTGTGATTCTAGTGCTTGTATTACCACAAAAGGCAGTATTTACCTTGTTTGTATGGAAACACTAACACAGCACCCACCTCTTTACAATTGAACCACAATGCCTATAGGAAGGAGGTTGGTTCCCCTCACATAATGATACTGAAGCATAGGAGTCTCATGAGATTAGAGATTTGGCCTGGAGGCTGTCTCATAAGACTTCAGACAAGGTGCATTGCAGACAACCCCCAAATGTCCTGTTTAACGAAGACATTCTGAAAAAAGCAGTTTAGTTGTGAAGACAGTAAGAAAATCAAGCAACCCCAAAGTCAGGAATAGCCCCAGGCTGAGCTGTCCATGGCCTGCAAACAGTAACTCCACAGAGAAGTGATTCAGCTTTTATCCTGTTCCCTCCCACTGGAGTCAACGGGGGGGGGGGGAATTACACCCCATCTTATTGTGGTCAAGTTTCCTACTAGGGTAGTACGCATGTATGTCGAGCAAGGGATAATTAAGAATCAACATAGGTTTGTCCCTCTTCTGTGCCACTCACAGCACATCCACAATGTTTTCCACTCTGGTTATATTTCTAACATGTATTCATTTCATTCATTCATTTGCTATATTTCTAGGTCGCTTTCATCAGATTCATAAGGTGGCATACCGTATTCATATTTAAACAAAGAAAACAATTATAAAATGAAAATCAAAACAACTGATGCAACCAAACAGTTATAACATTGCTTACCACAACCTTTTCACTGCAGCAAATGGAACACTTCTAATTCATGTCAGTCTCTTCAAGCAATTCATCTCAATGTCCCAATGGCCTGGGTGAAAAGATAGGACAACAACAGAACCCTACTAGTGAAGATGTCATATGCAAGGGGAGGGAATTTCAGAAGTTTCCTTAGATGAATCTGCAAATCTAATGCTTTTATGGATTTTGATGTTAACAAAAAGAGTGTGTGTTTAATATTGTTGTGTATGTGTTTCATTTTACAGTTCCGTTTTTACAGCTCTCCTTTTCCACACTTGCTAATTTCCACACCTCATCTAAGAGCTCCCTTTTTAGAATAGATTTATGGAGAGACTTGTTAACATGGCAATAACCACATTTTTCACTCTGCTACTGCCTGTCAGCACCTACCTTATAGGGGCACTAGATGATTCAGACTCAGCTGATCTGGCACACAGAATGACTTCTCTACAGACAAAGGTGAGCTTCTGCCATTGCAATGAGAGAGGAAAAGTTTTGTTTGCAAGTGGGGAATAGGGCTATGTGTTCTCAGAGACTAGATGCATCTGAACACCAGTTAGAACATATAAGTTTACCTCCTTCACTTCCTATCTCCAATCAGCATGTAGGGTAAGGGTGGAAGCATTTCTATAAGAAACCCAGAACTTGCTGATTTCCATACAGTTCTGGGTTCATTCTAGAAATAGCAGAGCAGGTGTGTGTCACATCCTGCCTCAAGTGGCCTCAAGTGCTCCAAAAGGGCAGCAATGTCACCACTGCTTTGGTGTGCTGGAGACTTTGAAGAACACCAGGTAATGCCCAGCACAATCTGAGAGGTGTCTCTGGGCCTTGCCAGGCTTTGCTTTGTACTCAAAAACTCTGCTTACAACTGTGGCTGAAAATGTATTGCTTGAACTGTATCATATTTGGGGGGTATATTTTAGCTCAATAGCCTACCATGTTTTCAGACCTGGGACTAAGGATGCTCAGATCTTTAAATTTGAGTTTTTCTTAGCTTCTCATTTTTCCAGACGAGCTCTGCACATTAGTTTGCATATTTAAAAAAATTAACAAGTCTCCATGAAAATTCAGCCGTATTTTAGTGTGAATTTCTCCACCTATACATACCTTTCTATGCAATTTTGTCTGATACATACATTTTTGCAAAGCAATTTTGCCTTATATAATGCACACGTGCATGTTATTTTCACTAATATGTGTATTTTTATAGGCACTTTACCCCAGTGTGCGTTACTTTGCTAAAGAACTGTGTTACAAAATTCAGAGAATTGCAAATTTCAAAGGATGACTGTGTTTCAGTACACATATTGTTCTGGAAAGTGTGAATTAGTTAGGTTCACCTTATGAACTGGACTGAATTTCTTCCCCATCAGTATCTGGGTCCCACTTTTAAACCAAACGTGCGTTTTGGGAATCCATTTCTTAATTTTGTACCCTGTTTTTGTATGGTGGCAGCACTATTGCTATAACCCCTCTTAGATCAGGCCACAACTCAGTAGTGAGACCCAACTCACTAGTCAAAGACCAAAGGCATAGCTGTCCCTTCCTGCCATCCCTTGTTCAGGAGAAGAAAACCTCCATCCCTTGCTCAAAGCATATTGTTTGTGCAAACTGAAGCAATGCATTGCCAACCTGCTTGCTCACTGGCCTGTTCTCCTGGTGATTCAGTTTGAATTGTCTGTCCTTTCTGTAAATCTTAATGCCTCATTAGATTGCATTAAAGATGACAGTGCCTATTGATGGTAGGTCTGAAAACCAGAGATTATGGTGTCATACAACACCAGGCAATATATGAGTCATTCAGCCCCTTTGAAAGTGTCTCACATCTGGCTGGCAGTGAATGGAGCCACTGTCAAACCATTTGCTGTTGTAGTACCTGGTTCCTTATGTTCCAATTACAAGTTTTGAATGAAGGAGTTAGGAGAGTCTGGGGAATTGTGGCCGTAGTTCACACAAGCTAGCTAAACAAAGGAAGCCCTGTTCCTCATTATGCTCCTGCACTTAATTAGGAAGTGAGTTTGTTGATCGCTAGCTGCATCAAGAACCACTCATTTATAGCAGAACAGTTTAGCGATTCTATGAAAGTTTATTTCAATGACATCTTACACTTTGGCCAGGAGGGAGAGGCCTTTGTTTCATCTGAAGTGAAATATGTTTCTTGTAGTCATTTGCCTTGACAGGAGGAGGAGGAGGAGGAGGAGGAACAGCCGTGTTTTCTTTCACTGGGAGGACACATAATGGAACAGGAGGGGAGAAATGGGAAACATGTCATTGCAGTAGGCAGTTAATTGTTTTAGGAATGGCACTTTGTAACATGGGTGCTTGAAGATGCCGCGTTGGTGCCGTTCCCATAACTTTTGGCTAAGAGATCAAGGTCAAATCACTTACAGGTCTGACAATTTATCACTCTCTGTTTGGAAAGTGCTGATTTTACTGGTTTATAAAACAATGTAATGCTTTCTCTCTGGACACGCTGAAGGCTATCTCATCTGGGAGGCTGATAATTCAATCAGCAAGCAAGAGAGGCAGAATGCAGTTGGCTTATACTGAAGATGCCTCGCTACAGAGGATGTAATTGTCGTGGCCATCCTCTCAACAGAAAATGCACGCACAGTCCTTTTCCATTACCTAAGGATGCCAGCCAATAACCCATTTAAGCAATGCTTCGTTCCCAGGTCTAGCAGAAATAAATGGCTAAGGAAATGCCTTGCTAAAAAGCTGATTACATTCCAGTACGCTGAGAATGAAAATCACCTGAAAAAAATGTTCATTCATGGCCCAAGAGTAACATTAATGTTCACCTATGTTTCTGCAGTTTGAATATATGAATAGAGAAGCTATTAAAGCAATACTAATATTCTCTTCTCTTTCTTGGCTGTTTCCCCCCTACTGTTTTAAGCCAACTCCATTATCTAGCTGTGTGCTGTTTCAACCTTAGGTCAAAGAGACCCAGAATGTCAAGGGTCCAATATAAGGCAGTGGAGTGCACAAGAAAGAACAAACCTTTTCATTAAAGAAAATTTTTCAGTTTTAGGGCAACACACACACACACACACACACACACACACATACTGAGGCAAAATGCCGAAAAGAATTAGAGCTCATCCACAATTCTTTGTGCTGGCCATGATTTTCTGTGTTTTATACTTCTTTTGTTCCCTAACCAGTTTTCTAATATGACAGCCTTCCCCACCCACTGCAAGTGCCGGTTTTGACCTATAAAACCTTATGCAGCTCAGGACCCCAGTACCTCAAGAATTGCCTCTTCCCACATAAACCAGCCTGACCCCTGCATCAGGGGCATAGCATGGGGAGATTGGGGGGCTGTAGTCCTGTGTGCATGAGTTTAAGGGGGCTGAGTCAGGGGCCCCCACACAGGGATCCCCGTACTGACCTGCCTGCTACCTGGTGTCTCTGGGCCTTGCCACTGTGCCCCCAGCCCCCTTGCTGAATGGCTGTCCGGCCAGTGATGGGGTATATGCCTGCCAAGGGCCACGTTGCCTGGGTCAGTTCCCCGCTGCACCAGCAGGCATCACTAACCATTAAGTCTCACTAATCCTTAAGCTTGCTAGTAACAGCAAAGCGTAAGAAAATTCAGCGGAAGACACAAGATTAGTGCAACATAATAGGAAGACCGGGGTGGGAGAGAAGACTTGAGTGTTCATTGGTAGCTCAATCAATTGTGTCTGGAAGAAAATATACCATAGTCTCAAGCTGAGATTTAGCACATTGTTATTAATTATGGAGCAATCAGGTTTGGCAAGCACAAATGTATTCAATCACAGCATTTCTATATCAATTCCCCATAGCAACGTGAGTGCATGTTTATCAAAAGAATGTTAAATGTTCTCCTTTATGTGATATCTTTTAGTGTATATGACGTCAATCTAACTTGATATTCAGTTGAACAGGGCAAGTTATGTAGGTCTGGGTGATCTAGCTCAGCGACAAAGCACACGCAGAAGGTCCCATGCTCAAACCTAGTATCTCAAGGAAGGACAAGGAAGGACCTCTGGAAAGCTGGTGCCGGTCCGTGTAGATGGGATGCGGAACCTGTCTCCATCCAGATGTTGTTGGACTCCAACTTCCATCATCTTTGACCATTAGCCATGCTAGCTAGGGCTGATGGGATGCAGAGTACCACAGCTACTGGAGGGCCAAGGTATCCTCATTACTGGTTTAGACAATTCCTAGCAAGTTAAATAGACTAATGGTCTGATACAGTGTAAGGCAACTTCCTGGATGAAGTAAATGGCTTAAGACAGTCATGGGGAACCTGTGGTCCATCTTATGCTGTTGGACAACAACTTCTATCAGCCTGAGCTAGCATGGCCAATGACTAGGGATGATGGGAGTTGGAGTCCAACAACATTTGGAGGGTACTATGTTGGCTAACCTTGCAGTATGAAAGTATTATAGTTCATATAAAGCCACACGTTTCCAATGCCTCACCAAAGAGTGCTTGCAGCATCTAATATTCAATGCAGTCTTTTAAAGCTCCTGGACAAAGCAAATTGCAGCATTAAGACTACCACTTTCAAACTTCTCCCTTGTGCTTTCTTCACACCAAGAGACAGAGAAAACAAAATTCTCAGCAACACTCAAGAACAGACAGTGTGTAATCCTAAAGTGCTACTTCTATAATACTTAGCTTTTGGTGGGCTGGAGTTTTGCTTTTCCTTCAGGAAACCATTAATCAGATCCCCAAGTTCAGTAATTGGACCATGTCCAACAGGCGCTGAACTAGGCTTCCCCTCCTGTTGTCTCAGACATAATATGACCAAAAAGGGAGTAGACAGTGGGAAATCAAGATTTAAAGCACAGTGTGTTAAACAAACAAGGTGTTTCCAAGGCATTGCCAGCAGGGAGTATTTCGTTCTACTAAATTATTGCAGAATCACAATTTGGGCTAATAATACACCTGATCCCAACAATCAGTGGTAGCCTCGCCTCCGCCTGCATTCTCCTTGCATTCTCAGTGCATTAAGTGCAGGCGCAGGCAGCTTGGGTGTAGGCTGCTCTGTACACTGCAGCCACTGCCAGCCCAAGCTAGGAAAAGAGGTGCACGGGCGCAGCAGTGACCCTACATGCCAGCGCCCGCGTGCCTCTTTTCCCTGGCTCAGGCTGTCCTCTTTTTTGCTCTTCAAGATATGGCAACCCTAAATGAAAGCATAGATTACAGATGACCCTCCAACCTCTTTTTGAAGACCTCCAAGGAAGGAGAGTCCACAACCATTCCACTGTGTAGATCATGGCAGCTGGCCTGACTATGATTAGTGTCATTTCTGAACAGTGGCCATGCTTGGTTGGAGATGATAGGAGTTGGAGTTCAACAACTTCTGAAGAGTTCCCATCCCTACTATGTCCAACATGACAATATATAAATATTAAGCAATTTTAGAGCCCACTGACGTCAATTAAATTGTTGTGGTTAATATTAAAAAAACTGTGAGTAAAGGAATGCATGGTGCTAAATCATACATAGTTTGCTTCAAAACTGAAAGCAGAGTTACAGCACAAGCTATACATGTTTACTCAGAAGTTGCTGGAATAGGCAGCAGCCTTGAATTAACACTCACTGCATTGAGAATAAAATGTCGCTAAAGGGTTAATGTATCTGGGAGAGGGGGCTGGGTGGCTTTCCTGGGTTGTGAGCTTAGTTTCAGTTTCCCCTTCCCTTGCTTGCTTCTGTTTGCAGCATGTAATGGATGATTATCTTAAGTAAAGGAACCCGTTTAAAACTTATAGCTATCCCTGTCTTGCTTGGAATAAGACAAAGAACCTACACTGCAACAGAAGTAAGCCCCACTGTGTGCTCAAAGGGGCTTGCTCCCTAGTGTTTAGGCTTCTAGCCTTAACCTTCTGTTCCGGAGTAAAACTGGCTGCTAACCATACCAACCACTGTGACTAAATTGACTCCAAAAGCTGTGAATTCCATCAGAAAGATAAATTGACGAAAGATCCCCAGAGATGTTGTTTCGGGACTGGACATGCAAGCAGAACTGTTCCAAGTCTTTCCGCATAGCAGGAAGTTTCTATTCCAAAGCTGGGAATATAAGGAAATCATTCAGACTTGTGCAGAATTCCCTCTCTTTTGTGTCAGGCAGATAACAAAGATAACTCTTTTGGTGGAACCAAGGGCACTCAGTTGGGAAGAACTTTCATTCCGCCACAAAAAAAAAAAATTCATAAAAGTTCAGTTTATAAATGTTTGGACCCAAAGAACTATGAGTGGAAAGGGGAAATATATTAGTCCTGTACTAAACACTCAGACCCTTCAAGTGTCCCTGTTTTCCAGGGACATCCCAGATTTAATAAGCCGTCCTGGTTTTTTATTTGATCCCAGAATGTCCTGCTTTTCCTTAGAATGTCCATTTTCCTTGGAGAAATGTTGAAGGGTATGGAGTTATGCCACCCCCAAGCCAAGGAGATAAGTTTAGGGTTGCCATGTTTCAAAAAGTGAAAATCCAGACACAAGAGTTGTTCAACTTTTTTGCAAAATCTCCCCCCCCAAAAATTGACAGCTATGTCCAGGAAATTGCAGACATATGGCAGCAAACCTTTAAAAGACCCCTAGAGGCAGCCCTGTATAGGGATGTTTTTTTTTTCATTTTTAATGTTTCATTATATTTTTATATATGGTGGAAGCCGCCCAGTCAGGTATAATGTTGTTGTTGTTTGTTGTTATTGAATTGGACATCCCAATTTTCATAGGAGAAATGTTGGAGGGTATGCTCAGTGCCATAATGCAGCAGTGGTGTGTGGAATAAAATATGCTGAAAGATGGCTGGGCTGGCTGGCTCATATCCTGAACAGGAGCACTCCACGTTGCCGGTCCTACTTGTAAATAGATGCTTACAAAGCCTTCAGTGTTTATTCCTCCAGGAGGAAGCTGTCAAGCGGATGCTGTCAAAAGCAGCCCATTCAGAGAAGGGAGAATGCATCTGATTTATACACACTTGTAACTGTTGTTTGACAGAGAAGAAGGTCTGCAGACATAACTACAGAGAAGTTTCCACCAGGTATATAATGTTCTAAACAAATCTTTTTGTTGTACCAGCATTTTTTATTTTTAAAAAAGCATTGTTTGGTTTAAATGGGTTTCTGGCTTAGGGATATTTTAAAAGGAAAAAAGGGGGGAAATCGGCCTTCACAATATTTCATAGGAAGCTTCCATAAGTAAAAACATCCTAGGCCAGGAAATTTTATACTCATCCTCAGTTCTACCTCTTTAAAATATTTTAAAGGAAACACTGTTTGTTCTCTGTGACTGGTTAATTGCATTTTAATTTGGTAATTGCAAACAGATCCCAGTGTCTTAGCTTCCCCATAAGCATAATAAATATTAATGTGGTGGAACAAGGGATGCACTTGCGAACTCCAGAGGCAGGGATGGGAATTCGATTCGCTGATCATTTCTCCTGTATCACATGGTTTTGATTAAAGGCTTTCTTGAAACAGATGTAGTATGCAGGACATATATAATACATGCAGCTTCTATAAACATGAAATGCTTACCAATATATATTTCATTTTATCCATTTTAGTTCAAACCACGAAGCACATTTGGCTCATATTTCTCCTAGCATTCATTCTAATTCTCAGTCGACCCATTGTAATAGATTCAAACAATGGGTTTGCTTTTAAAAAAAAAGTTTATCATGAAATTAGGAGAGATTCAACTCTACCATTCTATGATTTTCAGGCGTTGCAGTATATGAAACAGCACACTCTATTCAACCTTCCAATGCATCCCTAGAAGTGTTTCTGCTGTGCTTATCTTATTTTTAAATTGCCCTAGTCAAAATTCCTGAGTTTATCCAGATTTGATTTGATTTGTAACATTTCTTACCCGCACTTCACAAAATGGTTTTACTTTTCTAAGAAATTTTATAGAAACTATTCTTTTGTTTGATTGTGCAACGAGTAAGTGGTAATATGAGTACTCTCTTCTAAGCTCACCTGAGGATTTATGTCATTAAATCACCACTTCCGGTGTGTTTGAGATATATCTGTATATCTGTGCATGTGCGCACATGCATGTGTATACATGCACACATGTATAGACACACACATACAGTTTTGTGAAACTATCTGTTGCTTTCTCTTCGTCGCCGATCCCATTTCCTTTTTGCTCTGTCTCCCATTGTTTCAAGTCATTCCCCCCTCTACCGCAGCCTCACCCTCTTCTGGTATCAGAGTCGGGGTTGGACTAGATGACCCTTGGTGTCCCTTCCAACTTTACAATTCAATGATTGTATGAAGAAGCATGAGAATATTTTTGTTCTGTGATTCCTCTATGGTCCTGTAAGTTAGATTGCTGTAAATACAAAGGAAGAATTCAATACAAAAGAGCCAACTATGGAGTTAGAGAATACTGTCCTATATTGAGAGGCCTATCCTAGATCACTAAATAGGACCCTCCTACTAGCATAAGAGCGGCACTGATGAATCTGCATTTATTTATTTATTCTGTTAATTTAGTGAGGCAAGGGTGATTGAAGTCAGAGATGTAAAAACAGCTTTATGGAAATCAGAATACCCATGGCTATAAACAGATGTTTTCTAGATTAGCAGCTAGTGAGCTTTGACATTTGTATAGTGAACTGTTTGTTTATCTATCCCTTGCTTTTGGTGCGTTTATAATCTGCCCCCTTCCCTCCACATTTCTTCTGCTTTCTGAAGCTGTAATAGTTTACCAAAATACCACTGCATTTGAAATAGTAGCTTTAAAGTCATCCATTCTCGGCATTCTTGATGCCAAGGGCACCAGCATTTCTGTTGAATGGTATTACCTATGATTCTTCACACAGTTCAAACAAAAGTGGCATGAGTTTTCACAGAACCATTCAGCAGTAATTTCCATAGAATCAATGGAGACTTAGACAACTTTTGTATGTTTCATTCAGTAGCACGATTGCCATTGCCTCAGTGTTTGGTTCTAAACCATTCCAACTCACATGGATTGCTGGCATAGCTCAGTTGGTAGAGCATGAGTCTGTTAATCTCAGGGTTGTGGGTTCAAGACCCACGGTGGACAAAAGATTCCTGCATTGCAGGGGATTGGACTAATATGTAACGCTGTACTGTTTTTAACACTGATTGGGAGCCGCCCAGAGTGGCTGGGGAAACTCAGCCAGATGGGCGGGGTATAAATAATAAATTATTATTATTATTATTATTATTATTATTAGATGACCCTCATGGTCCCTTCCAACTCTACAAGTCTATGATTCTATGTATACATCTTCATGTCTACTCCTGCTGCCAAAGTTATATCACTCCTACTATGGCTGATATCACCAGTGTGGTCCATAATAATACAATCAACTAAAATGGTGGCTGAAATATATGCAAGGTCATTAACGCTAAAGGATGAATAAGACACTACAACTGTACAAGTTGAGAGACACTATCCCCAACTATGAGAACTTTGACATTAAAAAAATAATAATCAATAAAGGTTTTTGTTGATCCAGAAAGGTAGAAATGTGTCACTTTTGTTTTCAAAATCAGGCTTCTCAATCTACATTATTTGGCACTCCACTCATCCCTTTCTATCCCGTCTATTCTCTACCCAATCTAATGAGGACCATTTGAGAAACATATGGAGGAAAATGATGTCACCTCTTGTATGGCCTTCTTTACCAAAGTTTAAACAGAAATGACTGATGTCCGTATGTGCTAATTACTTAGAAAATGAATGGTTCTTTTTCAAGCGGTAGGCAGACAATGAGACACCCAGAAATATATATGGGGGGGGATTCTGACCCTATTAATTCATTCTGTACTTCCTTTGAAGAAAGCCAGAAATAAACCAGATATCTCTCTGGCTTCCTCTATCAGCCTTGTAGATAATCCCACTTTGGTAACAGTCCATATGGGCAATGATCAATCGGTGGGAGTGGATTAACAGCAATCTGAAAACACACTGCAACAAAGGCTTTCCCTCGCAACCTGGCTCACAGTCAGAGAATTAGCTTTGTAAACTAATTGCTGACAGATGAAAGATAAATATGCTGTTATCATAACAATGTTCTCTCACTCTTTAGAAAAGGGGGATGGCTTAAAGTTTAAAACACCTGGTTATAAAAGACTAGTTCATTCTTTAAATACAGCAATCTAACTTTTGCATAAAGTTTAGGACTAGACTGTGCTTTTAAAATGGGAGTGGGATTGTCACACAGTAAAGCGTAAAAAATCTGGGATTTCAATACCACTGGCTTTTGCTAAGTGAAGTATTTTTTCATTACTTCTTTTCATACTGTAGCTGTGGCAAGTATTCCCACGTTACATCTCTTTGTCAAAGCTCACTGCAATTCTGGATGCAATTCTGGATACATCCCCTCCTTGGGGAGGATATACCATTTATTCTGAAGGAGAGGAAAGTAGAAGAGTAAATGTTATTTCTAAATGTTCCATAGTGAGGTTATTAGAACTGTAGCCTACTTATGAAAGAACTGCTGATATTCAATCGATGAATACATATAGATGACATCATCCTATGAAACCTGTGCAGTCAGGGGCGTAGGAAGGGGGGCGGGTCACCCCGGGTGCCATCATGAAGGGGGATGACAAATTATCAAGGAACAATTACTGCCCTACTAGGGTGGTTCATAAAAAAACTTTTTGGGGAAAATGCCTGCTCAACAAAAGTATTCTAGCATCTCAAAAAACTAACAATTTTTCCTATGGCATAAGCTTTCGCAAGTTTCAATTCCCTTCATCAGATACATGAATTATAACTCTCAATTGCAGGTATATACAGATTATTGTAAAGGGTTGTAAATTTTGGAGTCAGAGCAACGAAATGCAAGAGGTGCAGATAGCAACAATTCAATCAGAGTTGAAATGTATTCAAAATATGCACAGAGGACACTAGTCTATGAAAGCCTATACTGTCATAACATTTGTTAGCCTTTAAAATACCATAATACTCTTCAATGGTTCATCAGTCAACGATTTTCACTGCACTAATGCAATGGAGTATGATCTACTGGGACACTCCTATGAATGGGATCTGTCCAAAATCACATAACACTCTGACACAGCTCAAATACATTTCAGGAAAATTTGTGCAGGAGGACTTCCTCATGGACTTCTAAAAAGAGGACAAAGTACTGAAACTGTGGGGTGTGACATTAATTTTCCCTTTTCATAAGAAAGGAAATAAAACAGAATATAATGATTACTGAGGAATATCGCTGCTGAACTGGATCAAAACAATGAACTAAGACGATGGACTGGAGAACTTTTGTCTTTTGAACAGCATCAGGAAAAAACTAAGCTGGAGAAGAGAAGAAATTGAAGAGGCATAATTAAAATGGTAATGCAAACAGGGAAGGCTATTTACATTGCAAAAGCAATGGGAAAGTGTCAGAAGTGAAACAAATATCAACTCTGTCCCTTTACCTTCCCTTCCTGCTACAGCTAAATAACTCTCTGTCTCGCCTGGTAGATATGCAACTTGATCTGTTTTGTTAGTAAGTAGAACTGTGAGAACTTGGGAAAACCTGACTATAAAAAAACCCCTTAATTATTATTTTTTTAAGTGCTCACAAGCAAACAGAGGGAGACTAATTAAAGTCAACTCAAATCTTCAAGAATGAAAGAGAGAAAGGGCAAGTGTAATTAATTGTACTGAAGGTTCTCTCCAGAATATTCATTGAAAGAGGACACAATATGGCCATTTAACTGACACATTTTAGCATATGTACAAATCTTTCCCACTGATAGCAACACACTTCACATGCTTTGGAGATGCCCAGTGTGCCTATCCAATTTTCTTCCTTTGTCCTGTTTTTGGCTGATTACATGAACATCTAGCAAACAGTATGCAGGAATGTTTGCAACTCCCAGCGTGCTCTGAGGGCAGAATTACACGTCATAGGCATTGAGCTGAGGAGAGCATCCCTGCACCTGGCTTGCTTGTTTACTTCTTTATGTCATTTAGTACTTATGCTTCTGTAGAGAAGCTGTTTAAGGAAAAGCAATTCCCATCACCCCCAACCAGCATGGCCAATGGCCAATGGACAAGGATGATGGGAGTTGTAATCCAGAAACATTTGGAGGACCACAGGTTTTCCTATCCCTGCATTAGATATTATAAGAACTAGATGCATAGATGCTTTTTTTGACAGCAGTCGCATCTCTCCCCTCATTCGTACTTCTGTTCTTTCAACATCTTTTCTAATTCTTTTTAAGGTACAACAGCAAACCAACTGAATAATAAATATGTACAGATATTTCTTTCCCTCTGGTAGTCCTCAGACTTTTGGTTTCCATGGAAGTCCTGTGGTGTGTATGGTTATGAGGTTTAAGCAAGAAATCTGTACTGCTGAATTCTTCAAAAGGATATCACTTAGCTTACCAAAACAAAAGCGGGGTGGGGTATGCTTAAGCAGATGTGTCCAAAGTCAAGCCCAGGGGCCACTTGCAGCCCCTGGGCTGGTTTCAAATGGCCCCCCAGGCAATTTTGAAAAAGCAATCTCCTGCGCCCCCCAAGCGCCTGCCAACCAAAGCCATTTCCTGTTTGCGGGCTCGTAATGAGCTCTCCCCTCTGTGAGGGGGATGTGACTAGCCGCTGCGCCATTAGGGAGTCCCCAGCTGTGTCACTCCTTGGGTCGACCAATCTGGTCAGCCGGGGGGGTGTGGCTAAACAAACAAACAAACAAACAAATACTACAGTACATGTTTGGGACATTGATGCTGCAGCGATGGCAGTGGCAGAGGGGTGGCTGCCGCCTTGACCCAGTGCCAGATTTATGTATAGGATAAGTAGGCTGAAGCCTAGGGCCTCTAAATCTAGGGGGCCTTGCCAGCCCGCCCGCTCCCTAGCAGGCAGTCTCCCCTCTCCCAAAATTGCAAACCCAATATGTAGCAATGGAGATTTATGTTACTGCTTTATGAATGAACACTGTGTTTTATGAATGGACTCTGTGTTTTGTGAATTACCTAAGAGCCACCAATGGGGAGCTCCAGAATCTGACAGCTAACCAATTGGGTACAGTGACCCCTATTGCTGAAAGCAGGTAACCAGCAGGGAATGCTTCATCTCAGCCTTTGAACTGTTGCCAGAACACCCCCTGCTGTGCAGATAATGGAGAAAGCTCATAAATTGTATCCCTTCTGGCATCCTGGCCAACTCTATTACGCTGGTGTAAACCCTGGTGCACCAGAAGCCCAGAATAGCAGCAAATAAAATTCGCTCATACGTCAGCGACTGATAAGACTTGTCAACCAGTTCTTCCAAAGTCTTCCGAAATTATAAAGCTCCAAAATACAGGCCAAAAGAGAGCAGGTCTGGGAAGAGCAAGGCATACAATGGGCACCACCAGTGAAAAGGCCCTGCTCTGTGTAGCTCCTGCCCTGTCATTTGGTAGGGTGCCCACTTGCCCTCCTTCTTGACATGAAATGCTCTCTGTTGGAGTCTCCAGGTCCAGTACAAAGACCATAAGAAGGGAGAGCAGGGACCTTGAAGTTCCCAACAGTTGTTAATCAAGCAAGCAAGCAAGCAAGCACACAGGTCACCTTTGTCACAGTCAGGGCACCTATGTCATGGCCAGGCCTGCACCCAATCTTGTTTTTGTACAATCTTGTTTGTCCTCAGTAACCAAAATTATATTATCAACATATACAAGCAGAAAATTTCTTTTCCTTCATTTGCAAGAAATCATACAAAACAAAGTGGCACTAATAGAGAAAAGTTCCAGGGTGGCAACAGAAAGCAAACTAAAAATGCTTTTGCAGTTCATCAAAACTATTCAGCAATATCAAGTTATAGGAAAACTGGTGCTATTAACAGTAGTTGGTTAATTGGTTTAGCAACTTCCATGCACATGACGTGTGATGCTAATTATTTTCCCAAGAGTTAAATGAAAACTAATCAGAGGCAGCTACGGGAGAGCTATGAGACTCAGGTGAGGGTCAGATGCCTTGACAATCCCAGCAGGTATATAAGACGACGCACAGGCCTCCAGCCTACCCAGGCCTCCCCTTGCATGGAAGACTTGTGTATAGTAGGCAGATCTGAAAGGGCCACAAAGGGTAAACCACCCAAAAGGTATGCTGAAGAGTTTGCTAAAACAGTCATAGCAGGGATCTCTCAGTTAGGCAGCATGGAGCCTCCCCATCAGAGCAACCCCGATTCCAATCCTACTTGCGTGCAAACAGGAGGGGACAGGGATGTCTCAGTTAGGTAGTGTGATGCCTCCCTTCCCATTGGAGCAGCCTCGGTCCCAACTTCTACTTGCATACAAGCAGGAGGGGGCGGGGATCCCTTGGATGCAGTCCAGAAGATCTGTTTCACCCTTTGCATTGGTGCTGGCATGTTCACTTCATCAAATCAAGCCTCAGTTCTCATGCTATCTGTAGTCTCCATCATGTAGGGCAACAGGTTGACAAAGGCTGCTGTAGAGTCTCAGGAGTTGAAGCAGCCCAGGAAAGGAGATGCCAATAATAATGGAGAGCTTGTTTCTTTGAAGTTTGACCACAGACATCGTTCCCTTCTGTCTCAACACCCAAGTGTAAATGTAAGTTAAACCCAACAAGTAAGCTCAACAAATTTTGGCTGGTCCTCACTTCATCAAATCTGGCCCTCTTTGAAAAAAGTTAGGACACCACTGCTTAAGAGGATGGTTAAAGCCTTATATTGGGTGATCTAGCACAAGAGTGATGAATTTGTGGCCCTCTAGCATGTCAAAGTGCAAGTAGATAAATAGGTACCGCTCCAGCGGGAAGGTAAACGGCGTTTCCGTGTGCTGCTCTGGTTCGCCAGAAGCGGCTTAGTCATGCTTGCCACATGACTTGGAAGCTGTCTGTGGACAAACGCCAGCTCCCTTGGCCAGTAAAGCGAGATGAGCATCGCAACCCCAGAGTCGTTCAAGACTGGACTTAACTGTCAGGGGTCCCTTTACCTTTACCTAGATGATGTAGGCTGTAACATCCATCACCATCCCTGACCACTGGCCATGCTGGCTGGGGCTGATGAGAGCTGAGTCCAACGACATCTGGAAAGCCCTGAGATAGCCAACCCAGCTCTGCAAGATTAAATTTCAACAATAATTGAAATGATGACAGAAGAAACCCAGCAGGTGGATACAGATGGGCACATTAAAAAATAGAGAGAGAATTGTAGTCAGTGGACTTCAAACACTAATTGTTAATATGTTGTCAGGCTTTATGCAGGAATTTGGCAAAAAAATGTAGTTTTGGACTGGTTCACGTTTCATATGATTCTTCAATTGCACACAATTTCTGGCATGAAACCTAGTTATTAACCATGTCCCAAACCAAAATTTAAGTTCAAGGAAGATAAGCATGCAAAAATAAGTAAAGGGCAAAGTACCAGCCTAAAGCATTGGAGAAACAGCTGTTCACTTCAGCCTGACATTTCACACAACCAAGATGTGGGAAAGCATCTTCAACAAGATACAACATTATTTCCACATAATTGGGAAGGAAATTGTTTGTCTCTTGTTCTCCAGCACCAAATCAAAACCCTGTCATATGGATTGCCCAATTTGGGCAAGCCCAGCTGCACAAGTATGCTAAACCAGTGGCTTTGGTCAGCCATAGTTTTAGAGATGCCCATGAAGCAATGTTCTCAATAGACTGCAGTTATTTGAGCCATCGGCAGTGAAAGGAGAGGGAGCATCCTCCTGCTGGGGGTGGTCTTGCCCCTTGTCAAGATAGGGATGAGGCAAAGCTGCTGGAGCTCCAGCAGCAATCTACCAGATACCGACACAGTTGTGGGCCACTGCCACCAGCCCAGAGCCCCTGCAACTTCATTGTCACCTTGCCCAACCACCATTTGCATCATGGTGAGTGCTACCATACCACCAAGAGGACATTCCTGCCATTCCACACACCCCATCTTCTCATGCTTTGGCTGGGAGTCATATAGCCCAAGGCCTGTTACACTGTAGACTTGAGAACTATGAGTTAGCACATAATCCTCAAGTCATGTGTGACCACCCAGCATCCAAGTGTTGTGTGTTAGCATCCTGCGCAATTGCATCCCTCTCTCATAATACTAGGGACACGGGTGGCGCTGTGGGTTAAACCACAGAGCCTAGGACTTGCCAATCAGAAGGTCAGCGGTTCGAATCCCCGCGATGGGGGAGCTCCCGTTGCTCGGTCCCTGCTCCTGCCAACCTAGCAGTTCAAAAGCACGTCAAAGTGCAAGTAGATAAATAGGTACCGCTCCGGCGGGAAGGTAAATGGCGTTTCCGTGTGCTGCTCTGGTTCGCTGCTCTTAGTCATGCTGGCCCCATGACCCGGAAGCTGTACGCCAGCTCCCTCAGCCAATAAAGTGAGACGAGCGCTGCAACCCCAGAGTCGTCCACGACTGGACCTAATGGTCAGGGGTCCCTTTACCTTTACTCATAATACTAGAAGCCTGGACCAGCCAATGAAGCTGAAGGTTGATCCAAAACAGGCAAAAAGGGGGTACACCCTGGCCTAGCTAAACTGTGGAATTCACTTGTACAAGATGTACGAGTGGCTACTAGCCACAATGGCATACACTGTTGGAGGCAGCATTCATCTGAATAACAGTTGCTGGAAAGCACAGGCTTCCCATAGGCATCTCGTTGGCTACCATGAGAGCAGGATGCTGAACTTGATGGGTCTGATATGGCTCTTATTATACTCTTCTGCACAAATCACTCTATCAGTGTATTTAAAAAAGCCCCAGTGCACAGATCACCATAGCCATACATGAGTTGGAAAGGAAAACTGGCACACCACCATTGCTGGCTGGTGTTATGCAGGCACCAGGGATTGGAAATGTTATGCTTTTATGGTTTTATTCACACCCATGTTGACAACAAATGATGAAAAAGAATGTCTGTATGTGCAGATTATTATTGTAGAGCACAATCCCAATAAGCAGAAAACTAAGGCATTTTCCCTTTTTCGCTTCATTTATTTCTTCATGTTTCTGCTGAGAAGCCAACATACAGTAGGATCTTGTTTAACTTGGCCATTTAACTGTGAGAACTTTTAAAAACCCAACTCTGTTTATATAGCACAGAATTCTGGCCATGTTTAAATCAGTTTTTACCAACAGACCAATTAAGATTATATTTCTCTGCACCCTCAGATGTACTTTTTTTTTTAACATGGCCTATAATATACACATGGCAAACACACCAAATGACAAGCAACCCAGCAATGAATGCTGCATTATTTATGTTGCCAGTGATAGCATTGCTCACAGTGCTTGACTGTATCAGATTTTTCACACTCGAGGCTTGCCCAGATCTTGCTGAATGTGTGAATTCCCTGCTGCCCCAGTGCAAGATAGCTAAGCTGAGAAACATTATAACAGCATCATTTGTAGTTTTACAAAACAGTACCAGGCACAGAAAAAGCACAGCAAGCCAGCCAACACCTTTTCTTTTTCCCATTCTTGCTCCCAACTAAACATTTATCAGCTCATCTATAAGATTTACACCTCTTACAGTTGTACCACATTCTGGGAGAGCAGGTGCTTCCACCCACCTATTTATTTAGACTGCAATCCTATATGCTCCCTTACCTAGACACAAGTCCCATTGAATTGAATGGCACTTAATTCTGAGTAGGCATGTACAGTATAGGATTCCATTGTTAATGACTCACCTGAAGGAAGAAACCAAGATATTACACAGCAGCAGAATGTTATAGTCCCCTTCCTTTTAAGGGAAAAGTTGTAAGGTTTCACATTTGCATACATTTTAATCTTTGGCCTTTTCACCACCATGGGCACAAAAGCAGCTTGGGGAAGACTGATTTTTAGCAGAAAATCAGCCAGGAGGGCGTGCAAGCTCTGCCCCTGCTCATCAACTCCAGTTCACAGTCTCTCACACCTTCTTTCATTAGGACCACACACCAAAAAAATTGTGAGAGTGTTACACGTGTCCACAATGTAACAACAGTGTTATTTGGCCCTGAGCTACTATGCTTTATTTATCAAAGGCTAGGTTTTAGGAAGGTCGCTTCATCAACTTGTGCTCTAGGCTTGAAATGTCTTCTAGGTTTGGTCAGCTTCCACAGTTTTCAATAGCACATCAGCATTAGGTCACAACTCCTTTGGTGGCTTTCACACCTGGATTACCCAAGATTTAAAGCAACTTATGAACAAGTTCCTACACAGCTTTTTCAGTGATAATGAAATGGCACAGAGGGTTTGGGAAAGACAGCTTCCATCTGGAAGTTGTTTCAGGAAAGCATTCTGTTCAGAAATGTAATGTATAGAGACCCATTAACAACCATGAACTTCATTTCATCTTTGTTGCCTTTCCATCCTGTCAATGCCCTTTTTATGATAAAGTGTCAGTTGTATTAAACAAAGTCATTGCACAAGCAGAACAACTTCCACTTGTGCAACAGAACTTACAATCTGCCTTTATCCAAAACAGGGTAACAACACTGTTCCTGTCACATTTTTTAAATGAAATGTTTGTTTTTTTACTTCTTCACAGCCATAGCTTCCAATCTTTCAAGACTGGGAATTTACTTTTTACCATACCCTCAATATGCATTTTCCTGCACACGTTTATTCAGAGGCACATAAACCAGTGTACAGTAGGGATTACTCCTAGGTGACTGTAGACTGAATTGCAGCCTTAGAGGGCAACTGTTGGTATGTCTGCTTAGAAATCCCAATTTATTCAGTAGGAATTCTATCCACAAAATGTGTGCTTAGAATTGCAACAGTCTAATAATAATAATAATAATAATAATAATAATAATAAATTATACACTGCCTATCTGGCTGGGTTTCCCCAGCCACTCTGGGCAGCTCCCAATAAAATATTTTTTAAAAAATATGCATACACACACACACACACACACACACACACAATTTTCTTTCTCTCTTTTTCTATCTCCTTTCCATCCATGTTGAAGAGGCACTAGTAGTAGTAAGCAGTTGAAAGAAAGGGAAAGAGGTGTCACAAAGGAAAATGGGCAAGAATCATTCCTGTTATTAGCTTCCCCATCAAGCCAGAAGAAGCCAGCACCAAGAGCAGTCTTCAGCCTCTACCACTGTAGCTCCACTTTCTCAACCTCTGCCTTCTGTCTGGCTCTGGAGTGGCCCTGCTATTAAACAGAGTGAGGTAACCACTTCAGGAAGGTGATATTGAGTGTCATGAAATGGCGGAAAGTAACCATAATTAAGACAAGTAGCTTTTTTAAAAATTCTTATTAGCTTTGACTGCAAGGGAAAGGTATTTCTGGGATTTTCTAACCCAGGTGCCAAAATAACTTGGCTAGCCTTAGGTGGTATGCACTTACTATGACTTTGGGGTGGGAGGGATTTTCAGCTCTGCCTCAGGCAGCAAAATGTCTTGGCTGGCCAGCACAGACTCAGCTCATGGGAGACCACAGCCATTGCAGCATCCTCAAAACTCTGACACTTGCAAAACACTGTGCTAAGAACTGATGGAAGAAAGGTATTTAGTTGCACCAGTTATTCCTCTGTGCCAGCTTACATAAATGAAAGCAAATACAGAGAGTGCTTGATCTGAGAAGTACAGGTGTTTTAATTTATAACTGAGCAAAACAACACATACTCTCTCTTTCTCTGATTTGCCATATTCTCTGAGGCAGTGGTGAGCCCTGCTTGCACCTCACATCTGGCAGCTTTATTCTGATGAAAGCTACAATTAACTCCACGACAATCCTATTTCCAAGAAGGTAGGAGATTCAGTTGGCTTCCTCTGCAATGAATTTGCTCTGGAGGGGAAAGCAGGAGTGGGGAGGTAGCTGGTGGTAAGGAAGCAAGGAATAAATAATCTAAACAGGCCTCCCTTTTCATTTTGCGGATCTTGAACCTTTGTATACCACATGTCTGGTCTAAGAGCCTTCAGAATGGAAAGAGGGAAAATGCTAGAAGGTGAAGCATGAGGCGTCCACCACAGGCTTTTAGTCACTTAGCGGATTTATACAGAAAAACATTCAGAGGGTCATAAACAGAGGATTCTATTCAGCCTATAAGCTCAAAGATGGCGCTTAAAATGAAAGAACTTTCGAAACAGTAGGTAGAAGAGGGAGGCTGTGCTACTTCAAATGCATTCTAAGCTCCCTTTAGGAGCTGTTCTTTAGCATTAGGTGAAGTCAGTGATATACATACAGTGATATGCATACAGCTGTGCATTGCTATATAGTTTGCTAGAATTAAGAGGATTTGTATCTGCCTGAAATGATAAATAACAGGAGCATATAATAAATCTCAGGTCTTCATCTTTTTTAAAAAAAAAAGCTATGAGTATGAAAATAAAGAGCTATAATAGAGTTTCTTCATCCTTTGATTACTTTAGAAGAGGAACTAAAAATTTCACCCAGCTGTCGCATGCATGTCGCTTGTGAGGTCTACCACTCAACAGTTTTCTCAAGAGGCAATCCAAGCTTTTATGTCAGGGATGAGGAACCTAGATGTTCTTGGGTACGAGCTCCCATCAGCCCCAGCCAGCAGGGTCAAAGGTCAAGGATAATGGGGGCTACAATCAAATCATACCACAGCTGAGGAAATTTTAAGTCATGCCTTCATATGGTATTTTCTGTACTCTAATATCCTTTCAAGTTCTGCCGTATTTCAGTTCTCGAAGAACGGGAGGGGGGGGAGATAGGCTATTTAGTAAATGAAATACAACTCCTCATGTTACTGAAATCATCAAACGACATACAGACATAAGCTCTTTTCCCTGCAGGAGAGCCTGCAGCAAGATAGTATAGTAATATCGTTTTACTTTGGCTAAGTTTTATGTAAAATGTCAATTCATGTATATTTCCTACTTGAAAATTGAATGTTTTTTTCAGGATATGAATTAGTAAATGCATTCTGACAGTTCACTGCTTTAACCTTCGGGGTAAGGGAGAAATTTGATTCAGTTCACCTTTAAAGGTGAACCTATGTAATTCACACTTTCCAAAACAATACATGAACCAAAATGCAGCCATCCTCCGACTTTCACGTGAGCATGAAGGCACGCATATGGGTGAATATAACATCTAAAAATTGTATTATGAAAAACTGTTTTGCAAAAATGTGTATATTAGGATAAATTTACACTGTTGTATTTTCATGAGAACTTTTTTATTTTTAAAAAATGCAAACTGATTGGGAAATAGGGAGGACTGGCTGGAGAAATGAAAAACTCAGAGAAACCAGAATCCGACAGATTGACCCATCACTAACCTTCATGCAGGATTCCCACAAGGCCTGGTCCTTGGCTTTAGAACAGGCTTCCTCAACCTCAGCCCTCCAGATGTTTGGGGACTACAATTCCCATCATCCCTGACCACTGGTCCTGCTAGCTAGGGATCATGGGAGTTGTAGGCCAAAAACATCTGGAGGGCTGAAGTTGAGGAAGCCTGCCTTAGAATGTGAATGGAGTCCTAGGTGACTCTCCTGTACACTAGGGGTGAGGAACCTTTTCCAGACTGAGGGCCACAATCTGGGCAACCTTCTGAGGGTCACTTGCCGGTGGTGGGCAGAGCCCGAGGCAAAAATGGGCAGAACAGCAAGTGTGAGTGTTTCCTTTGTACAGTAGATGGGTTTCTTCACACAGATCACCCTCTATCCTCCATCCAGATCAATGTTTCGCACACTTGAGTCTCTAGCTGTTTTTGGACTACAATTTCCGTCATTCCTGGCCCCTGGTCTTGCTAGCTAGCAATTAAGGGAGTTGTAGTCTAAAAACTTTGGGAAACACCAGTCCAGGGGCACTATCAGAGTTCCAGGACACATTCCAGTCAGGGAAAAACAGGTTGTGAAGCAAGGTCCATGAGGTGTGTGGCCTGGAGAGGATTCCAAGGACCAAGTTCGGCCCCGGAGCTAAGTTTCCCCACCCCTCCTACACACATGTGCCTGAAAATAAATCCTACTGAACTCAGTTGAGCTTTTGTCTGATTTGAAATGTATAGAGTTGTGCTGTAAGACACCAGCACTCCAGCAATTTTTACGGGGACAATTTTACTACCTTTCGTGAAAGACAGCTAAGGAAACTTCCATTAAGTAAGCCCTATGAAATGTCCTTTGCACCAGTTTTTCATTTCATTTTTAAAGGGAAGTCCAAAACAAAATGCTTGCACGGGATCTAGAGATCAGGATACATTCCAAGATTCAAAACCCAGAATCCAAAACAAGGCTATCTGGCTTTGCCCTGAAGAGAGTTCATGGATTACATCTCATTTTAGTAAAAATAAATTATCCAGTCGAGATATTATTCGACAAATATATTTTTAATTTAAGAGGCTTAGGAGCTGTCTGCTGTGCTGTTGACATGAAGGGTCCAATCCATGTCTCACTAGAAGGGAATGAATGAACATTGAGGATTATAGCTAGTAAGAGATTAATTCTTGGCTTCTGTGAGTCAGCAGAGGCCCAGGTGTGTGGGTGTGTTTTGTCATTTAAGCCTATATCTCATGCATTTTCTCTGACATGGTAACATTTCAGATTTTTCATAGAAACATAGAATTGTACAGTTGGAAGGTTCCACAAGGGTCAGTATAGTCCAGTCCCCTACAATGAAGGAATCTTTCTGTCTGTCTGTCTATCTATCTATCTATCTACCTACCTACCTACCTATCTATATCATCTATCTATCATCTATCTATCTATCTATCTATCTATCTATCTATCTATCTATCTCTATCTATCATCTATCTATCTATATCTATCTATCATCTATCTATCTATCTATCTATCTATCTATCTATCTATCTATCTATCATCATCTATCTATCATCTATCTATCTACTGTATCTATCTATCTATCATCATCTATCTATCATCTATCTATTTACCTACTGTATCTATCTATCTATCATCTATCTATCTATCATCTATCTATCTATTATCATCATCTATCTATCTATCTATCTATCTATCTATCTATCTATCATCTATTTGACTACAATGTGGACATTTTGATAGTCCTTTTGGTTGTTGTAAATTCTAATGCTCTGTAACTTCTTTAGCATCCTTTTGTTAAAATACTGGACTTCAAACCCATTTTCTGCAGTACTTCAGCTTTGGTAATAATTTGTTTAGTAATCTGTGTAAGTATACCATGCCATGAAAATTCAACATGTGCTTAAAATCTTAATGATGAGTGGGACTGGATATCAATACCATATTTTAGCATTGTAACTATTTTATACTTTAACTGGCACTGGCCTGTCTTAAATGTAGTTGAACACACAGGGCTCGTATGAAAAGGGTTATGAGCAATATGACCCTGGTACAGTGTAACTTTCCTCCCATGTCTGCAGATTAACACCAAGTCTAATGTTTAATTCAGTGCTTGCTGATGTTTGCCTTGAGACATCATAAACATTGTAGTCATTCCACTAACGCACCTGATAAAGCCTTAGTGTTAGCCAGGCCGATGAGACCAAATTATCTCTCAGAATGTTATCACAAACATGACTAGCAACTTTCCATTGCCACCTTCAAACATTATGCATAATAGGGTATCTTTGCATGATTGCCAAGAATTAAGAGTGTATAAATATAACTTTATATGGGATAAAATGGGAATCAAAGATCATGTGAGCACATTATTGGCAGTTACTAAAATAATGTTTATTTGTTTATTATATTAATTAATTGCTCTACAGTGGTACCTCGGGTTACATACGCTTCAGGTTACATACGCTTCAGGTTACAGACTCCGCTAACCCAGAAATAGTACCTCGGGTTAAGAACTTTGCTTCAGGATGAGAACAGAAATCGTGCAGCAGTGGCGCAGCGGCAGCAGGAGGCCCCATTAGCTAAAGTGGTACCTCAGGTTAAGAACTGTTTCAGGTTAAGAACAGACCACCAGAATGAATTAAGTATTTAACCCGAGATACCACTGTACTTATATCTCACTTATGGAGAACATAGAATTCAAGGTATCAAAAATGTTTTTCCACCTCCTCAGTTCCCCCTCACAACAATCCTGTAAAGTAGGTTGGGCTGAGAGATGGTGGCTGGTCCAAGGTCCCCATCATGACTATGTGGGGATTTTCAACCCTGGTCTTCCAGGTCCTGATCCAGCATTCAATGTACTATATTAGATTTGTAGCATCACAGCACACTTTCAAGATGGTAGATGAAAAACCAGTTATCAATTTGCTCAAGGGCTTAGCAATAGGCTTTAGTTCTTCAGTCAACATCTTCGGAGCAGCAGCAGCAGTCTATCTAATCAGTGAGCATTTCAAGAACTTGAAACTCTACCACCAACTTTACCATGGTTCCAGTTCCAGGGGAAGAGATATAACCTTGGGAGCCCAACTGGATTCGAGGCAGAGAAATGAGAAGATATGGCTCTGGTCTATATACCAGGGAATATAGATCCAGTGTGGTGTAGGGCAAGGGTGGGGAATTATTGGTCCTCCAAATGTTGCTGAACTACAATGCCCATCACCCCCTGGCTTGCTGGGGCTAATGGGAGTTATAGTTCAGCATCATCTGAAGGGTCAAAGGTTCCCCACACCTGGTGTAGGGATTAGACCTGTGGCTCCCAAACCTCTTTTTCCCATGGACCACCAGTATTTCCCATTCCTCTGACAAACAGAGGAGCAGCCTCCTTTCCTGGCTGAGAGGTGATGGAAGGAATTCTCACCATGTTCCAAGCACAGGAAAATCTCCCACATTGAATGAGGGCTAGACAGAACAGCTTAAGAAATCTCTCTCCTCACCCCTCCACTTTTATGGCTGTGGTTTCCTTCTCATGCACATAAAATGAATTCATTTGCAAGCACAGTATTCTGAAGATTACTCGAGACAGGGGGAAGAGTGTTACATGTTTGATTTGTTGACACCCGAGGGGGGAAAAAACTCAAGCAGGCAGGAGAGGAATGGGAACTAGAAAATGGCTCTTATAAGCTGAAATCACGACTGATACGTAAGCTCCAATTACACAGCTAGTTTATTCAGGCCACTTTTTAAGCCCCATTAAATGGCTCTGTGCCATGATTCCTTCCTATTTCAGCCTGGAAAATGCAGAACCTCTTCATTCATATATATATATATATATATATATATATATATATATATATATAAAAACACACACAAAAGGAACTAGACGTTAACAGGGGGAATAGGACCAAGTCATTCAATTAAGATAAAATGACCTGCTAGTCCAGTTTGCTTTCTGCATAATCAATTAACGAGGCTGCTTCATACACTTAACTGATGGAAGATGTATATTTGCCCTTCTGTGCATGAACATAATTTATTTGTTTACCTCCCTTCTCTTTCCTGCCCAATGCAATTATGCTTTGAGCCTGTGGGCTTAAACATCTAGTTTTCTACAGCACCTAGAAGTTTTTAAGAAATATGAACATAGGAAGCTACCTTACTGGAAGCAGACTGTTGATCCATATAGCTCAGTACTGTCTACACAGGTGGGCAGCAGCTCTCTGGGGTTTTAGACAGGAGTCCTTCGTAGCCCTTCCTGGTGTTGCCTGGGACTGAACCAAGGATGTTCCACAGGCAAAGTGCGTGTTCTACCCACTAAGCAGCAACCCCCCTCCCAATGCGCAAATGGTAATCAATAACCATATGTCTAGATCACCTGAAATAAGAATGCAAAAAATTGCCTTGCTGAGTCAAACCTGGATCCAGTAGTTTAGCATTCTGTCTACAATGGTGGCAGCTGATCACCACTAGAAACCCAAAACCAGGGGGTGCTCATCCCGTTGTTTTTCTGGTGCATCTAGTATTCGGGGGTTCTTGCTTCTCACAGGCATCTGCTTAGACACTGAGAACAGGATGCCTACTTCAGCAGGCTCTTGTGCTGTTATGTGGAGGGAAATGTACCGTGCAGTGTAGCCAGATGCTCTGCTTAGGATTCCAGCACTGCAGCTGCATTCCTCCCCTCTCCTTCACCTCTCAACACTTTTCCATTTCCCAGCCATCATTTCATGGCCACTGGGTTCACTCCATGTTCACTGGGCAGTTTTTTCTCGGCCCACTTAGTTGTATTCCTAAAGATTGGTTGTACTTCTGCAATTCCTTTGGGTTCCTCCAAGCCTGTCAATAGCACCCTTGGATGGAGCTATATTTTGCCTGCATAAGCAATGACACCATCACAGCTCCTGAACATTGACAACAGAGGGAATTCTGCTACCCTTGGTCATTTAGGTTGCAATCTTGAGTGTAAGTCTGTGCACACACCACCTACACACAAAGAATCTTGGGAACTGTAGTATAAGCATGCTGGGAATTGTAGCTCTGTGAGGGGCAAACTAAATTTTCCAGGATTCCTCTGGGAGAATATATTTCAAATGCATTGTGTGTACACAGTTCTAGTTTCCCTGGATTCCATTACAATTACTATTGAGATTGCATACATGAGATTGCATTGTAGCAACCAAGATCAGTTACTGAAATTCAACTTCCATGAATTTCTCTAATCCTTTTTAAAGCAATCTTCATGCCATACTTAGTGCCTTAAGTTAATGACGTGTTGCATTAAAAAGTGCATTCCTAACACTACCTTGAAGTGTCAAGGATTGAACCTGCAACCTTCTGCATGAAAAGGCTTTAACAATAAGCTATTCTCCTTCTCCATAGTTATATTACACCTGTTTCATTCCCACACCCAAATCAGGACACCACCAACTGCCTCCAGCATTTGCTGAGGAGCAAGTATGTCATATCAGGGATGTCCCTTAATTTTACATACTATTCCATGTGACATCTGAAGCTGGCTTTGACAGAATTGTGATTGCCAGGCAAAGGTCCAAGCTTTTTAGGGATTAGTGTGTTTTGGCATGTAAACCTAGTTCATGAACCCATCAAATTGTTACTAACATTACAGTGGTACCTCAGGTTACAGACGCTTCAGGTTACAGACTCCGCTAACCCAGAAATAGTACCTCGGGTTAAGAACTTTGCTTCAGGATGAGAATAGAAATCGTGCGGCGGCAGTGGAAGGCCCCATTAGCTAATGTGGTACCTCAGGTTAAGAACAGTTTCAGGTTAAGAACGGACCTCCAGAACAAATTAAGTTCTTAACCCGAGGTACCACTGTAAAGTGGAAAACCAGTTATTTGTTCCAAATAAAAGCTGCTCCTGAATCACATGTAGTCTGAGGAGAGGGCAAAGCTTTCTCTTCCCTCAGTGGCATCTCCAGCTTACATGCAGTGCAGATAACTGGGCGGTTCGAAGTCAGCTGTATCAGCCAATGACAAAGAAAGTCACCTCCTCATTGTCATGCAGCCCATTCCTAAATCATCAGCTGTTCATATTGAACAAATTCTGCCCAACACACACAGACAAAAGGATTGATTCTTGTCAGTGCTGAATTAGTCTAGTAGCTAGCTACATTTTGTCTTAAATGTTAGTAGCCCCAAAGGAAAATATTATAAAGTGTTTTGCAATTGTTGGCCTCATTCTTATCACTTACTGTGCCATTTCCCCCTTTCCCATTGCACAGCTAATGACCTAGCCAATGCATAGTTTATTTTACTTCCTAGTAAAGAACAAGTATAGGCTAGTCTGCCCTCTAGTGCTTTATGGAAACAGACAGTGCATTCTTGGGTCCTGAATGGACAAATAAGATTTAGAGCATGAGAAACTTCACACTGCCTTTAAGAGTGAAATTTCAATATGGGGCACACTATGAAGCACATTGCCACCAACATCACACTATGCTCTAAGCGATTCTCTCTCTCTCTCTCTCTCTCTCTCTCTCTCTCTCTCTCTCTCTCTCTTTCTCTCTCTCTGACTCATTCAGTGTTTATTCAGCATTAGCTCATTGCTCGAAATCTAAGCAAGGAAGTACACCATTCTGACAACTTTCCCTCTGTATATTGGAGACCAAAAGCTGTAGCTCAGTAGCAGAGTACACATTTTGCACACTTAAGGCTTCATTCACAGATTTAGCCTCTGGAACCTCTAGATAGAGCAAGGGTGGGGAGTGTCTGGCCTTCTAGAGGTCAGACTGCAATTCCTATCATCCTTGACCACAAGCCATGCTGGCTAGGATTGATGGAAGTTGGAGTCCAACAACATCTGAGAGCCACAGATTGGCCACCTCATGAGTTAAAGCTTCTTAGATAATAGTGCTGTTTTTCTAGAAAAAAGGGTGCTGGAACTCACCGTGAAATCACCTTTGTTCTCTTAAAATGGCAATGATGCCCACCTGAAAGGTGCTGGAACTGAGTTCCAGCGAGTTCCGGCTTTAAAAAAAGCCCTGGGACTAAGAAACACCTCTCACTGAGACTTGGATAGCTATGGCATCTTAATCTAGTCAATGCTGGCTGGGTAGGCAACAGGGCTAAATGTACAATACAGTTTCATATGTTTTGCCAGCAAATTACCTGTTCCAGAATACGCCCGTTGAAAAATGTGTTAACTATAGTTTATAGTGAATAAGGAGGGATTATGGGTGATTATGTTGTTATAAAAGTAATTGTCTACCACATTGCGCTCCAGTCTTTGTTTAGTATTCTTGTTGTAATGTTCTAAACAAATCTAGATCTTTAGAAAATTATGGCACTGCTATTACTGTATTAAATTTTATATTGAATGTTTGATGCAGCATGCTATTTTTATATGGTGCCATAGATTATACTTTTATAATCCTCTGTTCTGGAATATATATTTTTCTTGCCATGTCATAATTTATCAACGAGAGGATTAAATTTCACATTTGAGAGTAAGCAGAACAGCATGGTTCTATTTTGTTCTGCAGAACAGATCTTCATAGCAGTGAGGCAGCAACTCATTGAGCACTACATTAGGAAAACACCAATCAATAGAGTACCATTTCATGTAAACAGGAGGTAAAATGATATACATTCTGTCACAAATTAAACTGAGTGTTTATTTGAACAAACTATTTCATTTAATTAGCCTTACTGGGGATGCTGTGTCCTCTAATTTGATTTCCTAATATGTTTAGCTACTGATGGGATTACATTTTGACTTCCGAATTTCTTTCATATTATAGAGCTTTAATATTAAATGGGGTCATGCCCAAGAGTGAAAGAATTAAAAATCTCATAGTGGCTGCATTTGACCTAGACTAGTCTTCCCCAACCTGGTGCCCTACAGCTGTTTTGGACTACAGCTATCATAATCCTTGACCTTTGACCATGCTAGCTAACAGTAACACTTCTCAAACCAATACTGTACACTAATCAAGTTCTCTAACCAAATAATATGTATAAAAATGTATATATATTCAGGGAAGATGTGTGTAAAAATGCACAAATCAGTGAAAATAACATACAAAAATGCATTATATTAGGGAACATTGCAAAAAATGTGTACATTAGTGAAAACTGCATAGAAAAAATATGGGTGGAGTCCAACGTAGTGCTAAATCTTTTTGTCAGTGCAAGGATTTCTCCTTGGGCAACACAATATTCTCCCTCCTCTCCCTCCTTGCTGTTCTGTGGGTTCCCTCAGCCTTCTGGACTGAATTTGGTGAGAGCGAGGGAAGGAGCGGGGGAGAAAGTCCCATTACTGGGTCACTTTAGCTGAATACAGCCCTGTGTTTATTAGAAGAAATTCGATTCCGATGAATTCCGATGAGGATTTAAAATCAAAAACAAAAGCACGTCACAGATGGTTGAAGAATTGTGGAGAAATTAATTTAAGATTGGAAAAAAATGTGAAAATTAGAGAAGCAAAATTGACCGAGTCATCAATCCTGACCCGTTTCCAGTTTTTCCTAAAGAACAGTAAGAGCGGCCAGGACAGCCATCCTTTGGAGGTAGGGCATGTTTTGAGAAAAATAAATCTGCTGTGAAGTATAGACGTTTCAATGTCAATAGCTGAAGGGTGGGAGTCAGCAAACACATATCTACAGGCCTTACTTAGTTTTGCAAATAGGTAAACTGCTGAGTAGTTGGGACCTAGCTTCATTTGAATTCATCTGGCATTTCAAGGAGAGTGTAGAAGTTAATGTCAAAACACTCTATTTTTAAAAATAGGTGGATTCACATTAAGTTCACAGGCGGGTGGCTAATTCATTTGCACACCAATTTACTGTATTTAGGCAGTGCTGGAGAATTTGTCACCTCCATTATTTAGGGAAACCAATCAGCTTGCTTTAATTAGGAAGATGGATCACAGTTTTACAGACAGAATACAGACAACATTTTTTAAAATTCTCAAAGTCATTTCAGTTTGTTCCTGAACAAATTGCTACTTGGGGAGAATTTGGATAAAGCAGGGGCCCGAACTTAAGTTATTGTAGTAGCTCTAGCTGGCAAGTTAGGTGAAACTGAATTAAAGCTGGCAATTCTTAACTGGTTCTCTTTTCATTTGAAAGGTTTTGAGTTTATAGGAGATAGATAAAAGTAAATAAGATCAATGTAGGGTTAGAAAAACTGGTGTTATTGTTAGTGCTAAATGGATTTGAAGGCTTGTGGGACATGAAATGTTCCCCTGAAACCCTTACCCAAAAGTACCTTTAACACAAATCTGGTTTCGCTTCACTTACCTTGGGGGACAGGGGTGTTTCCCACCAGGAGTTGATTTACACGGGGGGGGAATCCCAGATTCAATTCCTGGCAGGGCTGGACAACCCATGAGGCAAGGTGAGGTGCCTGCCTTGGGTGGCAGGATCCACAGGGGCAGCAGAAGTACTCCCACTGTAAACATCAATATTGGACATACTAAGAGCTTGGTCCCCTGCTTCTTCACCTTTGTTGGGGGGTCTCCCACAGCCATTCCTCCTCATGTCAAAGGGAAGTATCATCAGTAGTAAAGTATTCACCGTATTTTTCGCTCTATAGGATGCACCCGACCATAGGACGCACCTTGTTTTAGAGGGGGGGAACAAGGGGGAAAAAATCTCTCCCTCTCTGCGCAGCGCCCCTTCAGCGAAGTGGCAGGAGAAACGGAGCCCCTTCCATTTCTCCTCCCACTTCGCTGAAGGGGCGCTGCACAGAGAGGGAAAGCTGCACAGTGCCTCTCCAGCAAAGCAAAGCCAGAAGAGCAAGAGGGATCGGTGCGCACCAATCCCTCTTGCTCTCCTGGCTTCTGCAAAACCAACATAAAGCCTCCGGAGCGCAGCGGGAGCACTCCCACTGCGCTTCGGAGGCTTCGCGTTGCTATTGCTGAAGCCATGGAGCCTGTATTCGCTCCATAAGACGCACACACATTTCCCCTTAATTTTTGGAGGGGGAAAAGGTGCGTCTTATAGAGTGAAAATATGGTACCTTCACAGCTTCAGGGATGGCTGTAGCCTTTTTGTGTGTTGCCCATGTGTGGCCTTTCAGAACCAAACATCAATTTCCATTTGGGGCGGATCTGCACTCATAGTTTTTAACATTAAGGAAAGCAGAAGGCACTGCGGAGCAGCCAGCAGTAGGGAGACAGTGTTTTGATGGGGAGAATAACAAAGGTAAGAAACACCTTGAATTACAAGTATGCCCTGCAATGTTTTAGAACGATATATCTAATATCATTCTAATATTAGCCAGTGTGGTGTAGTGCTTAAGAGCGGTAGACTCGTAATCTGGTGAACTGGGTTCGCGTCCCCGCTCCTCCACATGCAGCTGCTGGGTGACCTTGGGCTAGTCACACTTCTTTGAAGTCTCTCAGCCCTACTCACCTCACAGAGTGTTTGTTGTGGGGGAGGAAGGGAAAGGAGAATGTTAGCCGCTTTGAGACTCCTTTGGGTAGTGATAAAGAGGGATACCAAATCCAAACTCTTCTTCTTCTTCTAATAACGTTAAACGGGTCAATATAGACCCAGCCTAGGTTATACTGCTTAGCATTTTATAGTTGCAGCCATTGTGAACACACAACAGAGGAGCCCGTGGGAGATGAGCAGGGTCATGATTTGACTCATGCTTCGACACAGTAAAAAAACCAGCAAAATACAGCAAAGGTTCTCATCCCACAATGATTGCCCACCATACAACTGGGGGAAACAGTGGCAAAGTCTGCATTGAGGACTGTTGTAGAAAACTCTGTGCAATATGTGACTTCCCTTTACAGATACTACTTCCTATACTGGCTGAAATACCCACCCTGTTATTCTCTAGGAGCCACATGAGTTAAATCTGGACTTTGTAGTACAGGATCCTTCGCATGCCCAAAGTTTCAATTAATGTTTCCCACTGAGCGATCACATCAAAAAGGTATGCTGATGTTCAGCATACTTGCACATATATGAGGATGTCAATATTTCAATCCTGAGCAAGAGTTTTGTCAGCTAAGCCACTGTCTATTAATTCCTGGCATACTGAGTCTATTGCAAACAGTATGCTAAAGCAGCTGCTTACCCAGCTGTCTCTTTTCTGTACATTATCCTAGTCAGTAGAACAAGTGGTGTAGCTCAAAAGCTTTTGCATGTCTCTCTGTCAATGTGCATATTTATATAACTGGGTGGGGGAGTTTATGGTTATTATCCTTTCAGAGCTGCACATTATGGGCTCTATCAGATCTGATCTGTGGGTTCCTTGGTGTATCAATCATACTTATTCCACAGCAGATCTTTCAGAGCGCCTGCATTTATCTTTAATCGCTGGGGGATTCTTTGCATGGTGGGAGGATGTTTTATGCTTTCTTCCTAAGAAATATGTAATATGTAAATCAGAAAAAGTGAGCAAAGGTGCAAATATATCTTCTGCACAGACAGTAGCCCTGTTTCCTTTCTAGGCTAGACAGAGGAAAACTGAAGATTAGCACTTGGAAATGCAAAGAGGCCCTGTACAAATACAAAAGAATATTTTCATTTTTCCTCTAGCTCTCCCCTCCCTGTAAGAATTCTCCTGGGATTTCCACACTCCCTAACTGCAATTTTCCAAGTAATTTCTCAGTTTCATGTATCAAAATGAGCTACTTAATTAGACCCAAATTTTGGCAGTTTTACATCCTAGAAAATATTGCAAAGTTGTTTGCTTAGGGTCCAGCCATTCATGTGCCCTGCGGGGAAAGACAACATGCTCATGTATAAAGGGTCAAAAACCCTATTTTCAGAGTATATGCATCGTGAGTGAATTCAATTAAAGGGCTGATATCACTGGCGGAGGAAGAGGAGTGCGGGGGGAGAGCATCACCACCGGCAATGTGATCCCGGTGGGGTGCCATCGCGGCTGCTCCCCCACCCGCGCTGGGCATCACGCCCCCACAGGCATCGTGCCACACCTCCAGGACATGCGCCACACCCCTGCCACACCCCCAGGATGTGCGCCAGCCCCGCCCCTGCCTGCTCTCCGCCCCCCGGTGCCAGAGCTTGAAGCTCCTCCACTGGCTGATATATGCCTATTCTGTTGAATGTCTGCATGGGTTCTGTGTATGCACAACTGTGCATGCATAGGGCCTTCATCTTGCTATTGAAAACCCTGTAATAATTGTGCCAAGAGAGAAGACTCCATGTGTAAATGGAGAGCTTGTGTTGCTCAGAGGCTGGCCCTGCTGCCACAATCCCATTCTTCCTTCTAGGTGCCTTCATCCAATATATTTCATGAGAACAAGACTAAAGTTACTGCAGAATGAAAGAGGCACTAATGTCACTACCCACTACTAAAACATACCTTAAGTTAGGGTGATATCATGGGGACAATCTTCAATATAATGGAAATCAAATATGGAGAAAAGATAGCTTGAAATAATCTCAAAGTCATTAATAGGCTGGTCCATGGAAAACTGTAATATCTAAAGACCCAAAAGCAAATAAAGATTTGTAAAGGAAAATGTGTTGTTTTGCATAGGGTTTTTATTTTTAAAAGGTCTGGTTGGATTTGATGCAGCTTTGGGTCTTACATTAGTTTATATTTCTATCTAGCTATTCCATTTTACTACATAGGATTGTGGTCCATTCCATATGGTGAGAATTCTAGACTCCCACCCAAAACGCCATAAGTGTTTCAGCTGTCATCCAGTTCCTTAGCCTACTCCTAACATGAGGTAGTTCATATTTTGCTTGTCTCATCAGATTTGTGCTTGGCTATAACAGCAGTTATGGAATCTTTGATTAGGCTTTGTTTATCTTCGTAATCCAGGAGAAGGCTTCTTCAGGAAAGTTTAGTTGAAAGTTAATAATGTGCTATAAGAGTCATGGGTTCTTTGTTCCAGATGGTGCCCGATGGAACCCTGCCTAGAGGCAGTGCCTATTCTTTTAAATGCCCCAAGTCACCAGATGCAAGCAGATGTCAACGTAAGCAGATGGTCCATGCTTCCCTTTGCTTGTTGCTGGGCAAAATTTTATCCCTGCAGGCCTCAGCAGGCCAAGGAGGAAGAGAGAAATATGGGGGAAAGAAGCAGCCGCTGCACCTTTCTTGGCGCTTTCAAACATTTAGGCTGCAGTTGTATCTGGGAGTAAGGCTGCAATTCTAACCCCACCTACCCACAAGTAAAGCCAATGAATTCATCAGGCCTTGCTTCTGTGAGTAGACATGGTTAGGACTGGACTGCAAGTCCCACTGAACTCAAGGAATTACCTTTGGCTGGCCATGCGTAGAATTGCACTGTTAATGACAGAAGCATTATTTCCAGGCAAGGACCTTGCAACCCTAATATCAGAGTACCTTTTCACATTTAGAACCAGCATGGCAGAGTAGGAAAATAGGAGCTGGTTTGTACGTCTCCCAGAATCTTACCTCCCAAAGCTGTCAGTGGGCTGACTTTGACAGATGGGCAGGTCAATCAGCTGACATATGATATGCATGACATCATATATAATGATGTCATGTAACCCACTTTTAGACCCTCCTAGTGTCCCTATTTTCCAGGGACAGTCCCAGATTTACAGAAGCTGTCCCAGTTTCTGATTTGATCCTGGAATGTCCCACTTTTCCTTAGGATGTCCCTGGATAAATTTTCATCTGATAAATGTTGGAGGGTATAGAGCTATGTGACAACCGAACCAAGGAGATAAATAACTATACAGTGGTACCTCAGGTTAAGTAATTAATTCATTCCAGAGGTCCATTCTTAACCTGAAACAGTTCTTAACCTGAAGAACCACTTTAGCTAATGGGGCCTCCTGTTGCTGCTGTGCCGCTGTTCTCCTCCTGAAGCAAAGTTCTTAACCCGAGGTATTATTTCTGGGTTGGCGGAGTCTGTAACCTGAAGCGTATGTAACCTGAAGCGTATGTAACCCAAGGTACCACTGTACAACCTTTAGAAGACACCTGAAGGCAGTCCTATATAGTGAAGTTTTTTTAATGATTGATGTTTTATTATGTTTTTATATCTGTTGGAAGATGCCCAGAGTGGCTGGGGCAACCCAGTCAGATGGGCAGATATAAATAATAATGTTATTGTTGTTGTTGTTTTGTTGTTGTTATGGAGTAGGACACCCTGTTTTCATTGGAGAAATGCTGGAGGGTATGCATTTTCCTTTGCCCAGGCAGTCTGAAATCAAGCCATGGGGACAAAGGCAGAGGGCTTGGCAGGGATCTGTGTCTTTACCTGTCCCACAAGTGTGTGTACCTTGGCTAAAACTGCCTCATGGGTCTAACTGAGAAGTTTAGAAGACCTAATTATTCCCACTGGCTGTAGATTCCCCCCTGCTACTGTGTGATACAATACAGTCTTCCGCAACGTGATGCATGTATTCAGCAATGCAATCAATGCAATTTTAAAATATCAAAATATTATTATATTATTATTATTTCTAGAGGGCATAGTGGGTGGTGACTAAAGATTAGGGGAGGAGCCTAAATTGTTTGGGTTTTCAGAAGCTTCTACTACAGATATCCTGAGGTTTAAATCCTAGAATTCAGTCTAGGAAAGCTACATTATAAATTTCAGCATGTAGCAGTTGTGGTTTCTTTTTGGCAGGGGTTACCAGGCCAAATGTGAGAAACAGACTTCATTTCTTACCTACCAGCTAGAAGCAAACTGCTCAACTGTAATACATACATCCTTTACTCCACAAGGGAATACAGTTTTGGGTAAAGCCTGCTAAATGAATTCATTGTTTGATGCTCTGCTGGTTTTAGAAGAAAACCACTTCCAGGCATTTAAATACAGAGCTACTTCAAATTGTTTCTGTAATGGTGTGTGGGGGGGGTGTCCTCCTAATATTTAGATGTGGTGGTTTAAACTTTAGCTACTTTTTACCCCTCTTTGCTTTCATTCAATACTCGGCTGTTAACAATAGTTTCCACCTAAGTACTGTAGTTCACAAGCAGGCAAGATAACTGAGCCATCTCTGCCTTCATCAGTTGATATGTATATTGTTATTGTTATTGTTGTCTGCCTTCATCAGTTGATATGTATAATTGACTATCTGGTTTACACATGAGGTGATAGGTTGTAGTTAGAGAAATCACGTGTTAAATTTTATTCCTGCTTTTTAAAAGAACAAAAAGTCTTTATGAGATTTAATGTGGGGAGATATTAAAGATGGCGCTGCAACATGGTACAGTCTGCTTTACTGGTACAGTCTGACTCTACCACCCAATATAAAGGTTATATTAATGACTAACAGTCTTTCATAGATCTTTTCTCTGTCTGGCCCTTTAAAAAAAAATCAAAGGACGACTACAAACAAAATGAATAGCAATCAGATGCTAGACCACCTCCACCTCTTGTAATAATCTCATGAAAAGGAAATGTAAATAAAAAGTTTATATATGCAAGTCAACATCCAAATTAACCATCACAATAGAAATACTTGTTTGTTTCATTTTATTTTAACTTATTTTTATTATTTAGCCTCACCATTTTAAGCCAAACTTTATATTTATAGGGACTGGACTCACAGGCAACTGTGCTGGGTAGATATGGTAGCTGGAACTCACACGAAAGCTCAGCTAATTCCCATGTTTATGTAAATGTGGTAAAGCTGCTTAGAGAATACATTTCTTTTACCAAGGCCTTAGTTTGCTGAGAGTATTATGTGAGTGACACTAAGAAGATTTTACAAGTGTGAGTCGTATGCAAAATCAGACAGCTGACATCCTTTTAAACTTAATTTTACAGAATACTGTAAATGGGTTGCCTTCCAATAGTGAATTTGATATAGTTCAGGATCCTTGCCCTTCGTTGGATTACCTACAGGCATGACCAGCAAATATGTAAATAATATGTTCCTCTATTGCCACACCACTTCCAACATTGATTAGGATAAAGAGTTAAGGTCTGCACTTGAACCCCTATACTTCTATGGACATGTAAGACCATTTCGGATCATTCCATAACTGTTCCATGCAGGTATGTGTATGTATAAGGCTGAGGTTGAAAAGAAACACACATATGTCACAAGGACAGGGATTGCTGCTGCAAGCTCCCCTTTCTACATCAACTGAACATCCAAAATGTCAGCTTCTTATGTAAATTACATCTTATGCAACTGAAAGAGCAAAATATAATTAAAAAATAGACATAGAGGTGACAGAAGTAATGATTAAGTGGGTGAAAGATTTTGGTAAAAATATCCAACTACAGGCATGGGAAGGATTGTGGAAGAAAGAATGGAAATTTATGGCCTGTTATACACTAAAGGAAAATCTTTTGAAGATGTTCTACAAGTGGTATATAACTCGCAACAAATTATCCAAAATGTATAAAATGAGATCTAATACTTGCTGGAGGTGTAAACAGGCAGAAGGGACACTGTTTCATATGTGGTGGGGTTGCAAAAAAATTAAGAATTTTTGGGATATTATATATGAGGAATTGGAAAAAAAATGTTATTATCTTATTATTTTGGTTAACTTATTGTGTGTGCATGTTTGTTAAGTAAGAAAACTAATAAAAAGCATATTTTTAAAAAAATAGATATTCCTACATCTTAATAAATAAATTCATCAGGATTTTCTATTGCCATGCTTGTGTAGGGTGATTGTAGATTGTTTGGAAGCTGTGAAGTGAGTTCCACTCCCACTCTGAGCATTTGCATAGCAGGTTCCTGTGCTCCCTGAACAGCTGCTCCTGATGGCCGAGTGCGTTCCGGTTCCTCTGGGTGCCTCAGCAGAGGAATCCAGTCACTGGTACGGGCTGTTGCAGAAACCCTACAGCGCCCCCTCCTCAGTTGGCCAGCAGCGGAGTGCCCAGTTGTGCTCAGAGGGGGGGGGGAGACAGAGAGAGCAGACAAGAGTTGCAAGAGGAGGGGGAAGGGAGGGAGGGAGGGAGGGAGGGAGGGAGGGAGGGAGGGAGGGAGGAAGGAAGGAAGGAAGGAAGGAAGGAAGGAAGGAAGGAAGGAAGGAAGGAAAGCTGCAAGAGAAGGGTGGCAGGCAGGACAACAGGCAGATGGAAGGACCAATGGAGGAGGAGGAGGAGGAGGAGAGGTGGAGCACAGCAGACCTGACCCCAATGACTGCAGAGGAAATCACTAGTGGTGCACAAAAGGCACTGAAAAGCAATCTTTATGAATTTCTGGTCTCTCCCGGCTTTGGAGACATTTGCCTAGGGCACAAGTGATGGATGGGGCACCAATAAAGCTCCTTGCCAAGAGCGCAGGGCTGTCTAGGTATGCCTCTGATAATAACACTGGGCCAGACTCTAGACTTGGAATTCCAGGACCCAGGACAATATTTGTTATGAAACATAAGAGCTAGTGTGGTGTAGTGCACTACCTGCAGGAATGGACTGGAAACTGGGAAGTACAAATCCTGCATCTGCCATGTACTTAGGATCTAGAAACTCCATTCTATTAAAACATGAATAATGTGGATACAGTGGTACCTCTGGTTATGCTTAATTCGTTCTGGAGGTCCATTCTTAACCTGAAGCTGTTCTTAACTGGAGGTACCACTTTAGCTAATGGGGCCTCCCGCGCAGCCACCACGTGATTTTTGTTCTCATTCTGGGGCAAAGTTCTTAACCTGAGGTACTACTTCTGGGTTAGCGAAGTCTGTAACCCAAAGTGTTTGTAACCTGAGGTACCACTGTATTTAAAAGTCTTTTTTTCTATTTTGAAAGTGGTCTGGTTCTGCATGCACCAGCAAATCACTAGAATTGATTAATTTCTCATAGACAATTTGTTGCAGTGCAAGGACAATAAACTGGAATTTTGCCCATAAATCCAGATGGTGGCTCCAGCTGCAGATGCTACTTCATCCAGTTTGGGTAATGCAGTTTAAATGGTAGGATTACAGTCAGTGGATTTGTGTAAATTATCTCAGGGAGCTAATATTGTGCAGCTATATATATATAAACGGCCTCGGTCCAGTATACCTGAAGGAGCGTCTCCACCCCCATCATTCTGCCCGGACGCTGAGGTCCAGCGCCGAGGGCCTTCTGGCGGTTCCCTCATTGCGAGAAGCAAAGCTACAGGGAACCAGGCAGAGGGCCTTCTCGGTAGTGGCGCCCACCCTGTGGAACGCCCTTCCAGCAGATGTCAAAGTGATAAATAACTACCTGACATTCAAGAGACATCTTAAGGCAGCCCTGTTCAGGGAAGTTTTTAACATGTGATATTTTATTGTATTTTTGGTTTTTATGGAAGCCGCCCAGAGTGGCTGGGGAGGCCCAGCCAGATGGGCGGGGTATAAATAAATTATTATTATTATTATTATTATTATTATTATTATTATTATTATTATTATTATTATTATATATTATACACACACACACACACATATACACACACACACACACACACACCACCTTTCCTTGTCCTATTTCCTGTGACATGAAGCTTCGCCCCATATCAGCATTCGGTTCTATGGGCACCTATAGCCTAAAATCTCTCCTATAGCAATGAAGAATTCACCACAGCAGGATGCTTTTCACAGCAGACTGACCTAACTCAACAGTCCAGAACTTGCTTGTGGATTGGCACACAGCTGCCTAATGGATTGTGCCTTTCTCCAGGTTTTGCAGTACAGTTCTGGTGCATAAAAAGCATGTGCAAGAAAACATATATTGAAGTAAAAATGCATATAAAATGTGTATTTTATCAAGAAGATGCACTGAAAAATATGTATTGTGGGGAAATGCATACAAAAATGTGTGCAATAATGCATTCTTTTAAAACTAACTGTGCAAAGCAGGGTAAAACAGGTCAATAACAGCGCCAGCAAAAATTTAACGAGACAAGCTTGGGCTCCAAGGACAAATTCACCAAGAAGTAATATTTTTAAAGGTAGCATGATAGAATCTACATGGTCAACTTTCTACAAATATTTTCTCACATCCTGTTTCAAAGACAAGCAAACTGTGAGTATCAACAGCATTGGTCAACATGGGGAAGAATCAGAGCTGAGTGCTAGATCTTCTGATTCTCAGCTTCAATTCACAGCCTCTCCCGGTACGGGGGGGGGGGGGGTCCCCAGTCTGAAACCTTGAAGGGCCACTGTCAGTCAATGTACTGAAAATGCTAAGTTTGATGGCCCTGTGTGGTCTGGCATAGTATAGGACAGATTCCTATGTTTGTAACAATGCTGTCTACTACAATGAAGTGAAAACAGAGAAAGTAGAGAAAGTAGCAACTGAAAACAAAAGATTTTTTAACAAGAGGGGAGGTGGTTATGGTCCATTAGATATGGGAACCTAAAAGATTCTGCTTTAATGTCCTATGATCTGGGGAAAAAAACATTATATATTATTCTATCCATAACGTAGTCCTAAGGGACACCAACACAGAGTCTGGGTTTTTTTAAGCACCCTGCAGATAAAATGTTATTTGTTCTCCTGCATTGTATATACAACTTGTTGGCAGATCCAGATCTCTGCTTTCAGATAGCATGCAGCAAGGGAAATAAATGAAGTAAGATATTTGATCAGAGAAAGAGTTCACAAACAGAAAATATATTTAACGAAAAAATATATTTTTTTCTATCCAAATGTAGTTATGAGGGTCCACTCAAGGGCAATAACTTCTGAATAAGGACAGGTTCTGAAGATCTGAACATTATATTTCCATGCATGCAGTAGAGCTTTTCAGGCCCACAATCCCATTTCATCTCTGGGCCAACCATCAGAAAAGCTACAGTTAGAGACACAGATCAGGAAAGCTCTTGTCCATGTATCAAAATGCAAAGGCAGGGATGGGGAACCTGTGGACCTCCAAATATTGCTGGACTTCAACTCCCATCAGCCCAGCCAACATGGCAAATGTTCGAGGATGACGGGGAATGTAGTCCAGCAGCAACAGACCACTGGTTCTGCATCCCCTGCACTTGGGTTATGCATTTGGAAATCCTGGCCCAGATTATTAAAGCCTACTTCCAATGTTACATTCTTCTATTCTCATTTTGAAATATGCAGAGGAAGGTTTCCAGAAAATGGTTGAAGATTTGCATCTTTGTAGTACAAGAATTTTTAAATGCAGAAACTGCCTGATCCTTCAATCTTTATCTGTTTTAAAAAGGGAACAGTAGATAAGTTGGGAGAAGTTAAAATACTCATCATGATTGCCATATCATTTGAGCAGCTTCTTGAGAACATTTCATGTGATTTTAAAATGGACTGGAGTGTGACTGAACAATCCAATTCATCATCATCATCGCCACTCTGGGTGGCTTCAAATAAGATTAAAAAGACATTAAAACAGGGGCAGCAAACTTTTTCAGCAGGGGGCCGGTTCACTGTCCCTCAGACCTTGTGAGGGGGCGGACTATATTTTGGGGGGGAAATATGAACGAATTCCTATGCCCCACAAATAACCCAGAGATGCATTTTAAATAAAAGCACACATTCTACTCATGTAAAAACACGCTGATTCCCAGACCGTCCGCAGACCGGATTTAGAAAGCAGTTGGGCCACATCTGGCCCCCAGGCCTTAGTTTGCCTACCCATGCATTAAAACATCAGTCATTAAAAACTTCCCTAAACAGGGCTGCCTTCAAATGTCTTCTAAACATCAGATAGTTGTTTATCTCTTTGACATCTGATGGGAGGGCGTCCCACAGGACGCCACTACTGAGAAGGCTCTCTGCCTGGTTCCCTGTAACTTGGCTTCTCGCAGTGAGGGAACCATCAGAAGGCCGTTGGCGCTGGATCTCAGTGTCTGGGTAGAACAATGGGGGTGGAGACGCTCCTTCAGGTAAACTGGGGCCAAGGCCATTTTGGGCTTTAAAGGGCAACACCAACACTTTGAATTGTGCTCGGAAACATATTATCATTATTATCATTATTATTATTATTATCACATGGAGATTTGAACTGGAAGGATCTGAAATTACATTATTATTATTATTATTATTATTATTATTATTATTATTATTATTATTATTATTATGATCCAGATCCTTCTGGTCCCTTTCTGTAGCTATTTGTGCAAGTCATCTAGAAGTAACGAAAATCCAAACTTTGTTGCCTTCCGATAACAAGTGGGAAAGAAAATGAGCCCTTTCTCATAGTGGTGTCTACAAAGGAGTCAGAGATATCCTGAGAGACCAAAGCTTGAGCCCCATGTCTGCAGGATCAATAGCAGGTTCCCATCCTCAGGTCTCTTGGGCAGAGTGCAGAATATCCACTACTGTTTATTTACAAAACTTTGCTGCTTCAGGGAAACCAGAAATATCACTCTTTTCAGCACCCCTTCTGTTTTGATAAATGAAAGACATCTGTCGTGCACTTTTCATGATAGCAAGCACTTAGCTTATTACAAAAAGCAGTACAAAGGAGGATTTTTTGCCTGAAAAGAAATTAAAACAATAAACTTGTCCCTATTCTTTCCTCTTGAAAGGGTGCATGTTTCTTTTTGATCTCACGCAGCATAAACTCTAGTGAGACTGAACCATGTGTAAGGCTAAAATATGCATCTATTCGCATATCAAAAGTTAGAGTCGTGTTTTAGTTGACATTCATAACTTTAGGTCTGTTGATTTATTGATGATACTGTCAATCTCCAGTTGCCTCTGCCATGATATAGGCCAGTTGCAGTCAAGATGCAGAGTGCAGAATGGGCTCCTGTCACATATCCTTCATCAAGTTCTCATTTGTCTCTAACTTGGGGCCGTGGTAACTAGAACAGGGTGGTTCATTGAGATGTTTATTTTTCTCAACCTGGACAGGTCAATTAATTCAATTAAGTATGCATGCTAGTAGATGCTCAAAATGAAGAGCTTACATATTAAGGCATCGCTCCTCAAAGTAGAGAAATAATGAGAATTCAGACAAAATATTTTAAACGATTCCAATTTTGAAAGCACACAGGAAATATCCACAGGAATGTACATATCAGTTATGTGGTAGAAGGGATGGGAAATTTGATGGGCTGTGTAGCTGTGCTTGAATTTGTGTTCTTTTTGCAGATTGTGATGGTTAGTTATAAGTCCCTCTGCTTACCTTAAGTTTCAGCACTGATGTAATCAACAAGAAACTAGAGCAGCTGACAGAGACTGGTTTTAAAAAATAAATAAAGTCTATATCTTCTTTGCTGTCCATGCCAATTTCTGTATGCCTTCTTTTGCCAAACATTTCCACAGTCCTTTGATTTTCCAATGTCAGTCAGCTCACTGTAACCTAGTCAAATGGACTGCTGTATCAAAGTTCTGGCATAGTTTGTGAACTCTAAAAGTTTCACATGAACATAGAAGATAATTCTGTTTGCTTTCACCAAAGGAGGGGAAGCTCTGTGCAAGTCACAGCAACAGCTGCTCCTTGTTAACTCAGAGACCTCTTACCATGTGGACTGCTGGTAACCTATGGAGCTCAGGTCAAGCTGTCACTTCCCTGCTCCCCCTCCATTTAAAGGCCTTTTAATGAAACCAGTTTACAAATGAATTCACCACTTTTCCTATCCTCTATTTCAGGGGTTAGCAACCTTTTGCAGCCATGGGCTGGTCCACCATCCCTTAAACCATGTGGTGGGCCGGACTATATTTTTGGGGGGGGAAATGAACGAATTCCTATTCCCCACAAATAACCCAGAGATGCATTTTAAATAAAAGGACACATTCTACTCATGTAAAAACATGCTGATTCCTGGACCGTCCGTGGGCCTGATTGAGAAGGCAATTGGGCCACATCTGGTTGCTTTAGGTTGCCTACCCCTGCTCTATTTCATGAATAAAGGTAGGTATGTTACAGGAGCTTTATATCAGCCCTCTAATTTAAATTAATTTGCTCTTCTATATCATAACAGCATATCCTTTACAGCCCTTTATACCTAATCCCACTTTCACTGCTTTGGGGACTGCCTTGACCTTACAAGTATTCAGTTAAAAGTGACTTTGGCTCCTCCTCAGGAACCAAACTGTGTGTGCAGGCAGTAGGACTAGCTTTTGCCTCCAAGGAGTTCATGTCATTATATCATGTAGAGTTCAAAAGGAACTTTAAGGCCATTTTGTCCAGCCCCCACCTCTGTATTGGCATCATAAAACTGCAGCATCCTTGTCAAATGCCCACCCATTCTTCTCTTAAATGTCTCCAATAGACACAACTTCCTGAAGTCATGTGTTTCACTGTGAAACACATTTCACAGAAACACTGTAAAACACTGGGGAGTTTCTCTTAATGGTCAGTCAGACTCTGCTTCCCTGAAATTATTCCCCCAATTCCATCCTTAGAGACTATGAATGCTTAGGACAGCTAAAACATTGGCTACAAAAACAAATATTTAATTAGTTATCTGCTGTTAGCAGCTAGATTTACCATTGCAAGGTTTTGGAAACAGTATTTATCCCATACTCTATACAACTTTTTCCTAATTATGTGATTTGTAAATCCTTTGTGTGCTTTCACCTTTTCATACCACAAATAGGTGTGCCAACCAAAAATATTATCATGACCTTCTAAATCTAAGATATGTGGATTCTCCAATGTCACCCATTCCTTTAACCAACAAAGACAAGATGCTTCATAATATAATCTCATATCTGGCAGGGAGAAACCTCTTTTGCATCTATCAATATTTTACATTTTATTCTTGGGGTTTTCCCTTGCCAGATATGTTTAGAAATATCTTTTTGCCATACATTGAAACAATCTGACTTGCCAATCACCAGAACTGATTGAAACAAAAATAAAAAGAGTGACAATGGGCAGCCTTGTCTCATTCCTTTAGTTATTTTGCAATTCTCAGTCAGGACATTATTTACTATCAATTTAGCTGACTGTTCAGTATATATTTCCGAAAATGGACTCTTAGTAATCCACTACAACTTCCTTTGATTCTGCCTATAATAGTCACCCTTCCAATAAACGCAAGGGTTTGATACTGCCCAGATGAACTTTCAAAGTCATTATTATCAGGTGGACTTGAAATTAAGCAAGTTGAATTTAACTGCTCTTTATTCTTAATTAAAAGTCCTCAAGTGTTTAACTGCTTAAACTATAGGCAGATGTAAAAAATCACCATTTAACTGGTTGTTATAGGCACAATGGAAGACAGATTTCAGCCATATGCCTTCAATATCTGGCAAATCTCAATCTTGTATCTGGCAGGGCATTATTAGCTACATTAACAATTACATGAAGTACAGATGAAATTAACTTGGACAGGAGTCTGAAAGCACTGTGTTTTAAGAAGCAGTTTAATAAAAACACAAGGTATTTAGAAGGTAACACATGGATCTACAAAACCATGAGTCAATGCAGAAGAGATTTGTACTGGCTTTCCCAGAAGATGTCTGTTATACAGTAGCAGTGGGAGGGCAGGAGAACATATGTGGAAACTTTCCTAACTGGGTTGAAACTCAGTGTTAACAAAGGCTGTGTAGCTGCTGCCGAAATCAACATTTGAGTATTGCTTATTTCTCTGTCCCCTATGAACGTCAAATAAATCAAAAACATTTGAGGTTACACCATCATTTGTGGGTTTCTGGTTGGCTGACACTTGTTGCAGAAGCGTGATAACTCATGATGCAATGCAATGCCATGACATCACATCATGCTGTCTTCTTTACAGGAAACATTTTGAAGGAGAGAAAAGGAAAAGGGGTAGTACAACTGCTTTCTGCAAGAAACATGGACATATTGAAAAATAACATACATGGCATAGTAATAATAATAATAATAATAATAATAATAATAATAATATTTATACCCCACCCATCTGGCTGGGTTTCCCCAGCCACTCTGGGTGGCTCCCAACAGATTAAAAGCACAATAAAACATCAGACATTAAAAACTTCCCTAAACAGAGCTGCCTTCAGACAGCTTCTAAAAGTCAGATAGTTATTTACTTGCTTGACATCTGATGGGAGGGCATTCCACAGGGCGTGCGCCACTACCTAGAAGGCCCTCTGCCTGGTTCCCTGTAACTTGGCTTCTCGCAGTGAGGGAACCGCCAGAAGGCCCTCGGTGCTGGACCTCAGTGTCCGGGTAGAACGATGGGGGTGGAGATGCTCCTTCAGATATGCTGGACCAAGGCCGTTTAGGGCTTTAAAGGTCAGCACCAACACTTTGAATTGTGCTCGGAAACGTACTGGGAGCCAATGTCGGTCTTTCAAGACCGGTGTTATGTTGTCTCTGCGGCCGCTCCCAGTCACCAGTCTAGCTGCCACGTTCTGGATTAGTTGTAGTTTCCGAGTCACCTTCAAAGGTAGCCCCACGTAGAGTGCATTGCAGTAGTCCAAGTGGGAGATAAGTAGAGCAAGGGTGGCCAACTCTCGAGAGACTGCGATCTACTTTCAAAATTAAAATCTGGCAGTGATCTACCTCCGATTTTTAGGGGTTCAGGTCAAAGTTGTTGACAGCTCTTCTGAGGGAGGGAGGAACAGAAGCAGCCACTAACCTTACGATCGCTGACCAGCCTCCATTTCTAAACTCCGGCTTCCCTTCTGCAACAATAGAGGCCGGTGCAGGGAGAGGGGGCGGGGCTGGAAGGGGGCCAGCGATCAACCATGATCTACCAAATCATCGCAGGGATTAAACAGTAGATCACAATCAACGTGTTGGACATCCCTGAACTAGAGCATGCAGCACTCTGGTGAGACAGTCTGCGTGCAGGTAGGGTCTCAGCCTGCGTACCAGATCGAGCTGGTAGACAGCTGCTCTAGACACAGAATTGACCTGTGCCTCCATAGACAGCTGTGAGTCCAAAATGACTCTGAGGCTGCACACCTAGTCCTTGAGGGGCACAGTTTCCCCATTCAGGACCAGGGAGTCCTCCACACCAACCTGACCCCTGTCTCCCCAAAACAGTACTTCTGTCTTGTCAGGATTCAACCTCAATCTGTTAGTTACTCTGGCCTCTACCACTGACTATGGCATCAAGGGTCACCTAGGTGCTATCTCCCCTGCTTCCCAGGAAGAGCATCATGGCAAGGAGGAGCTGGAAGTAAGCACTCCTTGCTCTCTGAAGCCACTTGAGCCTCAAATGATAGTGCAGCTCCATCCAGAAGACTCAACACCAATTCCTTGAACACTGAACAAAACAGACCCCTAGGACAATGGGAATTGCCGTCCAAAACATCTGGAGCACGTAAGGTTGGTGCAGGCTGAGGTAAATCTTCATTCTAGTCCAGTAGGACTGTACAACCCAATTTAATATAAATTATCATAAATAGTCACAAGTCAAAAGGTGGAATAAATGTCACAGAGAGGCTATGGCCACCAACACAAGCAAGCTAATGCATCGACTCAAGAAAAGCTAGAATATGAAATGCAAGAAGTGTCAGCTCATGCATTCCCCCCATTACCTGTTGAAGACCTTCATGTTTAACAGGGGACTCTGAGATAGTTGGTACTGTTGTCTGTTTCAGATTTCTGAGTTGTGCTGCGTTGAATTGTTTTTATCTGCCTGCCTGTTTTTCGGTGTCTCTGCATTTTCGGTGTATCTACATTTGCAGGCTATCACTAGCTTTTATTGCAAGCTAGTCTGGCAAGATAGCTAAATAAAGACAAGAACCCCAGAATAAATTGATATAAATAATAAAATAATACTTTAGCCAGTTTCAATCTGCTTCAACATATCTTGTGTTTGTAATGGTTTTTTCTTAAACTTCAGACTTTATTTCTATACCCATGCTAACATGCCAGGTCATAATTTAAAGTTTCTTGACAAATATTACCTCCTTTTGTGATAAATCTCTCAGCCCCAGCGGTTTCATAATTATTTATTACAGGCTCTAATGGTTCGGTTTGCTCTGAGTATAACCTACCCTGTTATCTGATGTAAAGTTCAAAGAAAATATGTGCTGTTAAAGCATTGCCAATAAAAACTGTGTAAACACCGATGGCGAGAGGGTAGACTGTGTGGAGCAGAGCTTCAGAGAGTCCTCCTAAACCTGATTCTGACTTAGGGTTTCCCAAATCCCAAGTGCAAGTTCTCAAAGCTAAGGAGACAATTAAGAACCAGAAGCAAAAAATCTTGGACCTATCTACTCTGCCGATATTCTACAAAAGGGCCAAAGAAACTTTCTGTTACCATACTATCTGAAAATCTGAAGCCCTCTGCAGTTTGGACACTGTCCAATTAGGTATTCTTAATTGTGGGTAGAATACAGGAGGTTTTTTTGAAAATGTATTGCCACTTATTTTTCATTTTGCTTCATTTTAATTTGTATACCACCTTTCTATACAATCATACCTCGGGTTGAATGTGCTTCGGGATGAGTGCATTTGAGTTGCGCTCCATGGCAACCCGGAAGTAACGGAGCACGTTACTTCCGGGTTTCACTGCTTGCACATGCGCCGACGCTCAAAATGACATCACGCACATGCGCAGAAGCTGCGAAAAGTGATGCGCGCATGCGCAGACATGCCATCGCTGGTTACATTTGTTTCTAGATGCGAACGGGGCTTCTGAACGGATCCTGTTCGCATCTAGAGGTACCACTGTATTACTATACACAAGGCAGTTTCCAAGCTGAAGAAACAACACAGTTGACAGCAAAGATCACACCTAAAACAATTTGATCCAATACCAAAAAAAGTCATACTCAAGAGCATTCCCCTCATACTCAAGAGCAAGCTAGACATTCAGCAGCAGCCATGGAGATAAGAGGCAAGAAGGGTTTGGAGGAAGGGAACCTTTGCCACCGTGAAGCTGCAAGTGGTGCTGAACCCAGCCTACCTCTTTCCTATCACTCATGTTTGTTGCATCATAGGGGAAAGCTTGAGGAGGAGTTCACAGGGGAGAAGCAGTAGGCCCCTTGTCTGCCACTGAAAGTCTCGCTGAGCCCTTAGAATAGCTCTCTATTCATAACAGTACATAAACCTTTCCCCCCTGTTTTAATGGGGAAAGTTGGTAACAGCCTTAAATATAACTAGACTAAAGAACAGCCATAATAATATTTTACTGGAACATGTGGAGAAAGAATACTTATTATATTTTAAGGTCTACTGTTGAAAGAGTTGCTAGCAGGATACAGAGGAAAACCCTTTTTCCATCCTAACACAACCCAGATGGAAGTATAGACATTTACAGGAAGTGGTGTTTTACCACTGAAACAGTCCCACCAGAAGTAAATTCTTTCACTAAACTCCATCCAAATGAAAATATGAATCAGCTTTTTTCCCTTGCCTTACTGTAATTTGATTCACAGTCACTGTGGGATTATTTTGTGGTTACCTGCCATAATCTGTGCTACTGATAATCTGGAAAGACGTGGTGTTTGCACCATAAAATACTTCATCACTCTTTGTTCAGGTGGCAGTTCAACTCCACAACTTTTTATTAAAAACCACCACTAATATTGACCTGGCAGTCACAGTTGTCAACTTTTCCCTGATAAGGTTTTTTGCCTGGCAGACAGAAACTAAACAGGAGCAACTCTTCGAGAAAAAAGGCACAGTGATCATGTAGAAGTTTCATCTGCAAAATGTCTGCCAGACATAAATTAAAGGTACAGCAGCCCAGTTGTGATGAGGGGGAGGAATGTGACACTTCCATCTTCCATCTTTAATCCATGCTATTTGAGATGAGTGCCATTCATTTCAGTAAATCATCCATGGTAGAAGTATTTTGAAGATTTGGAACTTAATGGGGCTTTATCATCCTTAGGAAGCATTACATTGTTGTATATGTTTTTAAATATAAGTCTTCATTCTTCCAATGATGTGGAAAAGATACCAACAGGAGGAGGAGGAGCTGAAGAATCTCTGTGTGAGGTTGACCTTGGGATTGACCCTGAAGCTGCAGCTAGTGTAAAATGCAACAACTGAACTAGAGCAGACCACTACCACCATGTCATGACACTACTCAAATAATTACTAGAGAGTTAAATATTTATTTTAGCATACGGAACCCTATACAGCTTGGGACCAGGATACTTAAAGTATCATCTCACCCTTTGCACACTCACTCCATCACTGAAGGACAGCCTGCTGCAGGAGAGGACCTCCTCAAATACCACCTTATCAGGAGGTCCATTCCATACAATATAGGAACAGGATCTTTAGTGTGGTAGCACATGCCCTTTGGAATGTCCTCCCTTTACATATCAGACAGACTTCAACTCTATTTAGCCATTTTAGAGCCTACTGAAGAACTTCCTTTTTCAACAAGCCTTTTACTTGGGGATCCATACCCCAGTTTGTATCTACACTAAATTTGAAATTGTCTATAATTGTGTGTGTGTGTGTGTGTGTGTGTGTGTGTGTGTAATTGTTTTTATAGATAGAATTATTTCCAATTAGATGATAGATAGATGATAGATAGATAGATAGATGATAGATAGATAGATAGATAGATGATAGATAGATAGATGATAGATAGATAGATGATAGATAGATGATGATAGATAGATATAGATAGATAGATAGATAGATAGATAGATAGATAGATAGATAGATGATAGATAGATAGATAGATAGAGATAGATGATAGATGATAGATAGATAGATAGATAGATAGATAGATAGATAGATAGATGATAGATAGATAGATAGATGATAGATAGATAGATAGATAGATAGATAGATAGATAGATATAGATAGATAGATGATGATAGATAGATGATAGATAGATAGATAGATAGATGATAGATAGATAGATAGATAGATAGATAGATAGATAGATGATAGATATAGATAGATGATAGATAGATAGATGATAGATAGATAGATAGATAGATAGATGATAGATGATAGATAGATGATAGATAGATAGATAGATAGATAGATAGATGATAGATAGATAGATGATTGATAGATAGATGATAGATGATAGATAGATAGATAGATGATAGATAGATAGATAGATAGATGATAGATAGATAGATGATAGATGATAGATAGATGATAGATGATAGATAGATAGATAGATAGATAGATAGATAGATAGATAGATGATAGACACACACACACACATATTGTTTTTATTGTGATTTTTTTCATTAAATCACATCAGAGAATTTATGAGAAGAAAATGATAAACAGAAAAAATAAGAATCATGCCCCCACTCAAATACATTCTTGCAACTGAAGCAATATTTTTAGCCCTCTATGTGCTTAATAAAGTTGCTTTGAACATTCGGCCACAACTTTGAATTAACTGAGAGAAAACTAGGCCACATGCTGAGTTAAGAGATTGTGAGAACACCAAAGTCAGCATTGTGAGGCCAGGTGGCCTGGCTCTGGTGCTACACAGAGAAGGGAACATGCTATGCTCACTTGCAGTCCCACTCTTTTTGATCCAGTGAAAAAGAAACTCAAGGTATGACAAGCTCCAAAAGAGAACAAAGCTCTTAGACTAGATACAGTACTTGAAGCTTTTTCTGTTGTTTTCATTGGCTTCCATTTATCAGTTTTGAGAACGTATTTTCTTTATTGGAATTTGTCTTATGAAGCCAATACTGCCAAGAAAATTTAGAGACCACCCCAGCACTAAGAGGGTTTTTGTAAGATGTCCCAGATTAAGGGCTGAGTTTAATGCACCTTCTTTTGAAGCTATCTGGGATGTCTTTGGCCATAATTCAGGTTACAGTTTCAATGGCCACACTAAAAGAAATAATCCTCACCAAAATTTTCCTCCATATACTTTGCTATAATATGAATTAGCAATCCTAGAAACAGAGACATCTTTCCTTTTTATAGACAAACGTGGTTTCTCAACTGAAACCTTACATACCCAGCTAATCACTGCACTTTGCCAGAAAGGGCATCCTGCAGACACCATCTTATCAGGAGGTCCACCACATATGATAAATGAATCGGTCCTTTAGTGTGGCATGAGCGCCACAACCCCAGAGTCGTCCACGACTGGACCTAATGGTCAGGGGTCCCTTTACCTTTACCTACCCTTTGCAATTCCCTCCCATTCCATATTGGCCATCAGCTCTGTGAATTCACTGCTGTAAGGTGCTATAGAATAAACTGTCCCGTTGCCTATGTTGAAGTTAGAGTCACTTGTTTTGTCCAACCGGTTTCCATATCTGCAGATGTGGGCACCTTCTTGAGGAGATTTCACCCCTCCCATATCCAAGAATCTGCTGACACTGGCTCAAGGGCGATGCTGACACTTCTTGCCCTTAACCTCAGGCAGCAAAATGCCACAGATAAGACAATTCACAGTTGTAACAAAAGGGTTAATCAGACATCTCCAGTGTTACTCCCTAACACTTTTTGGAAAATCCTTGAAATGATGCTTCCAACAATGTGAAAGGTTTCAATTTTGAGAAGTTTATCTTGGCTTCAGTCTACTGGATTTTATTTATCACACCCCGGGGGATACATTCATTCAAAATCGTGAAGATGGTTTACAACTAAGATGGGAATCTAGTTTTCCACTCTCATCTGGGAACAGATTCACATAAAATTAAGTAATGTAAATATTTTTACTGTTTATATGATACATACATAAAATAGAGTTTTTATTTATGTTCCTTTTTATATTCGTTTTTGGTCTGCATTTCAAATAATGGCCTCAGCTATGTAGAAATATGTCTTATTTCTTTAGAACAATCAAGTCCGTGAAGAGACAAACATCATATAGGTTAGCAAAATATGATACAGATTGTGCCTGAAACAACAGCTTTTAATTACAAAGAACAGGGGGAAAGGAGGGGTTTGGTCCAGTACTATGAAGAAGGAAGCTAGGAAACCTGGGTTCAAATCACCACTCATCTATGAAGCTCACTACATGTTTGTGGGCAGTAACTATCTCTCAATCTAACCTACCTCCCAGGATTGATGTGAGAGTAAATTGGCAGGACTATGTATACTATTCTCAGCTCCTTAGAGGAGGGGCAGTATAAAAATCAAAAGAAGAGGAATTAACATATTTGATTATTTATAAAATTTATATGTCGCCTTTCCTCCCAAAGGATCCAAAGGCACACAAATGATTAAAGAGTTACAATACCTAAAAACAATTTGCAGATGCAGATTGGGGGAGATACCTCGTACTTAAAAGTCTTCTTGGAAGAGGAAGGTCTTTGGTAGCTGTCATATATACAACAGAAACAATACTGAAGGGGAGGGAATTCCAAAGGCTATGTGCCATGACACTAAAAGGCCCAATTCTCATAGTGTTCAGAAGGGAGCTATCAATGAGAACCAAACATTTCAAATAGAACATTCACTAGAGGAAACCAATCTGACTGTTTTCCTGTCCCACATAAAGCCGGATCCTGCTGTTACCTGTCATAATGGGGGAAAGTACCTCTTTTGAAATCGTAACAACCTAGTTGTTTCTTGGCAAACTGCCAAATGAATCTCTATATATTGCACCTCCTTTTTGGCTGCCAGTTTTTCACCTCACACTGTTAACCACTGCAGAATAGAGTTTACAACAAAACATTGTTGCATTTAAATTTCCTCTCATTTCTTTACCATTATTATTTTTAATTTTCTGTTTCTACTTGGCCATATCCCTCTGTGTGTGTGTGTGAGAGAGAGAGAGAGAGAGAGAGAGAGGAGGGGAGAGAGAGAGAGAGAGAGAGAGAGAGAGATGTTTTTAAAGCAAATGGTGACATCTAAGTCTTACTCAGAGTAGACCCATTAAAATCAATTTCATTGAACCTACTCTGAGTAAGGGGATGCGGGTGGCACTGTGGGTAAAAACTTTGTGCCTAGGACTTGCTGATCGTAAGGTCGGCGGTTCGAATCCCCGCGGCGGGGTGAGCTCCCGTCGTTCGGTCCCAGCTCCTGCCCACCTAGCAGTTCGAAAGCACCCCTAAGTGCAAGTAGATAAATAGGTACCGCTTTCTAGCAGGAAGGTAAACGGCGTTTCCGTGTGCAGCGCTGGTGCAGGCTCGCCAGCCACAGCTTCGTCATGCTGGCCACGTGACCCGGAAGTGTCTTCGGACGGCGCCGGCTCCCGGCCTCTTGAGCGAGATGAGCGCACAACCCTAGAGTCGGACACGACTGGCCCGTACAGGCAGGGGTACCTTTACCTTTACTCTGAGTAAGACTAACACTGGATATCACTCAATAGACATACAAAATGTGTAGCAGTGCCTGAAATTGGATCAGGCCAGTTTCACATTATATTTTGAACTGAAAGGACTAAGTTTTGTACCAACTACAGTTGTTCCATTTTTAGAGAAGAAGATGTCTTCATGCCCAAGGACTAGAGGGAGGCAGCTGTGGCAGAAAGGCACCTGTTACTTTTTTAGAAGCATTTATTAAAATCACTTTTTTAAAAGAGTGATCATAATGCCCTCATTATGATTATGGACCCTAATTAATTTTTTTCTATTTTAATCCATTTGTGGCCCCTTTTGTAGTGCTCATTTTTATTCTTCATCTTCATATCTTTCCTTTCAGTTCTTGTTGTCTCTTCCACATTACCTTTATGATTCTTTCTGATCAAGTTCTCTGAGAAGTTATTTCCTAAACCTAAACAATAAGCACTGATAATAAGTTCATGAACTAAACGTGGCTGGCCTGTTGATTTTTCTCCACCTAGACCAGGGGTCTGCAACCTGCGGCTCTGGAGCCTCATGTGGCTCTTTTACACCTTTGCCGCGGCTCCGGGGCGGATACTAGCGAGGGGAGGAGGCGCATTGTGCGCCCCGACACTCCCCACTGTGGCGGGCGCTGTACTGGCTGTGACGTCACATGGGGCGGTGCGTGCATTAGTCACGCACCGTCCCGATGTCACCTTCCCGCCCGCTGTCAGATCGCGGCTCTGGAGATATATTTGTTTTAAATGTTACAATGGTTTTGCGGCTCCCAGTTTTTTTTTCTTTGGAAACGGGTCCAAGTGGCTCTTTTTGTCTTAAAGGTTGCAGACCCCTGACCTAGACACTTAAAATGATTTAATCTTCCATAGGCTTCCATTGGTTCCATGTTTTGAGGCAGCACTAGGTACAACACAATTCTGAATATGAACAGAAGTGTTACCTATTCCACCAGTTGCAAGTAAAATTACCTTCAAACAATGGCTGAAAAGCAGTGAGTTGTTTAAAAAAAAGTCATGGATTTGGGAGTTGCATGGCTCAAAGACCACCATGCAATAAGAATATTGTATATTAAATCCACAAATTAATAGCATGTGCAGGGAAGAAATTTTCAGAACAGCAAACAAGATGATGGTTCAGCTGTCTCCTCTACAGCAAAATTACAGTCGTACATTGAGATATTGTTTTTTTTTGCCTGGAGGAACAGACATGAGGAGTGAGAAAATGGAGATTGTTCATGCAAAGGTCAGCGCTCGTCATCATACAGAATTGGACTCTGGAAGGACATTGTAAGGAGTCAGATCTGGGTCATCTGTTGCTAATTTAAAATGTCAGGGAAACTCTATTATTCCCACGCCTTGACTGGCAAACTGAAATCTGTGAATTCCAAAAGCAGTGGCATTTCCAAGGAACTGTATACTACCTAAAGTACTAGTGCATTTTCAAGTGGGGCATGTTATAGCACTATTTCAATGTCACATCATTGAAATGTATCATCTAATAAGTAAGTAAAATATATATTATCTATTATTGCTATTGCTATTATTATTATTATTATTATTATTTATAATTATTGGTCACTTGTTATCTAAAAGGTATTGAAGCAACTTGCATATAAAAACTTAAACATAAATACATTATACATTTTTTTAAAAAAAAAACACCATATAAAACAGTAACATCTATCTATTTATCTAGGAATGGATTTATGGATATGGGGTGGCCCATCCCGTTTCGCCACCTGAGGCAAAATGGGAAGGTGCTACTCCCTGCCTCCCTTGCTGCCACCAGAATGCCCCCCTCTTACAGAACTTGGCAAGAGCCAGGGCATTCCATAATAATAATAATAATAATAATAATAATAATAATAATAATAATAATAATTTATTATTTATACCCCGCCCATCTGGCTGGGTTTCCCCAGCCACTCTGGGCGGCTTCCAAAAGAATATTAAAATACTGTGATACATCAAACATTAAAAGCTTCCCTAAACAGGGCTGCCTTCAGATGTCTTCTAAAAGTCTGGTAGTTGTTGTTCTCTTTGACATCTGGTGGGAGGGCGTTCCACAGGGAGGGCGCCACTACCGAGAAGGCCCTCTGCCTGGTTCCCTGTAACTTGGCTTCTCGCAGTGAGGGAACCGCCAGAAGGCCCTCGGTGCTGGACCTCAGTGTCCGGGTAGAACGATGGAGGTGGAGACGCTCCTTCAGGTATACTGGACCGAGGCCGTTTAGGGCTTTAAAGGTCAGCACCAACACTTTGAATTGTGCTCGGAAACGTACTGGGAGCCAATGTAGGTCTTTCAAGACCGGTGTTATATGGTCTCGGCGGCCGTTCCCAGTCACCAGTCTGGCTGCTGCATTCTGGATTAGTTGTAGTTTCCGGGTCACCTTCAAAGGTAGCCCCACGTAGAGCGCATTGCAGTAGTCCAAGCGGGAGATAACCAGAGCATGCACCACTCTGGCGAGGCAGTCCGCGGGCAGATAGGGTCTCAGCCTACGTACCAGATGGAGCTGGTACACAGCTGCCCTGGACACGGATTTAACCTGTGCCTCCATGGACAGCTGTGAGTCCAAAATGACTCCCAGGCTGCGCACCTGGTCCTTCAGGGGCACGGTTACCCCATTCAGGACCAGGGAATCCTCCACACCTGCCCGCCTCCTGTCCCCCAGAAACAGTACTTCTGTCTTGTCAGGATTCAATCTCAATCTGTTTGCCGCCATCCATCCTCCAACCGCCTCCAGACACTCACACAGGACCGTCACCGCCTTCACTGGTTCTGATTTGAAAGAAAGGTAGAGCTGGGTATCATCTGCATACTGATGAACACCCAGCCCAAACCCCCTGATGATCTCTCCCAGCGGCTGCATGTAGATGTTGAAAAGCATAGGGGAGAGGACAGAACCCTGAGGCACCCCACAAGTGAGAGCCCAGGGGTCTGAACACTCATCCCCCACCACCACTTTCTGAACACGGCCCAGGAGGAAGGAGCGGAACCACTGTATGACAGTACCCCCAGCTCCCAGCCCCTCAAGACGGTCCAGAAGGATGTTATGGTCGATGGTATCAAATGCCGCTGAGACATCCAGCAGAACTAGGAAACAGCTCTCACCTTTGTCCCTAGCCCGCCGGAGATCATCAACCAGTGCGACCAAGGCAGTTTCAGTCCCGTGATGAGGCCTGAATCCCGATTGGAAGGGATCAAAATGGTCCGCTTCTTCCAGGCGTGCCTGGAGTTGTTCAGCAACCACTCGCTCAATCACCTTGCCCAAGAATGGAAGATTTGAGACTGGGCGATAGTTGGCCATCGTGGCCGCATCTAAAGATGGTTTTTTAAGAAGCGGTTTAATAACCGCCTCTTTCAACGGGTCTGGGAAGGTTCCCTCACGGAGGGAAGCATTCACCACCCCACGAAGCCCATCGCCCAGCCCTTCCCGGCTAGCTTTTATAAGCCAGGATGGGCAAGGATCCAGGAGACAGGTGGTTGGTTTCACTCGTCCAAGCAGCCTGTCCACATCCTCGGAGGTAACAGATTGGAATTGATCCCACGCAATTTGACTAGACAGGACTCTAGCACTCTCCCGCCCTGGCCCTGCTCCCACGGTGGCGTCTACCTCTTCCCGAATCTGAGCGACTTTATCTGCAAAAAACTTTGCAAAATCATTGCAGGAGATCATGTGGCCCGTACTGGGCCCCGATGTAGCAGGTGGTTCCGCTAAATTGTGGACCACCTGAAAAAGTCTCCTGCTGCTGTTTTCTGCAGATGCAATAGAGGCGGCGAAGAAGGCCTTCTTCGCCGTCGCTACCGCCACTTGGTAGGCTCGACACTGAGCTCTAACCTGTGTCCGGTCAGCTTCAGAATGGGTCATCCGCCACCGGCGCTCTAGCCGTCTCAACGATTGTTTCATTGCCCTCAGATCCGTGGAAAACCACGGGGCTGTCCGGGCTCCATGCAATCGGAGAGGGCGCTTCGGAGCCAAACAGTCAATAGCCCTGGTTAACTCCACATTCCAGCGGGCCACCAGGGAATCAGCTGAAAGGCCATCAACATGGGATAAAGCATCCCCTACCACTCTCTGGAAGCCATTTGGATCCATTAAGTGGTGGGGGCGGACCATCCGAATCGGTCCCACAAGGCATTACCACTTGACTTCTCTGCCCCGAGGTGGGGAAGACAAGCAACAATGCTGCACACAGAAACATCCAATTCTCGCAGAACCCGGTGAGAGCTGGAGTGTTCCACAGGGCGATGCTGCTCGTCTTCTCCACCCCAAGACTGGGAAGATGAACAGCAATGTCATGCACTAGAAAGAGGGGTGGTGCTCTGCCAGGGGTGGAAGCAGTGGGACAGGCAGGACACCGCCTCTTGTGCTTCTGCTGCCTGAGGCAAGTTTTTACCCTACCTCATTGGTGGGCCGGCTCTGGGATGGATGGATGGGTGGGTGGGTGGGTGGGTGGGTGGACTTTGTATGAAACTTTTCTATTTATTGATAGAATCTTCTTGCCAATGACTTTCCTATCTCCTGCTTACCTTTGAAGTCCCGTCCTCCACTGAAAACCTACTGCTACTGCTGTGTTTGGGAAACTCTTTGGAATATTATGAGAAGTGATGAGTTACAGCAATCACTCCCTCATTTTACATGGATGATCAACTTAGGATCCAAGCTACTGGGTGAGATCCAGATAAACCGGGCATTCCTATAAGCAATTATTGAGAAGTTCCACTAAGATCAATGTAGGGTTGCCATACGTTCGGAATTTCCAAAACTAAAAAAAAAAGCTCAACTTTTATGTCCGGATTTTCACTTTTTGAAATAGGGCAACCCTACATCAATGGGGGTTGCTTCCAGATACCTGTATATCCCTCTCTACATTTAAAGTGCATGGCTTCTCCCAAATAATTCTTGTAACTGTAGTTTACCCCTCGCAAAACTACAATTCCCAGCACCCTTAACAAACTATATTTCCCAATAGTTATGTACTTTAAATGTATAGTTTATATGCAAGTTAGTTGCACTTAAGTTCCACTGAAATCAATTTAGTCATTACTTAATTCCCATTGGTTTCAAACTTAGTGTCACCAACTTAGTCTAGATACAAGACATTGGCTGTGACTTCCCCCTAAAAATTGTACAATTAACTTTATTTTCAGAACTGTAGAGAGGTCATCATATAAAAGTGTGGCCTCCTTTGAACCCAATACGTTTACCCTGTTTTACAGTGACAGCCTACTCTTGTCATGTTCATGGTTTGCAAGGTCCAGAACTGTAAACCAGTTTCTCAAGAGAGCTTAATCTGCGGCACTTACTGAGCTAACAGGAAGGTGGTTTGTTAAAACATTTATACCCCAGCTTCCCATATGCTCCATTTGCCTCACTACAAAATTTTAAAGTATAATAAAACATTGCTGACATTGAGAGCAATTGGCAACAGCTGACCCATTTGGGACACTTAGCAAGTGATTATTTGGATCTGCAAAAGTGAATTTGACTCTACACTCATTTATAGCCCAAAATTTAAATTCAGCATCTATGGACATGTCTTTATTATTTAGACCCTCTAGAGCAAAAGATGAGGCCAAGAGCTAACCGTAATTTTGAAACAATGATAAACCAGGCAGACATAGCCACGAGACATTATTTTGAAATCCTGTGAGAAAGGGGAGAGCAGGCATAGGCAAACTCCAGCCCACCAGATATTTTTGGAACTACAACTCCCATCATCCCTAGCTAACAGGACCAGTGGTCAGGGATGATGGGAAATGTAGTCTCAAAACATCTGGAGGGCTGGAGTTAGTCTATGCCTTGGGTAGAGCATCATTTCCCATCCTTGGTTCTCTGATATTGTTGGACACACACACACACACACACCAGATTATGGGGGTTGTAATCCAACAATATATGGGGACCCAAGGATGGAGTGGCATTTGATGTGTAGTTTTGTGACACAAGTTTGAATAAACCATAGATCTCTCCTGCCTACTTTCCTTTAAAATTTAATTTTGAGAACAAAATAGGGTCTGGACTGTAGAGTTCAATGAGTACTCTATGCACAGCTGGACAGAGCTTCAAAAAAGGGTTTTTTGACCATGGGTAAGGAACCTCAGACTCAGGATCCAAGCTTCTCTGTTTCATCCTGAATACTCTCATCAGGCCACAAACACCCTGAATGCTTTCTGCTAACTGGAATGTGTCCTTCACTGTGATAATGCCTCTTGATTACCTGCATGGAAGATGGAGAGATGGTGAGGAAGAAATCCTGACTGTTGCATGGCTGGAATATAGTCTAAGGTTACCAGATTTTTTTCAATGAATCTGGGGACACTTTTCAACTTCAATGGATTTTGTATGGGGGCTGATTTGTAAATCTGGGGACTGTCACCGGGAGATGGGGACATCTGGTAACCTTAATATAGTCTGTTGTATGAAGGTAAGAGTCATATCCAATGCCACACTCATGTTTGTTTCTCATTTCACCCACCACTGGTATGCAGCCCTCAGAGGGAAACCTATACTGCAATATGGACTTTGGTCCTCAAAGTGTTCCCTCCCCCTGTGTTTGACATTTAGAATCTGGAGGAGTTGGCGATTGAAAACAATTTCTTTTCTTCCAAATCTTACCGTTTGATACAAGTGAAAATGTGATGCGATCCTTCTCAAAATGTAAATTAAAAAAAGAAACACCACAGCTATCTTCCTTGAGTATAGGAATTATCTAGAAGCCCTGAGAAGCACAGATGGAGCAAATTAAAGGATCCCATGCAGATTATGAGAGTGTGCTCTGCATTATCTGTCAGTGCCCTCTGCAAAGAGAAGAAGAAGAAGAAGAAAATCCTTCCTGAGGGCAAGGGAGGCCTTGGCTGTAAAAAGGCCTTTTCAGTTAGTTTTTGAACCTTGGCTGCAGAAAACCTGGTTTGTTTTAATGTGGAATCTCTGCTTCAAGGAACCCTTTTCCTGTCGATATCACACAGCTAAAAATGGAGGGACGTCTGGTTGCTGTAGTTATTTTAATCTCCAGCCGCTGGGTATGTTGGTTGGGAGCCCAGCTGCCTCGTCGGACTGATACCGCAAGATACTTTGTATTGAGCTATGCAGTGCATGTGAGGAAATAAATGAATAAAATAAAAAGCAACTTATTCTGCAAAGGCAACTTGAACTTTAATAATGCCATGTTGCAGACAACCTGGTGTCACGGTCCTGTGAGCTATTTATTTAAAATGTTTACACCCTGCCTTTCCTCAGTGAGTCCAAAGTGGGCAACAACAAAAAATAAAGCAATAATTATGTAATATCATTTTGAGGTGTGGCAATCTGTACCCAGTATTTCAATTGCTGCACGATATCATATACCTTTCTACACTTAATTTTCTTAAACAGAGTGAAATCCTCAACCTCAACCCAGATTCACCAGAATGAGGGAGTGAGGATGTGGTTGATCTCGGAATCAGCCAGTGCAAGTCCCCAGAAAGGGGAATTCCAAGGATATAGCAGGAGTGGGCAGGGAGACTGACACTGAATCCTTACTCTGTTCAGCTTAGTCATGTGACCTGGGAACCTGGCAGAATTTAAATCAGCAAAAAGGGTGGTGTAAATTAAACTCTGTTTCTTCAGAGTTCCTGCAGTGTTGCTGCAGCCCCTTGGTTTTGTTTGCATTTTTCTATTATGCTATCATTTTTGTTGTGTGGTGACCAGAAGTTTACAAAGGATTCCAAGAACAATATACTGTAGTAAGGCGCAATCCTAACTATGGGAAGCCAGTGTAATGTACACCAGCTTCATTTAAGACGGCTTAAAATTACACCTGTTCCAAACCCCATTCAGGAGCAAGGCTACAGTCCAAGTATCTGCAGCATAAAGACTCCACCTTGGTCCATCTGCTAGCTTGTCTAAGTCCCCAAGGGGTGAAGCCTACCTTGGAGTAGGCCAAAGATGAGTAACCCTGCTTGACTTCTGCAGTCCAGATCAGGTGCAGAAGAGAGTCCCCAATTCTGCCCTCACTCACTCACACCCCACCTGCTAGCACATCCTAGTCTCCAAAAACTTACCACGGAATAAGACAAAGCGGGGGGGGGGGGGCAGATGGAAACAGGTCATCCAGTGGTTGAGAACAGTACTCAATGACTATCATGATCGGGAAGATCAGCAGGATAAACCAAAAAAGTGCTCAATCCATATTTAGGCCCAAACACCAAGCCTAAATCAGAGCCTATTCACTCAGATACTTCTAAGCTGGAGATACCTGAACTGGAACCCTCAGAAACGGCACTTCCTGAGCCAGAAATCTCAATACAATTGTGCATGACGTGGAGAAAGTAGGCAATAATTTCCCCCTCTTTCATAATACTAGAAATGAAGTTCATAGTTAAACTTTGGAATTAGCTGTGGACTAACTTCCTATCCCCTCCAGGGTTTGTTTGCCAGCACACGCAATGCACAAGGTAGGAGATGACTGAGGCAACAGAATGCTAGGCTCCAGGCCAAGAAACTACTCTGTTAAGACATTCCATTCTTCAGGCATGGGGCTATGAAGGGATCATCTGGCAAAAGTGGGCTGAAAAGCCTCATACCTTGCCAAACCAACTTGGAGCTATCCATGGTCCTGCATCTCCAGCCTGACATTGACTAAGCCACCCTCAAGAATCCACCTTACCTCCAGGCTCTCGCTCACAATTAGGACAGGGCTTCTTGTAGAGTTGCAACAAGATAGTGCTTTGAAAATGATTTGAGAGTGCAAATGTGAATGCTAAGTACATGACTCTGTATGACTCTGCTTCAGGACCTGTCTCAATGTCAAGAGGAATTGCATGCTACAAACTTTCATAGCACTGTAAAGTTTCACCTTGCAACGCTAGAAAGACGATTTCCCCCAGCAATTAATCAATGGCTGGAAGACCTCAGTGCTATCTCTGTATTTCAGCAGTCAGGGTACACCAACAGCCATTAAATGCCACTTAGACTGTAATTCTATGCCCGCATTCCTGGGAATAAGTGGGGTTTGCAAGGGCTGTTGAGGAGAATAGGGTGTGTGGTTCAGGAGTGTTGGGAGTGGGTGGTCCTTACTAGTATGGAGGTGTAGAGATAGTGGTGACACCTACAGGCTGGGAGTGTCACTGCAGACTCCTTGAACCACAGAGCAGGTATTTTAAAAACAGAATAAAACTTAAAAGATGAGAGTATACATTGTCCTCATTCCCAAGTTTCACACTTCTAACCCAAGGTGCATGATCTCAGACTTAACTGTACAAGGCAGAAGTACATATTTGCCACTGTTCTAGGCACCCAAAGGACAGTGCCTACTGAGATCAATTTATTTCAAAAAGTTTAATATGGATCCATGTATAAGTATGCCAAGTTTCATACTTTTAACCCAAAGTATGCCATTTTTTGCTTAGCTGCTCCACCCCTCCCTGATGTTCCAAAAGCATATAAAAGAAAAGCTTTAACCATTATTACATTTGAAAATGGGTATAACTAACCGGCATTGTGACAGGAATATAGGGAAACAGAAATAGGAGGGAGAAATGGCAATCTTATTCAAAACGGATGAGAGAAAGCTTTGTTAGAAAAGAAAGGCAATTTGAAGAGTAAGACCCCGTTAGCTTCCTGTCTCTAGCCTACAGATTGTTATCCTTGGCAGTGAGCAAGTGACTTAGCACAAATTGGATTTCAACCAAGGAAAAGAACAAGGAGCCTTTCAGTAGAGCCAATGCATATTATTAATGTACAACAAAATACTGAAAAGATGTATAAATATAATTATTAAGATGAAGGTCACTCTTAACTATCTCCCTCATTATAGGGAAAGTAATTGTTTTGAGTGGTACAAATTTCTGACAACAAAAAAGATGATTTATTTAAAAAATGACTTTTAATAAAATGAATTGTAGGTTCTCGACCCTGTGGGAAGCCACGATACACCTGCAGAAGAGTCAGAGATGGGACTCTGGAGGTGATCCAGCACTGCAGAAGGACACTCAACAGAAGAAGGTCATCCCCACTTCCCACAAACATGCACATATAAATGAGACCTTGAGTGGGACTCTGTAATCAGCAGCTGGAAGGAGGATCTGCTCAGTTCCTGTCAGGCAGACAAGAGTGGGAGCATCCTGCTGCCAGGCGAGATAGTAGAGGAAGAAGGGTTGAAGGGAAGGGGATAGCTGCATTCATGCTAAAATGTTTGGGTGATAGCCAGGGTTAGTTGTACTCAGAGCAGAGCTATGGAAAGCCACAAACTAAACTCCATTGATATCAATGGGTCTACTCGGAGTATGACTAATGCTGCATAATATCACCCTTTATTATCTATTTGCCCAGTTGTACAAATTACAGAGTGCAGGAAATGGATGCATGCAGCTGCACAAGTGAATCTCCACCCATTGATGCATCAAACAAGCAGTTGGTTCAGTGCAGGGCTGGGTAAATTTAGAACAGGAGTTGAGTTCAAAGAGTTCACTGGATTAGACAAAAGCAAAGCTTCTAAATAAAGCTACCCTGCACCAGAAAGGGAATTTGTGTACTGAAGTATCCTGATTACTGCACCCAACACCAACACCACTGAACTCGCTCAATTAAACTTTTAACGTGAGTGAGATTGTGCAGTTCCATCTGGAGCAACTGGCTGCATGAAGTTAGAGCTGAACTGGGGCCGGTGTCCTTTAGGACAGTATTCAGTGCAAGGGTTGTAGTCTTATTGGTCAACCAGGATCTTACAAAAACTTAAATAAGAAGGCAGAATCTGTCGTGCTCTCTCTGGGGAGTACCAGTGATTGAAGTGAATAGACTTAGGGGAGTGGGGCTTGGAAAACTAAATAGCCCCAGTTCTGAAATCCCACACAAAACTATCTCTGAAGTTCAGGCCAGAACATATTGTTTGCCACTAGCCAGGCCATGTGAGGCTGAGAGAACTAACAATTGGATGGCTTGCTGATGGCAGTAGAGGTCTAAGCCCCATCCTTATGGCCTGGATGCTTCCAAGCATCATTCCCTTCTTGGGTACAAGGGTAGTTTCCCACATCTCTCAGTCCGATGCATTGAATCTAGAGGCATCTCCTGTCACCAACAAGTCTTATCCACTACTACTACTACTACTACTACTACTACTACTGTGCCCTTTTTTAACCATCACCTTGTAAAGGTTACTTGGCATAGCTGTCAACTTACAGATTAAAATAAGGGACCAGCAGCCTTAAAAATAAGGGACCAGCAGCCTTGAAAATAAGGGACCTGCAGCCTCACCTGTTCCAGGCACTCCAGTCTTCCTGTCCTCCTGCAGTCTGGTCAAACTCATGCTGGTAGCCTCGAGAACACTGTCCAACCAACTTTGTAACCAGAGGTTCAACTGAATAGAATCTGAATCACATGCACCACAAGGCCTATGCAGCCTCAACTTAAGATGGCCTGGCTTTGCACTGCAAAGTTTGCAGCAGCACGTGCAACAAAATGGCGTCCAGCATTCAAAAAACCCCTCAGCTTGCATTAACTAGCCACACACAAGGCATGCAAGCTCCACCCCCAGTCGTTCTTAGACTTCTTATTGGGTGAGCAACACAGCCAAGCAACACAGTTGGAGCCTCCCTCCTCCCTGACCGGCAGGGAGGGAGGGAGAGGAACTGCTTCCTTTGAAATTTAAGGGACATCATTTAAGGGACATTTAAGGGACATCCATCAATAAGGGACAGCAGCGGGACATGGCGCTGGAATAAGGGACTGTCCCTTCAAATAAGGGACACTTGGCAGCTATGTTACTTGGACTGAGTAGGGGGGCCATGATGAAGAATGCTAGAGGGGGCAGGATTTGGGTCTTTCAATATCTCTCAGGAATAGCTCTAAGTAACCGATTCTCCCCCCAAGAATTCTCAGGGGAAAATTGGGGGAAGAACTACAAGGAAAGCTAACCGATCACAAAATTATTCTGAAGTTAGAAGTCACTGTAAACACAGAGAAGAAGTTATAGAGCAGGGATAGAAAAACCTTTGGCCCTCCAGATGTTGCTGAACTGCAACTCCCACCAGCCCAGCCAGCATAGCCAATAATCAGAGGTGATGGGAGCTGGATTGTAGCAACATCTGGGGAGCCACAGGTTCCTCATCCCTGTTCCAGAGGATGAACTGGATGGCCTCGTGCTTAATCAAAGTAACAGGATTTTTATGGCTACTTTTAAAATGATGCTGAATTTAAATTGCATTTTAACCTGTATTTTCAATTGGTTTTTTTCTTTTTCTATTATGTTTTTACTGTAATTTTACTGGTGGTAGCCGCCTTGAGCCCGGCTCTGGCTGGGGAGGGCAGGTTATAAATATATTATTATTATTATTATTATTATTATTATTATTATTATTATTATTATTATTGAAAAGTGTAAGCTCTTGAGTTTGTGGATAACCAATACACATTTTTTATCAGCTGAATACTCATCCAGCAAGAGCTGCACAGCAGAGAAGATGTCACAATGCTGTTTGATTTCAGCATCACAGTCTGAATTCCTGTAACTCACACCATGATATTTTAAAGTTAAGCAAGAAAACAGGGAAAGATTGTGGTAGATATAATAATGTAATTCACCTGGGAAATTATGTAGCAGACAAGTGTTTAAAGCAGAGAAAAACCAGATGGAAAGAAAGAATGGTAAACCTAGAACTATACAAGATGAGAGATTCATGGGAATAAAAAACATGGCGAACAACGTTCCATTCTGGTAAAAGAAAGAGGCTTAATCAGCCATCGTTTTGACAATGGAATGTGGATCAGAGGAACGGCTCCTTACCAAATCAGATAGCACTGGGGGAGCTGCCATTACACACTCCAGATAAAAGAAAGCTATGATAAATGTTATTGTCTGTTGAGGAAATGAATCGGTGCATACAATAACAAGCATAATTAATTTTCACTACTGAAAATTCAGCAAGACAAAGTAGGCTTTGAAGTGAGAAAGGAGAAATCTGTATTGCTTTCCTTTTTAAATGAAGAATTTTTACTTAGGTTTTCTCTAAAGTAGGAGTGGGGAAACTCAGGTCTGCGCAATTCAGCATTGGAATTTCAGGCCAGGGCCTTTGAGAGCCCTATCTGGAACTTACAGTAGGATGTTGAATCAGACCACTGAGCCATCCAGCTCAGTACTGCACTAATTGGCAGCAGCTCTCTCCCAGCCCTACCTGAAGATGCCAAGGATTGAACCTGAGACCTGAGACCTTCTTCATGCAAGGCAGATGCTCTACCACTCAGCTATGGCCCTTGGACCTTCTGCAAGCAACATCTGTGCTCTATTGCAGAACTGCTGCCTTTCCTCTCTCTTTCTTCTCCAAGACTCTTCCTTCTTCTCCTGTTCAGACCTGCTTCCCAATCCTCCCTCTGCTTCTTTTACCTGCAGTTCACACCACCATTCACTGCCATGACTTTCCTCTATTCCCATTGCCCTCCTCCATTTCTGTCTCTGACTTGTTAAGCTTTTTGAGTGGGGACTGCACGAATTCTATGTTCTCTCTGAAGCCCGGATTGTTGCTGCTAGTATCTCAACTTCCTTCCAAAGCAGTAGCAGCAGTTGAAGTGGTACTTAAGGTTATCGCTTGATAGACCTGCCTCCAGTGACAGGCCTCACAATTACGTGATAAGAAGGCAGTATCTGCGCAAGCCACTTCACACAGGCATGGTCTCACATTGCAATGGTTGCTATCCCATAATAGGCATGGTTTTGTGATTCTTTGATCCCTTTGCAGCCCGAATAAAAAGCTACCCCAAAGACAGGCATCTCGACTCCAGTCTAGTCACACTTTTTGGAAATGTTCTTAGTAGTAGTGCCAAAATGTGGATGAGCATGTGTTAAGTATTCCATTAAAAGCAATGTAGCACTACTAGACAACATCCCCACACAGGAGCACAGCTGGATTTACCAGATGTGTGTCTGCTGTTCCTGATCCAGTGCTTGATTGTGCATGGAAACATAGGTTTATTCAGCAGGATCACGGTGAATGGAGATTTTTATACTAGCGCACTTTGGCAATTTAACAGAGTTCTACCAGCCCTACAAACAAATAACCCCTGCAGAAATGAAAAGCAAATGCATATATTCAGGGCTGCTAGCTTTTCCCTTTCTTGACCAACATGCAATCCCATACATCTACTCATCTCACAGCTTGAAGATTAACAAATAAAATTAATTTAATTTCAACATTCTGCCACAAAAGAAATTTGGGGGATTTCATTTACAGTATCCAAAGTTTTTTTGTTTTGCTAAAAAGTAAGTCCTTCTTCAATATTACTTTTGGACCTTTATATGTTGTATGGATCTGTTTTCCAAGGCGGGGGGGGGGGGGAGAGAGATAAAAAACGAGGCCCTGGCATGAGATCTTGGGATACCAGGCTCTATTTCGAGCTTCTTTCATGGTTTTCAACCTTTTACCCATCTTTTTTCATCAACACACTATTGTTCTTAAGCATTACTTTTTATATGCACTTACTTATCTTAACATTTTTTCTCTTCTGTTCAACAATTTTTTCCTTCCTTTTCAACTTCCACTGCTATTTATTTTCAACCCCATCTTATTTCCTTTGTCTCTTTCATCAGATTATTTCATGAGTCTTTTTTAAAAATAACAATTCATTCACTTTCTCTCATTTTTTAATTGTCTAGATGCTCTTCCAGTCTAGCAGTCTAACTCCACCAGTCTCACCTACTGGGTTTAATTTTTCTTGAATGACAGTTGTAAAGGCAGGAAGATCAACAGATTAGATTAGGCAAAGGTTAGAGCCAATGAGCCTTTTAAAATACCTCCTCCTGACATCCCAGTGAACCTGTTACTCAACTTCCCTTGTAATAAAGAGCTGGACGTTTTATCTTACTTGAGCCACAGAAAGAGCATGGGGAGGACAGAGCTTAATTATGGAGGAAGAATCTCTCATGAGGTGGACGGCAGCCTTGATGCTGTGATTCTTATTTTAGATATATAGACTGAACAACTGCTGATCCGGGAGCAAAGAACATAATTCATGTCAATAAGTAACATATGACGTTTTGCTTTGGTTTGAAATGATTACTAAGAACATTAAAATCAATAGAAATTATCAAGAATTTGCAATGCATAATTCATGGGTTATAATCATAGAATTGTAGAGTTGGAAGGGACCCTGAGGATCATCTAGTCTAACCCTTGCAATGCAGGAATATGCAGCTGTCACATACAAGGATCAAACCTTCAACCTTGGCATTATCAGCACAATGATCTAACCAGCTGAGCTATCCATGCACCAGTTATGAATGTTGTTGGGCTACAACTCTCATCAATGTAGAAAATGGACGTTGTTGGCTGGACAACATCTGGAAGGCCACAGGTTTCCTATCTCTGATTAAACTGCTACAGTTAAACTGCATGTGCAGAACTGATGTAAGAACAACCCAGTTCCATTCCCACTCATTTCATCTTCTCTGAGTGCTGCTGTTGTCCAAGGCAAGGCTGATGGAGACAAGGAACAGCAGTGTCCTCCCTGTGGAGCTCCCTATCAAGAGAGATCTATTTGCCGTCCCAATATATTTTGCTGCCTGAGGCGAAGGGCCAGATGATGCGGCCCCCTTCTCTGTGTCACATACAATCAGCAACTAGACAGACAGGCAATTTAATTTTACTTCAGTGCTGGTGTTGAAACAGTGTCCTCTACCACACCCAAGGGCACCAGACTTCCTTAGGCAGTGCAAGGCAGGCTAGGTGGGTCACAGAACTCTGTCTTCTAACACCTTGTTGATGTTCTCTGTCTCTCAGCACCTGCCGCCAAAGGTTCCCACCTCACTCTGCCTAATAGTAGGGCCACCACTGCTTAGGCAGTTCACTGGATACTTTTATGCAACAGGTAAAAATGTTTTGTATTAAGAAAAGCCTTTTTTTCCATTTTCTAGTGATTTTTCTTTGTTGTTTTGCTTTAATGGGCTTTGTTAGGGTGGCAAAGTGTTCAGAGTGTCAGACTAGAAAAGGGGACAGCCAGGTTCAGATCCCCAGTTAGTCATGGAGCTCACTGGGTGACCTTGAGTCTGTCACTATCTCTCAGTCTAGCCTCCCTCAAAGGATATCATGGACTGGTTGGATGCTGAAGAGTGATGGGAGACACGTGCTGGGGAACCCCCAGGGGAAGAAGGCTCAGAGCCCAGGGATTGGTGGTGAGATGACAATGAGCCATCAGAGGGAGAAGAGGGAGAAGACTGGGAAGAGGAGGTGTCAGAAGCTGAAGGGGTAACAGGGTTTAGTGCAGAAAGAGAATAATCCAGAATCAGAGGCAGAAGTAGAGGCTGGACAGGAGGGGGACCAAGAGGCAGAGATGAGTCAGGCTGGTGAAGAAGCCTGACTGCATCCAGTTCCCCCTGGTCTACCCAAACCAGAAGAGGTATAAAGAGGGAGGAGCAGAGATAGATATGGTAACACAGTCTCATATTGCTTGGGAAGGACCAAGAGGATGAAGAGACTTAAGACAACGGTGGGAAGGTGGGGATCTTCAGTCCCCACAACTGCCTCATAAGGACAAGATCTACTGGGATGAGTTGCAGTGCTCACTAGGCCTGGTCTTCTGAGTTGACTGTGTTTCCTTGAATAGAGAGTTAACTTCACTGACGCCCTGTGATTTATTGCTGACCTGCTCATGTCTCCCCCTTCTGACACAGGGTTGTTAAGAATGTAAAATGGGAGGAGAGAAGTAAGTAGAGTCATTTTGTTGGAGGACCCAGCAAAAATATATTGCAAACAAGATGTATGGTTTAGCATCTGCCAAAATGGGGCATTCCTATTTTTTTAAAAACTGCATTTGCAGCGCACTTCAAATATTACCACATACACCCTTTCTATGCAAAGAATTGGTTTCTATTAAGGAAATGATAATTGAGGAAATAGCCCTCACAGAAAAAGAGTACCTTTCCAAAATACTTAGGTATTTTTAACAAACAAGTAAAAAGCCCTTAATATAACTAATTACATCATCCATTTCCAAGCTTCAGATTTCCCACTATACATTGTTATTTTAACTCTGACAATCCATGTCTGCTAGGAGCCATATCATACAATCAGCAAGCACTGTAATGTTATAAATAACTTCCTACATCAAAGACTAACAAATTACTTTGATGCCTTCCTAAAAGTCAGTGGTTTTCTGAACTTTAACATTTTTGCCTTGATCGTATGATAGGAAATCATTATACAGTAGAGAACACCTTGTTTCCATTCACAGTTGTTATTTTTGTGAAGAGGCATTAACCTCTGACCTCTGACATGTCTGTATCAGTAGCACTCAGATCCAAAAAGTTTCAGCCTAATAATCTGGGGTATTGCAAGAAAGAGTTTAGGATCTCTGTACTGTCTATTCAGTTGAATTTTACACAGAGACAAAATTATCAATGATTTCTGCGTTTCCTTGGCAATAAACAAAACATGAAGTGTCAAAAAGTAAAGCAATGGGCTATTAATCACACCCTCTTGATAACCCTGACCCTACTAAAGCATAACATCTGTCCTGTGTTTTATATGGCTCAGAGCCAGAGTCGGGATAAGGGAAGCTGCAGTTTCACTGGTCAAATATTAACATTGCACAGCATGTTGATTTTGTAAGCACCCTGAAAACTCAAAGGCTTTAATGGGACTGTCTTTGATTTGGCTTCTATCCCATCTATTAATATTCCTGGAGTGAGTCACCCATGTGAACAGACAAACGCTAACAAAGTCATGTCTAGGCAGCCCCAGAAACAGCCACTCCCTTCTCCAGGAGAGAAGAAATATCTGGGACTAGCAACTGGAATAGATACAATGATTATGTAGTAAAACCAAGTCACTGGCTTCTTTCAAAATCGATCCAGAGCAATCCAAGTGTGAGGCAAAGAAACTCAGGAGGGGGCAGGTTATTGCTAGAATAATTATTCAAATTCAGGTTGCGCAATAAATATTGATTTGGCACTTTTGTGTAACAATCTCACTTCCCCACAAAATCTGACTTTTTCCAATAAGGAAAGTGATGGAGACATACAGTGAAAATGTGGGCAACGCCTGCACAAACAAATCAGAATGGATGCTCAGTAAGTAGCCAATAACCGTCTAACTTCCCTGCAAGGATGAATGCTCAATATGGGTTGTCGGAAAGCAACCCACATCTGACCTATATCAGGAGGCAACACGCTAATCTACTCACCACGGTATGCTTCTCCATCTGTCTTGGCTTTGTTCATTTCCACTAGTTGAGATGACTTGGTATATTTTCCTTGGTCACCTGGGGCCTGTAGAAGATAACATTAGCCTATGCAGGCAGACTCCTTCCTTTTCACGTCAAATCTCCCTATTGCTCAGCCAGAAGGTGGAAACCATCTGCCAAGGTATTCATCTTTGTTTTTCCTGGTTACATCTGAGCAGGCTATGTGAGATTTTTCCTAACCTGAAGAGGGTCTCTGTGGGTAAAAACAGGGAACCCCTTGCACAAGCAGAATGCCACTTCCATTCACAGAAGGGGACTTCCCACATTTCCCACATATAACAAGCCTCTTTAGGCGATAAAGAATGGCACAAAGCCTGTCCATGTGTAAAAGAGAACAAACAAAGATGAATGCTGCTGTAAGAATCCACTCCAATACTTAGTAAGAACCAGTGTTTCCAACTGTAAGTCATCCTTCTCGAGGTCAGTAAGACTCCTATAGAGTTAAATTGAACACATATGTTTTTGCTGGATGCAGGACCTAGACTAGCTAAGAAGCAAGCCAACACTCTCAGCAGCCAAGTAAATAGCAGCCAATACATACATACCTACAACACATACGCTTCACACCTATGTGAAGATCAGAAAGCGTAAAATGTCTCTCATGATGCAGTCAGGTGCTTGGCAGAAGAAATGCAGGTAACTCAGCTAATTTACAGCCAAGTAGCAAAGTGACAGGCAAGTTAACAGGGATTCTAGATCCAGAGGATGGTCTAGACAGATAATTACAAAAATATGTATATGAAAAGGAGATTCCCACAGCAATGGATGGACACAGACAATCCTCTAGTGAGTGGTAACTTACAACAGTTCCTGTATATAACCACTCGGTAAGCAAGTTGGTTAAAATTTTGCCAAGTGGTAAGGAACATTTAAGCACCCAGCTGCATCCAATAAAAAATCTGGGGGAAGAGAAGAATGCTAAAAAAACCTCCTCACCACTTCACAGGACATGACAAAATACACACTTTCCAAGTGATTCCATGCACTCCATAGTAAGTTATCACTTGATAAATTGTCATCTCTACTGACCCAGTATTTACTAGGCCAACAATTGCAGCTATAACTTGGGCAGCAGCCTTTAAAAAAATTAATCAGCTAGATTAATTGATTTGGGACATTTTTAATTGCCTGGCTTCTGGGGTGCGAGCCAAAGTTATATTTGGAGAAAGGGTGTTGTTCAGAGAACCAGTTGGATATTGGAATGTCCTTCATCACCGTTTATGGACCCATATTGTTTTAAGAACATATCAGCCTTATCAAGTAAGTATCAAATCAGTGCATGCTGTTAAGGGGGCTGAGCACATGATGACAGTAATACTTTTTGATTTTTTAAAAAAAAATGGGATTGGGCACAAATGTTTAAAATGAAGAACACTGCAGAAATGAATCAAGTTTAATATCCGAGGGAGACTAATAAAAGAAAAAGCTTGTCATAAAAGGATTGACTGAAACCTCAATTAATGTGAGATGCCCAGACAAGGAGTTCATGTAATTTGTCATGCCAAGGCCAAATGAACTGTTCTATAATGCACAGGTGAGCATCTGTCCAGTTACCAGTCACTACCTCTGTCAACAACATGCCACTCACCCAGGAGGGGGAGGGCATTCACAGCTGGTGCAGAGCAGACATTACTTGGATTAAAAGGGGTGTAATTACCCAGATGCACATACCTGGAATTCTTTCTAGACTACCTTTTCCTCATCAAATGTAGATTTCATCCTTGAGGGAAGGAAAGAGGCAATGATGGATGTACTCAGCAAGGGGGATTTCAGCAAATGGATTTCAAGTTGTTGAAAAGATCTTGAGAAATACCTTTACATTAAAATCACAAAGCATGGAAACTACTTTGTGTAATTAACCCTCAGAGCAAATGCCTTATAAAGACTGCCAATGCTGAACACAGCTGGAGGTGGCGGAAGCATCGGATCCAGTTTGCAGAGCCAGTTTGAAATCAAGTAATGGAGGGTTGTGAACTCCAACACAGGCTCTGAAGAGCACCCGAAAAAGCTTCATAATAGAGTCGTCCAGACTGTGAATTTCATACCAGGTTCATTTTCTGATTTGAGGATTGTCTGGCCTGTGCGGATAGGATAAGTTTGCTTTAGAACTTGATTGCAATGGAATCCATCACCATCTCTAATAGGTTGCTGATGTGCATCAGGTCAAACTGTTCATCTAGTCTAGAGGTGGGAAACCTTTTTGGTTATCTGTCCCCCACCCCCCAAGCCCAACTGTGACAAGTAGGCAGACAACCTGCTTGACAAACACCTGACATCATTATGATGGCAGATTGACAAGTGGATTGTCCCTCCCATCTGTCAAAGCCCTTCCCAAGCACCCAACAACAAACTGGTTGTCAGGCCCTTGGGAACTGCAGCGCAAGGGATGTTGCCAGCCCTGCGCTCAGCAAAGCACTGAACACAGGGCTGCATTCTGCAGGGATCAGCTGTGCAACCAAATTGCCCACAGGATCCTGCCACATCTCTGTCTGCCCCACACCTGATGTCACATATGACTAGAGGATAACGGCCTTGTGGGCAGGAGTTTCGCCACCCCGATCTAGCCAGGTATTGTCTATTTAAACTGCCAGAGACTCTCCATGGTCTCAAGCACAGGACTTTTCCAGCTGCCCAGGATCTATTATAACAGGAGATACTGGGGAATCTGGGAACTTATGTTTGTGAAGCGAATCCTCTGCCATTGACCGATAAGGCCTCCCCATGTCCCTCAAGAAGTCTGTTCGTATTTGCTCCATCCCATCAAAAATAATGAGGTTTTATTTTTATTAATCACAATGACTAGCTTGTTCCATTCATTTCTATTGCACTCAGGACCAAACCACATATTACATGGCAGATACATATTAGAAGTGCCCAATGATCTCCTTTTCATTGGAAAGTGACCTGGAAAGTGGAAATTCTATACATTTGGTATTTACATGGGAGTGGCACTGAACTCAGTGGCACTTACTTCTGAGTTTTAGGATTGTACAGTTTATCTGGAAACTTCCCAACAAAGTTGATAGAATACAACAATATTCTGAAAGTCATGAACATATTGTGAAATATTTCCTCTTTGAAATCCATTCAACATGAAGCAAGCACTGACAACATTAATCCACCATACACAATTCAGTTAGACAAGACAAGATTTCAGCCCCAGTAGTTTAGGTTGGTTTTACACAATATGTTAATAATAATAATATTTATTTATACCCTGCCGTCCCCAGCCAGAGCTGGGCTCAGAGTGGCTAAGACCAGTAAAATTACCATAAAAACATAATGGGGGGGGGGGGGAACCAATTTAAAATACAGGTTAAAATACAATTTAAAATGCAGCCTCATTTTAAAAGTAGGCCATAGATCAAAACCATAAGGGGAGGGAAAAATAAGGGTCAGACTGAGTCCAAACCAAAGGCCAGGCGGAACAACTCTGTCTTGCAGGCCCTGCAGAAAGATGTCAAGTCCCGCAGGGCCCTGGTCTCTTGTGACAGAGTGTTCCACCAAGTTGGGGCCAGTACTGAAAAGGCCCTGGCCCTAGTTGAGACCAATTTAACCACCTTGCGACTTGGGACCTCCAAAGTGTTGTCATTTGTGGACCTTAAGGTCCTCCGTGGGGCATACCAGGAGACAAATAAAAAAGCCTGTATCTTAGTGTGTGTGAAACTCCATGAAGAAATAAAATCACTAGAATGAAATGATAATATACTCATTTATTCTGGCATAAACACTGACAGTCTTGCGTTTTGAAGCATTGCAATGCAGAAAGAGCTTTGTATTTTAAAGGAGATCTCTTGTGGCTGCTGGTTTTTTGTGTTGTGTCTGCGTTGTTTCCTCTCTTTTTTTTCAAAATTGACTTTTATCGGGGGGTTTTGTGGACTGTCTGTTGCACTGTGAATTTCTAGTAAAAAAGCAACTGATACACATTGGTAAGCAATGAAACAATGTAAGTGGTGTCACAGTAACAAGAGTGGCTGGTTGTGGTTTTGCTTTTTGTTTTTGCTCTCCTACAAACACCTTCTAGTTTATATAACCAAGAACAGAAGAAGAGTCCAGCCGGGTTAAATGAAGTGCCAACCAGTCTAGCATCCCATTTTCAACTGGAGTTGCTTCCAGAAAGCCAACAAGCACAGCCTGGAGGCAACAACATCTGGTGTAAACATGGAGGCTCCATCTAGCTATCATGGTTTGATAAGAGTTAATAGATCTGTCCTCCTATAAAATAGCCAGATTAAGCTTCACCCACATTAAGATGCAAGCCTCATTCCTTTTCTCCAGTTATAGGTTCTTTGACAGCCCAGTCAGCTGCCAACAACAACAAAAACCCCACATCTAGATATAGGCGCTGTGTCATTTTAGGGTGTTCTGATGAATATACAAAAAGCTTGTCACTCAAATGTTTGAGGCCTGCAGCTGTTCCGATATGATAAATTTGTCTGCCTCCAAACCTGGTTGTGCCATTTTTATGTATGGAGGAAATATGTGTAATTATGAGTAGAATGTGAGCAGAGAGCATCCTTTCTGTTTTATTGGTCTGCATACCTTCAGATATTATGGTAATTTCTCTGGGAACACTGTATTTCAAAGCTGTTCTGTTCCCAGTAATTCTTCAAGTTTATTTCATCAGCACCCAACTCACAAATTTCGGGGAAGTGGAAATTGTGCCAAATGATCTGAGGAGCAGACTATAAAAGTCACAAACATTTTTATGGCAAACATTTTGCTTTAGGTTTTCAGCTGCATCTATGCTCCAGAAGCCAGTGCAGGTTTCTACAGCTGTCATCCCAGATGCCTTTGACCTATTTTGTGTGAGGACAAATGTCTTGCTAATGGCACTTTTGACTGAAAAAGCTACTGTTGAGGGTGTAAGGAGTGAAGCCTATAAAATACTTTTTTAAAGAAGAAAGAAGTCCTAGTTGGTTCTCCTTAGTGGACCTATTTCTACAAGGTGTGATCAGCTGCTTTTTCCTGTAAAGATTAGAACTCAGAGCCCATTAACAATCAGATGGGTTTTTTCCATATAAGAATAGTCTAACAAGAGGCAGAGTGTGCCCTGTCATCTTCATGGGCAGTCCAATTCTCTATTCAGAAGCATGTCCCGTTGGGTGAATCTCTCCATTTTCATTTCTCACAATTTCTCATCTTTCCAATCTTAAGATCTGATCTACACATTTCTAAATCAGGTTGCAATTTTTTTTTAAAGCAGTGTGTTACTGCTAATATTTTTGCATGCAGTTTTGCCTTAATATACACATTTTTACCAGCCAATATCTCCTAATACCATGCATTTTTACGTTGTTTTCACTAATGGGCCTATTTGCATAGGCACCATATCACAGTTCATGCTCTTTTGTAATCACAAGCAGGGAAAGCACTGTTGCTCTCAGGACTTCTGAGCAGACATGCATACAAAGAGCTTTCTATAGAGGCTTGATTCCTAGCCCTCTTTTCATACAAGCTATACCATTTTTGTACATCACAGCAGAAGCCTAATGAGAACACAAGGTATGGATCGTTCGTGGTTATACTTTGCTGCCTCCCCATTTGCCATCGTTATGATTCTAACAATCTGCAGCTACAAAAACAGCATACAGAAAAGAAATGCTTTGCTCCAACCTCAAAATAGAGAAAGAGCCATTCCAATAGAATTTTCCCATGGAATCTGGAGCAGAAAATTATCTGGAAAGGGACTTGGAACGAAACTTGTGTGATTCTTCCCCCTCTCTTCCCTCTGACACCACTTTTCTGATTTCAACAAATTTCCACAATATTTAACTTTGTGAAATGTTTTAAGTCCAGTCTCTGCCTAGCATAATACGCCCTGAATCCAAGAATAGCCTTGAAAGCAGCTCTAGTTTCTGACACACAAAACTGCACACAGTTGATACAGCAGGAAGGAGAGGCATCCATAGATCTGTTCCTCCCAACTGTAAGACTAGATCTAAAATTTGTCAGCTGTTTGGATCCTGTATAAATTACAGATCACTGCATTCCCCTTTGATGCTCTATGATTATCCATTCCTCAAACCCTCTTCTTGAAGAAGAAACAAAAGTTTAAGTTGAACCTCATCTGATTCACACAACACTTAAGGCAGATTCAGATGCGCTCTTCCCACATCAGAAGAAGAGCTGTGGGTTTTTTGTATGGACAGTGGTTAGACCTGGGTGCCTCTCTCAGTTGTGTGTTTAGTCTCTCAGCATGTTAAAAGAATCCATTAAATTCTTATTTTTGTTTGTGCCTTTTGTGTGTGACAAGCTGCTTTCCAGTAGGGTCCTAAAGCCGCCCCCTCATGACTGTCACCACATTTTTTGTCATCTCACCATAATACAGTGGTACCTCAGGTTAAGTACTTAATTCGTTCCGGAGGTCCGTACTTAACCTGAAACTGTTCTTAACCTGAAGCACCACGTTAGCTAATGGGGCCTCCTGCTGCCGCCGCGCCGCGATTTCTGTTCTCATCCTGAAGCAAAGTTCTTAACCTGAAGCACTATTTCTGGGTTAGTGGAGTCTGTAACCTGAAGCATCTGTAACCTGAAGTGTATGTAACCTGAAGCGTATGTAACCCGAGATACCACTATACTTTAAATCAGAGTGCATTCTGGTAACTGCAATGAGGACATGTCAATGCACAACATTGCTTTCAGATATTGATGCTGGACCTTCCCTTTTTCTTCCTTAAAAAATTGAAAATTAGCAGCTTCTAACCATGATTGTCTACATACTACCTCTAGTGACAGAAGCAGTATATATCTGAATAGCAGTTGCTGGAAATCACAACTCAGGAGAATGCTCTTGCATTCATTTTCTACTTGCAAGTTTCCCACAAGCATCTCGTGGCCACTGTGAGAACAGGATGCTGGACTAGATAGTCATTTGGTCTGATCCATCAGGGCTCTTCTTGCTTGTATTATCTGGGCGCTTTTTAGAGTAACCTTTTTTTTCATTCATCCTGTAGAGTGGATACAGATCTACAACATTTTAGTGGTGAACTCACTGTAGAGGCACCATAGGCCCATATCCCATCCTTTCCCATGAACTAAAGCCCAAGGAAATCTGCTTTGAAGGTATCCAGCAGAAGCTGAATCTGAACCTGGTCTGATGTTCTCACCTGGACAAAATAGACAAGTGGTCCTATATGTAGCTGCAGAGCTACTGGGCACTATCAGAGTGTAGAGTGAGGAGATGTTTTTCCTCTATAGGAGTGAAATAGCTCAGTAAAAAGCTCCGTGAAAATGTCTGTACACTAAAAACAAAAAAATAAAGTTAGACACATGATGAATAGATCCTAACCACCTTCTGAGCTAGACATTTTGCTGCCTGAAGCAAAAGACAAGATGGCAGCCCTCCTGTTCTATGTACCAAAGCTGACCAGACTGAAACTTACTTCAGCACTGGTGGTGGGACAGCATCCTACCCCACACCTGAGGGCAGATGGCTACCTCAGAGGCCACAGGGCAGGCTTTGTGGCACATACAGCTCTGTTCTCCACAATCTAAATGCTGTTCCTCACCTTCTATCATCAACCAACTTAGGTGGACACCTCACTTTGCCTAATAATAAGATTGGCCCTGTACAACTTTCCTTCAATCCACAGTCCTCTGTTCTCCCAGGGTATGTGAATCAGACCTGAGGTTTTCCCACATGTGAGCTGGTATTATCTTTTTTCCAGTTGCATAGGGCCTGGGCCTGGTTCTTGGCAGACTCCATTATTTTCTCTCTCGCTTTTTCTCATGAGCAAGTAGTCCATCGGAATTACTAGTGTCATGCCAATCCCATTTTCAAGCATGCCAAATGAAGAGGTTTGCACATTCCTATTTGGAAGATCATTGCTCTCATGTGCTTGTCTGTAAATTTATCTTGGTGCTCAGTCTAAATAATCCCTATCTCTAATTCAGACCATCGCTTCCAATTACTACCCATTTTAGTATAAAGAATAGGAGGAGACTTTCAAAACAAGAGTTCTCTTTTCAGCACAGCAATAGCTGAGGGAAGAGGACAACCAGCCAATATCATCATGTTGTTGGCAGGCACTTGCTTTTCTTATGTCACTTCGGTTTACCTCAGCAGCAAACTTGCACTCCTCTTAAGAAAAGATAGCCATCCTCCCACTTCAAAAACATTTATTCATTATTTTAACATAAAAGGCAACTCCAAAAGAAAATATATTGAACTGTGTTATTCAAGGAACCACCTTAGTGTTTCCCTCCAAGGCCCCAGTTAATATATTCCAAATTCTTGGGATTAAATAAAAAAAGACAATGGTATTCTTTTGTCGTTGATACAGGATATGAGCCAGCATCAGAAAAATATTGCTTGTGTATTTGTCCAGTGCAGCTGTGCATCTTTGTATACGTGAACACACCGATTTGTATAGTGGCTACAGTTTTGGACTAGGGCCTGGGAGACCAGGGTTCAAATCCCCAATGAGCCCTGGCTGTGTCACAGTAGACCAAGCAACATACTCAGAAGCCAGACTGGACACCGCTGGACTGGGGGCGGGGGGGGGCAAGGAAGGAGAGAGGGGGTGATAGTGTGTACATGTGCACTGTGTTTTTTGACATGTATGTTTCTGTGTTGGAGAGCTCATACTGAGGCATGGATGTGTGTGAAAAAGTGAGTTTATTACACTATGTGCCTGTCTGCCAATGTGCAACCATGTCACAGTGTGCTGTAGGAATCTATGTCATGATGCACGTGTGCTATTCTGTACAGGGGCAGCCCATCCTATTTCGCCACCTGAGGCAAAACAGGAATTATCACCTCCTGACTCCCTCACACCATGGCCCACTTCTGCCACTGCCACACCCCAGCTCTTGCTGAACTCAATGGGAGCCGCAGTGCTCCTCAAAGCATTGCCGACTGCACCCTGGAATGCCTCCCGCTCCATGGTGAAAGCTGAGGCGGGCACGTCACCCCAACGTCATGAGCTCCGATTCTGTATCGCAACACTTCCGTGTGAGAGTGCTTGCCAACATTTGTGTGAAACTTTATTTCGTTCCAGATGTATGATTACATGTCACAGTGTGGTTGACCATACCTGTCACAACGAATACGCTCCTGTGAGTCCGCGTCACTTGTGGGCAGGGGGGAGTCGCGTAAGTGTCCGTGTTGTGGGGTGTAAATCCAAGTTACTTCAGAGTTGTCACCATTATGATTCTATGGTATTATGATATGTTTTATGTTATTATATATTATGATGGTATTATGATACATGCCATACATTCAAAGCACACGACTTCTCCTGAAGAATTTCAGGAACTGCAGTTTACCCTCACAGAGCTTTTATTCCCAGCACCCTTAACAAACTACAGTTCTCAGGATTCTTTAGGAGAGGTCAAGTGCTTTAAATGGGCAGTGTGGATACAGCCTTGGTGACTCCAAGCACTGGCTGAAAGCTCCAGCTCTCACAATCTCCTTCCATGCTTTGTAAAACGTGCTAGTAAACCTCCCAGCTTCACAGTATCAATTAGAAACAAAGGCAGGGGATGCCCTCTACTGATTCCCTGAAGTGTCTGCAGCAATAAGCTATAGAGATACTGCTGTGCTGCTTGCTATCATTTTTGCCCCCAGTAAAGCATGTGTGTCTTGTCAACAAGCTACTGTAAATAGCCTCTAACAAGAGATTCATTATAAACATATAACAGAGTAAATTGCTCCTTAGTGGATCATCTTTTTCATCTTAAATGTGAGTCTCTTTTTCTTTTTACAGACGCTCTCGCTGCGCCAGTGCTCTGCAGGTTTGAACAGCATCATCCTAGAAGGCAGCAGGAAATTGCAATAAAAATGATCTATAGATATATGATCCCTTAACCCCACCACAGTTTACACAAACCCTCTTCTTACTCGTTGGCTGGGTGATCTGAGTAAATAAACACACATTTGATAGAAGAAAGGGATCTGGAGAAAATGACAGCTGCTAAAATCCAACCCAACTGAAGTTACCAGAGTTTAAGTTCTATTGAAACCAGCAGAGCTTACATTAGTCACAACAAACTTGTCCCATTGATTGGAATGGGGCTCACGCATGACAACATTTGTTGGATGAGAGCCATAATCTATATAACAGCTAACACATGTCACAAAGAGCTCAGTTCTTTCTCCACTCATTTCCGACGTTGAGACAAGATAGTTCTTTGTAGCCTGCAGCATAAATTCAGCAAATAATTGCAGATCTAAACTTTGGGTGGTCAACCGATGGAGTGTTTACAGTCAAAGCAGAATGAGGCCCCTTTAGTTAGCAACATTCAGACTACAGAAATGAAGCAGACTTCGTAGATATGAGGTGGCATGTATCCATGGGGTGGCTAATTTCAAGGATCTATTCATGTCTGAAATGCTCTGAAATGCACTAAAATCTGTCTCCCACTTAACTGCACCGTAATACCACTTAATATGCAATTATCAAGAATTATAGGGGAGTTATGAGTTATCAGACGTAACTCTATATTGGTCTAATAAATCATAGCCTATTAGATGGAGAATCAGTGTTGTGCCCACCTATGCTCTCCTCTCTTTAATCATGTGTTGGAATAAAGGAATTATGGGGTTTATTGCATCAGATTTGTCTGTGCATATCCAAAATGGAAACTGTGGTTCAGTCTTGATGCTACAAACCAGTTCCATATCCTGGTTTGTAGTCCAAAATTAAAGCATAGTTTCCCAGTTCAGACGTTAGGGAAAATGTTTATTTACCAGTACTTATTTAATTCCTGGCCTTTCATACAGTTTGATGAACCCCAGAAATATTTTATCCCAACACATGAGGAAAGAGAGCATTCACTCATTCTCAGCCTGGTTTATTACTTCAGGACTATTAGGTTTATTTTCAGGTAGGTAGCTGTGTTAGTCTGACGCAGTAGAAATATATATATATATATATATTTATATATTGTCCAGTAGCACCTTAGAGACCAACTAAGTTTGTTCTTGGTATGAGCTTTCGTGTGCATACCAAGCTCATACCAAGATCAAACTTAGTTGGTCTCTAAGGTGCTACTGGACAATTTTTTTATTTTTATATATATTTCTACATTTCATTTATTATTTATAATTATTTATTTAGATGCATTTATATAACATTTCATATTTAAAAAATATCTAAGCAGACCACACCATACCTCTTAGGCAGACCAAGAATATATCTGGACCAATTCATAGTGGTGCCCTGACTATGGTTCTCTGAAGGCTCTGTTAAATAGTTATTTGATACCTATTTCATCCTCTAGAAGAATTGTTTACAGCACAGAGCAAGATAGATTCCTCTAGCTGCAGTGCTCCACTACTATAAATTGAGAATCTTGGTATTATTAATGGTATTATTAATCAGTGGCTATAGAAAAGTCTACAAGCAATAGATAACCTTAAAACCAGTTTTCATCTGTTATGTAAAAGGTTAAATATGTCACAAAGCAGATGAAGACATACATCTTAAACGCCATCATAGCTCTGCTCAGCCTAAGCTGTCAGCCTTAACCTACTTCCTGGAATAGCCTCACTGAAGTCCATGGGAATATTTCAGAACAAGAAGTATAACATTGGAAAGTACTTGCTTTCGTAGATTGGAAAGTACTTGGAAAGTACTTCTGTCCATAGACAAAGAAAGCAATGGAGCCTTCTTAAGTGGCTTTCCCATCGCAGCAGAGCTATAAAGTGTTGATGGATATAGCTTATCATAAGTGAAAATAGCCTTGAGAATATAAAAGATGGGAGCGGAACCTTCCCATGGTGTAACAAGGACTGAAATGTGTAGAGCATAGCATCACCCTCAAGTGGGAAGCACTTGAGTGACAAGGGAGCAAGTCTCTCTTGAGATTGTCATGGAAGAAGGACGCCAGTGATTAGAAAGATACCATTTTGGAAAAGGACTCTGGCAAACTAAGAAGAATGCAGCTGATGTATGGAAGACTTTCATATATATATATATATATATATATATATATATATATCCATAACATAATTTAAATGTTCACACTTAAAATGTACGTTGTTCAGGAGAAACAGCATGGAGTTTGCTGACTCTCCTACTCAGGTTTCCCAATATACTACAAAGCAGGAGATGACTGGCCCTGTTACTGGAGGCAAAATACAGCCATCATGAGTAGTACCAATCAATAGCCTGAACCTCCAGGACTATTGTCTTATTCACCTTTAAAGCAGTCCAAGTTGGTGGCTGTTACTATGTAAAGTAACAGCTACTCAGCTGTTACTTACGCCGAATGTTAGCATGGCCTAAACAGGGTCACTTTAGCTCAGCCATTAAATCTTAAACAATAAGACTGTGTTGTTGTTGTCGTTCTGCTTCTTAATTTGCACCAATGAACAATAATACCTGCATGGTCAAAATATCTGCACACCTTTCCTTCTTTCTGGAAAGTGATAATCACTCTATGAAAAAATCATATTGTGATTTTGAAAGGATTTTTTTAAAAAATACTAAGGATACAGTTCTTTGCCAGTCATGGAGGGATCTTCTCAGGACTCAAGAGAACACTGTTCCTCTCCTTGCGCCACCCTCTCTGATGCACCATTAGCACCCAAAGATTGGAAGGTCTGTATGTATGTCCAAAATCCCATCCAGCTGATAAGAGCCATGCAGTTGAGTTGCAGCTACCAGCTCAAACTTCTTCATATGTTGAGCTTCGCAGATGAACTGAGGGAGAACAATAGGCCCGATTACCTATTTCCTCCAAATGCAGGGGAAGTGGCAACCCAAAGTGGCTTACAACCAACCAACCAAACCTTTTGTAATGTGCAAAGGTTTTTTGTCTGTTGTTCAGCAGAAGACTCTATGCATTGTCAGTTTTCTGTGAAATTGGTATTTTTTGGTGCCCATGGCAGATTCTTAATTTCCAAATGTGACCCTAGGTTGGTAAGGGATCCCTACCATAAAGTTTCTTCATGGGTTAAAGGGTTATGAGAAGGAGAGTAAAGTTCAGCAAAGGAAGGACCATCACCTCTGAGATAAGAACTTAGTTTCTCCTTCAACGTGGCCACTAATCTTTTGTACGTAGAGACTTCACTTCCGGGATAGCGCGAACGGGTAATGGCGGATTCCCTCCGAGCTCCGGAGGGAATCGGCTCCGCTAAGGACGGGTCTTGCCGTGCCGGCGACACGGGGACCCCTAGAAACCGCAGGCGCTGAAGCCTGCGGACATGGTGACTCGGTGGGCACCTTAAACGCCCTCCCCGACCCGCGAAGAGCCTTTTTAAAGGCTACGGAGTGGACCGGAGAGTGGCGTGGCGCTGAGAGTCGATCGCTGCCTTGGCGGAGCGAAGCCGCGAGCCATGACCGGAGAGCGCTATCTTTCTTCCTGAAATTTGGACTGAAACAAATAACCCGTGAGTAGAAGGGAATTTTGGCATTAAAAGTCTTATACCTAAAATTGAGTACGATCGGGGGTGTGTTAAAAGGAAGTCCGCACCCCCCCCCCCCACAGAAAGATTCAAAGCAAGGAGAGGAGCACTAAGGCGGAAAGACTTTGGTGCTTAAATAGATAACTCTCACGAATTGGATTACAAAGTTATTGTGCTGGAGTGGAAAAGAGCAGAATTTCAGAAGTTTTTTTTTTTTCTCTTGGCAATCCCCCCCTTGGACCCGGGAGCGCCCTGCGTGGGAGCCCGAGGAAAAAGAATAAAGAGTTTGACAGCTGTCAAAAGAGCTGTCAAACGAGCGGCAAAGACTTGGAACTGTGTTATTAGTATCTTTTCGGACTAAAAGAGCTACATTAAAATTGAACTTTTTGAAACAAAGTGACTGGGAATAACAAAGTGGCTGGGAACAACAAGTAACGGACTGTTGGAATAGGATCATGATGGAAATCCCCCTAATGGGACTAATGACATTGCAATGGCTGCAGAAGGGAAACTATGGGCAGAGATTGAAAGGATGTTTTTTCTCGTGGGAACTTTACAAGAGCAAAGTACCACAATAAGTAAACAACTGGAGACTTTCGGTTTGGAACTGAGCAACTCTGCTAATGGTACAAAGTTGATGGAAAGAAATTCAGCAGCTGCAGAGGAGGAGATAACTTTGGAACTGGGGGAAAAAGAAGAGGAAGAAGGAGAGGAATTTCAGGTGGAAAAAACCAACCAAAAGCCTGCAACTTCTGGGAACAAAGGAAACAAAGAAAATGACAAGTGGACCACAAATCTGCAAAAGGAGAGGAAGACAAAGGAAGAAGTCCCCGGAATAACTGGAATATTGGACTATATAAGAGTAAACAAATATGATTGGGACTTTTTCATTAGGCTGGAGTATGAGAGATTGAGTGGTCCTGAGCAGAAACTGATATTCTCTGACTTGGAAGGAGAAAAAAATGAGGGGCTGGTGACAGAACCTCCTCAAGAAGAGAGGGCCAACAAAATGGACTACCAACAAAATTGGTGGAGAGAGACTAACTGGGGCTTAAGAGCCTCCGATGTGAGAAACCCGGGCTAAAGCAGCCAATCTATTGGGACATTGGTTTGGGAAGGGACAGAAACCGGGGCGGGGGAGGAGGGGAGAGTAGAATAGTTAAAATCTGAGATTTAGAACAGCTATATTATGATTTTTGATGTAATATGTGAAGGGAGGAATTCATGGGAGAGAATTTAGGCCGTCCTTAGAGAAGGGAATTATTGTGTAAAATTGGATAAGTTAAATTGGGTCAAGCATAAGTGACAAATTTTAAGAAAAGACAAGAAATATTTAAGGGAGGAGAGCAAATAACTTGCTGAGATAATTAATGAAACTGGAATGTGGGAAGGGGGGTGCGGGGAAGTCAATGAAAGAAGGTAATGAAAGTAAGGCTATGTAATCATGTATGTTTTGTTTTGTCTTTATATGTCTGTCTGTCTTTTAAAAATTTGAAAACTCAATAAAAATTTATATAAAAAAAAAAAACTAATCTTTTGTACGTAGATACTACATGGTGTCCCAGTGGGATAGCTTTTGTTTTTTTATGCAGTGAAGGTAAACTGAGGACAGATAAATTTTAAAAGTATTCCCTTTTCTCTCTTTAACCCAGAGAGACCCTGTGCTCCTCTAGATGTTGTTGGATCTCAGCTACTACCAGCCCCAGCCAGCATAGCCAATGGTCAGGGGTGATGGGATTTGTAGACTAACAACATCTGGAAGGCCACCGATTCCCCACCCCTGTTTTACCCCATGAAGAGTCACCCCACAATTTCAGCAGGCCCTGATCCGCTGACGTGCCCTAACATACCAGATGTGCACATTCAGCATAGACTATATGAGTACGTTGCAGATATTTATGCTTTTCCTCATAACTACAGGCTTGTTACATGACATTTGCTTTTTACAGGGAAATAAATGTATAAAATAGCAAACAAATACAATTCCTTGTTAATATAATAAAGCTTTTAAGCGAAGGCTTCGGATTTCATTGCAAGACTTGTTTTGCGGAGAAACCTGAGCTCCTTCAAATTTGCCTTGGCAGATGCAGCAGCAGTGACTTGGCTGTAGGCTTTGCTAAACTCACACCATTTGCATTTGCTTTCCTTTTAATTTGGTGGTTGAATTTATCCAGGAAATAGGAGCCTTCCTCTCCCATGCCAAGCATTATCAGCTGCGGAAATGACCCTCATGGAACTTGCCCATAATTAATATAGGCATCCCTGATTATCATTACCCATTTTCTTTCTTTCTTTAGTCCCCATCCTGTGTTTCGTCATAGCAATCAATGTGACTTACAAAATGGCCTAGTGAAATATGAATGATCGCTTGAACATGTAAGCTGTTCTGAGCCTTCTTTGCAAGGAAAATCACAGCAAAGGAAGATGAAAGTGATTCATTTCTGCAGACCAGGAGTGCAATAGCTAAATGACACAATGCAATAATACTATTGATTCAGAATACTTCAAATAGTGCTTCAGACTAAGGAAGGAAAGCATACATTTCAGGAAAAAGTGGCTGATTTGTATGATTGCTTATTTTAAAATTCTTTGGCCGAGCCATTTAAGTTATTACTCCTTCCATGTCAAGTGGAAGAATGCTTCAGAAAATGAGACAAGTTCAGACAAAAAGTGATGCCTGGGGAATCAGATGTGACATAGGTTTCATGAGATGCAAGGCTGAACCTTCACAGGGTTGGCTCTGCCTTTTATCTTTCAATAGCAGATAAATTGGATAACTCAGGAGTTCAAGGAGTGCAAATCTCTCTGATGACGCCTTAGAAATGATGAACTTGTCATCTCGGCATGACACTCTTTTCCCCAGCCTCCTAGGTCAAATATTCTCATCCTCCCCATAGCTGTTTCTGTGTCTGTATGCTGGCTTCACTGCCCTATAAAAAAAAAAAAGCAGATCCACACTCACAAAATTAGATGTGTAACTTAAAATATTTGATCCTTATCTCTCACACTGACGACACTCCCACAAAATTTGACAGGCATTTTCCCTATAGGAGATAATCAAGTTTAGCTGCTGGCTTGTAAAAAGCATTGTAAATAAAATCTTTACATTTAAGTCCCTTGCTGAAAAAATAAAGTATGTACATCTAGCCTACAATAGCTAGTTCAGTCACCAAAGCTAAAAGGAGAAACAAATATCCAGACACTTAAAAAAAAACACCCTATAAAATAGCATATTAACACAATAAAATAGTGTGCCCCCTGCAGCCCACTCTGTTACTAAGTCAAATGAGCACGGCCAAATTACACAGAATGGGGGGAACCCAGGACACAATCTTCAAACATCTTTTTGGACACATAAAAGCACCTGCTAGGTACAAGGGTCAGTTGAAACCATGGTGCTTGCAAATAATATGCTTCTCCAACATTTCTCTCCATCAAATCTCATATTACGCCTGCCTTTTCCCTCCAAGCATGGTTCAGGAGCAGGATTAACACTCCCCACCCCAGGGAGTGGGACGCGGGTGGCGCTGTGGGTAAAAGCCTCAGCGCCTAGGGCTTGCCGATTGAAAGGTCAGCGGTTCGAATCCCCACGGCGGGGTGCACTCCCGTCGTTCGGTCCCAGCGCCTGCCAACCTAGCAGTTCGAAAGCACTCCTGGGTGCAAGTAGATAAATAGGGACTGCTTACTATCAGGAAGGTAAACGGCGTTTCCGTGTGCGGCTCTGGCTCGCCAGAGCAGCAATGTCACACTGACCACGTGACCCGGAAGTGTCTCCGGACAGCGCTGGCCCCCGGCCTCTAGAGTGAGATGGGCGCACAACCCCAGAGTCTGTCAAGACTGGCCTGTACGGGCAGGGGTACCTTTACCTTTACCTTTTACCCCAGCACTGATGCCACAAGACAACATCTCACAGCTTATCCCAGTGGTTGCTTTAATGTATTGACTTTCAGCGGAAGCCTACATTGCTAGGAAGAATTACAAAGCCTAGAAGAGCTCAAAGTAGTACATTGTTCTGACATCCAAATGAGGTCTTCTCATGTTGCTCAGGCCAGCTTACCCCACCTCTTTTCCTGGGAGTGATCAGTTTAACATAAGAACGTAAGAGTCTGCTGAACCAGGCCAATGGTCAAACTAGTCCAGTATCTTATTCTCCACAAGCAGGACATGAGCACAAGAGCACACTGCCCTTCTGTGGTTTCCAGCAACTGGTATTAAGCTTTAAAAGGGTAGTCTCTGGGGCTGGAGCCAAGCACTCCATCATCTCCCTATTACTGGTAGTTCTCTCCTAGCTCATGGCTTATGCTGGTTGTCTGGCAGTGGACTCCACTTTGAGAAGCAATCTTGGAAAAGTCCTATGCAAAGGTCTCTCAGGCCTAGTACAGTGGTACCTTGGGTTAAGCACTTAATTCATTCTGGAGGTCTGTTCTTAACCTGAAACTGTTCTTAACCTGAGGTACCACTTTAGCTAATGGGGCCTCCTGCTGCCGCCGCACTGCCGGAACACGATTTCTGTTCTCATCCTGAAGCAAAGTTCTTAACCCAAGGTACTATTTCTGGGTTAGTGGAGTCTGTAACCTGAAGCGTCTGTAACCCGAGGTACCACTGTACTTGAATCTATCTCTTCCACAGCCTGCAAGTTCTTCTGATGGCCCCTGCTTGTCTAAATCAGAGCTGCTATCTAGAGTGGGGGACCTAATCCTAACTGGTAATCGAGCCTACTTATTTCCAAGTAGATGTGAGTTGCAAGCTACAGCTCTCCATTACAAAGCTTTGTGTATGTTCTAGTGCACACAATGTCAGATTGACCCAATAGGCAGTAGAGATGACTCAGAATTCCAGTGGGTCGAAAAAATCTTCAAGGAGGTATACACCATCCATCTCTGCCAGTGTAACACTCTGGAAAGACACATAATCATCCACCACCATTTCCAGAAAGGGGTAGGGGAGAGTTCTTTTTGCCCTAGACAGCAAAATAATTTAAATTAGCTTTCAATGTGCATGTGGAGCTCCTGTAAAAAACTGTTCCCCCCTCTTTGTGTACTAGGATTTTCCAGGCTCAACTGCCATCAAATCCTACTGAAAGTTTGCCTACAGGAATGAATTACACTGTCTAAAACAGGTTATTTCCATGATGGCATTTGATTTCTAAAACCTTACAGGCCCCTGTGCAGAGTGCTACAAACGCATCCGTACAAATATGTTCTTTCAATTGTTGAAAGGACGAGACCTTCCCTTTTATCTCCACCTTTGATTCTTGTTAATTTTTTTGTTGAATTCCATGCATTTATCCAACACTCTTGGGCCTATGCCACACATACACCCTTATTGGCTCTACTTGTGTGTTTGCATTATGCCAGCTTCTCTGCCACCTCGTCCCTCTCCCTCTCAATAAGCAACAGCAACCCACCTGCCAGGAAACTAGCGTAGTGGCTCTGTCTCATCCATCAAACCACTTGTGTTGGGCCAATGGTCTGACTCCCTATGGCAGCTTCCAACATACATACAAGTTAATTCATACTGTACACTTGACAGCTATCGCTTGACATACACTGCAGCTGCATCTAGTTCCCAGAGCAGCATGAAGTCCATATAAAGTCCATGGATGCATGCTTCTGGGTCTAGAGCTGGGATGCAATCTTCACATTAATGTATTTAAGATAGTTGTAACTAGCATCTCCAGGGCTGAGACAGTCTCCAGTAAAATAGACAATAAATCAGTAAGTGCTCCTTCAGGTGGGCATTAAGAATTCATTCATAGTGTGAAGCAGAATTTAGGCAGTTATTGTTTAATTTCTGAATCCCTTCCACCTCCTGATGTTCAACAAAAAATACAGGAAGAGTCAAATTGGCATTGAATTACATACAGCCTTAGTAGGTTTTGTTAATTCTTCCTGCCTAAAATAATTATGTAATACTTCACTTACAGAAAACAGATGCATTGTGTTAGCAAAAATGTAGCATGGCCTTCAGCCAAGGGAACTATTATTCTTACCTGAAGTAGTGCTCTGTCTTTATCCCTTTGTGTTTGCAGATTTCAACAAGAAGTCACATCCTCCTGACCTCAAAAATGTGTGCAGCAGAACATTCAAACACCTGCAGGAATAGAGGATGCCTGTCTATTGTTAGCAGGCTTTGTCTGTTATTAATTGAAAGTCTGAATCTCCAGTGAAGAGGAATGCTCCCGTCTTGAGGGGAGAAAGAGTTTGTCAGAGGAAGAGACAAGTATTGTTTTAAGATCACGTTTTATTTTTCATTCAGAATTGCTGCGGGTTTTCATCATTCCTGCAGGTGGTAACACAACAGCTGCTATTTAAGCTGTGCATGTTGACACATACATCATATTAGAGTGACCTATAAAGACTAATCAAATCTCCATTGAAGGAATTAAACTTAAAATGGCACATAAAGAGAGAGGAGTCTCATAAATATATGTAGCCCTATTGCAACCTTATTGGTTTGTTTATAAGAATTCTATCCTGCCTTTCCACAGAAGACCCCTTAGGCAGCTTACAAAATTTAGCCATATGAAATCAGAATAAAAACAATTAACAGTGCAATCCTATACATATCTACTCCAGCTACGTGAGTATAGGACTGCAGCTGAGAATTAATAAAGATCAGAATTCAAAACAGCAACTTAATAAGTTTCACTTAAATGGGCTGAAATGGCCTAAGGAATTGTAGTCCAACAGCAACTTGAGGTTGTGTAAAAGACACAGGTAGCACTGTAGGTTAAACCACAGAGCCTAAGACTTGCCGATCAGAAGGTCAGTGGTTTGAATCCCCGTGACGGGGTGAGCTCCTGTTGCTCAGTCCCAGCTCCTGCCAACCTAGCAGTTCAAAAGCACGTCAAAGTGCAAGTAGATAAATAGGTACCGCTCTGGAGGAAGGGAAACGGCGTTTCCGTGCGTTGCTCTGGTTCGCCAGAAGCAGCTTAGTCATGCTGGCCGCATGACCCGGAAGCTGTACGCCAGCTCCCTTGGCCAATAAAGCGAGATGAGCGCCGCAACCCCAGAGCCAGTCACGACTGGACCTAATGGTCAGGGGTCCCTTTACCTTTAACAAGGGACGGAGCTGTAAATATGTCTGGGAAGGCAATCCTTAGTCAAAGGGCCACACCCAATTAATCTCTGAAGGTGGGGGCACCCAGAGCAGAGTACCCATTGATGACTTACTGCCAGTATTGTTCTAATGCAAGGCTAACTTCTCCATTATACGTAACAGACATTCACCCCCTAAATTTGTCTTCTCTTCATGACTTGGGGTCCCTTCCAACTCTACAATTCTAAGACTGCCTCTGGAGCTCACCAGAGTTTTGTCTTCCTCTTGCTGGCCAAAACCTTTAGAGCAGGAATGAGTAACCTACTTTAGAGACACTGCAGAGGAGCTCTGCAATAAATTTCTAATCCTACCACATAAGCAAGCTGACATAATCTTATGTCAGCTTCTTACATAAGATCAGGGATTCATTGGGGCAATGCCATCTCAGATGGGGGGGGGGGATTGCTTTTACAGGTGCAGGAAAGCATTGCACTATGAACTGAAGTTTTGCAGAGAGCAAAATTCATTTTTTGTGTGTTTTCTGGTGGTCATTGCTGGAATATAATACAATTGCTTTTTCTGTTGCTGCCACAGGAGAATGTGAGGTGTACCTCTCTGAATTGTCTTAGGTACACATATTTCATATAGAACAAAAAGGAAATACTTTTTATTTGGTTTTCCCCCTCCCAACAGCTATTCTCTTTCCAATCCTAATTCTACCATTTATAAATATCTGATCATATACAGGTTTTTTGCCTGAGGTGCTGAGTAATTTCCATTTCTTTACCCAGTGAAGATCTTTTGTGTAACTGTAATCTTCCTCTAATCCCTTCTCAGGTGACACCCAACCAGTAATCTTCTGGGATCTTTACAGGTTATAAAGAAGAAAGGCTTTGTGCATATGCAATTCCGTGCTGACACAATTAAAAGAGTTGTTTTCCTCTTTAAGCATCTGCATCCCTTTAGTGAGTAATATGCTCCCTTTGGACCATTAAGATGCTTCAAGGCATCCCTGACCTGACCTCTTTTTGAAGAAGTATGCCTGGGGCTTGTGGTAGCTCCCCTGCCTTAGTTTGCTACATCTTGTTAAAAAAAGAGAACGGGAAATTACAACAATGCAGAAAGAAAAGGGCAAAAGTTGACCCATGGGAAAGAGACTGTATGAGGAAAGAATTAGCAGTGATGTTCCTGCTAGTTAATATAAGACATCTCTACTGTTCAAAAGCAAAAGAAGAAGGGAAACCAAAACAAAAAAAGATGCCCCTCTTCACACGCAACTGCTGTGCTTTAATAGCTGGAGCATCAAAGGCTGAAACAGTATTTCAGGATGCTCAAATATCACTAGCAAGGGGCATAAAATGTCACATTAGAATTGCATAGTAAGAACAGAGACAGAAATCAATAAATAGAAAGCTACCACACTTTATCTGTGGAGTGTGATATGCAGGAAGAGAAAGAAAACCTGCAAGTGAATCCACTGGGAGCTAATTAGGTATATTCCAAACAAACAAAAAAGCAGGTAAATTATGTTGTCTTTCCTCTAGATAAGGGGTGAGGAACCTGTGGATGCTCAGGTGTTGTTGAACTCCAGCTCCCATCAGCCCCAACGAGGCCCACACTTCTTGCTGCAGAGCCCACTGCCAACAGTCTCTGCACTATCATTTCCTCACCTGTTTGTCTTCTCCCTACCAGCACAGGGGACAAGTGCTGGTAGGGAGAAGGAGGAACAGCTGTCATTGGCTGGTGCTTTGCATGCCTGCCAGTGCTCTTCCTAGCAAGTGAGTGCACAATAATACTGGTGAGGAGGGGGAAGAACTGGCCGCAGCTGGTTGCCATGGCAGTAGAGAGATGGTGGTTGGCTAGGGTTGCCCCCTTTGGTCAGGCAAAATAAAGGACAGGCCGGGCAAAATACAGGACAGATCAGGAGGAAATGGGGGGGGGCTCTAAATATTACATTACCTGGTGCAGAAATGACTTCAAAGCAATCCATTACTCTCTCTCTTGCTCTCTGATGCTGAGTCTCTGTCTCTGACCCACCCACCACCCACAAAACCCAAGACTCCACCATAGCAGGCCCATGCACTGCAAGCCCCCTCTCTCGGTCTCTGCAACTCACCCTCGGCCCACTCAAAAACTCTCTCAAACTCCTCCTCCTGGCCCTATACCACCCTCTGCCGCATCCTGCAATGACTCTTGCTTTCATGGCTCCCCTCTTCATGGATCCACCTTCTGCCTGCACAAACTTCCGCTCAGGCTCTCGTTCTCCGCTTTCCACCGGACCCACTCTCTGTCCCACAGTTTGGAGGAGGAGGAGGAGCTTGAATATGTGAAAAAGGCATCCCGTTTGAAGTCCAAATAGGACAGGTGATGCTTTTCTCCCCTCCAAAAAAAAGGATGATCATGTTTTTCTAGGGATGGGTGGCAACCCTACAGTAGAATCACCCTGACAGAGAGGAGGTGCACAGAGTGTGTCCTGCCCAAGGACCCTCCAAAACCTGGAGCCACCCTGCTTGTCTGTATCTGACCTATAAGATGAGTGTATGAGGGAGCAATAAAACTGTGTTCCCACGCAATTAGGCTCTGCATGGTTCCAATATGACACAACAAGTGGGTGGATGGGACTTGGCAGGAGTAGTACAGAAACATTATCTGACGTATCATCACATCAAGCAAGAATGGGGAACCCTCAGGTGAGCAAGGCCTGCAGAACCTTCCAATCCAGTCTGCAGTGAGACGTCTTCTGAGATTCTGTTGCTGCATCTAATCTCCTTATAGCACGGCAGTCTTTCAGTCTACCTGCAGTGTCATCCTGAAGCTTGTTTGCAATATGCGCCCACCTCTTGCCATCTCTGTGTGTATACGTGCGTGCAGTAGAGGGTTTTGTAGAGCATCACAATATGGTAGACATCAAGACAGAGAGATCTGGCTGTGAAAAGTATTGAGGGCAAGACTAAAAGGTAGAAGAGATCAGGTGAAAACAAAACCATCTAACGGAGAGGAATTTTTTTCCTTTTTCCCTTTTTTGTACCATGAGGAAGCATTCTACGAATGTCAAAAGGTAATTCATTGCCTTCTCGTTTTGGTGGATTCGAAGAAAGGTTGTGATCCTGTAATAAATAAATAGTATCTTTTCAACAACAAATGTTTACAAATGGCCACTAGATGGCTCTTGTGTACCGTATAAACAAAATTCTGCGCTGAAGTGCCTGTGGTGGGTTTCATTGTTATTCCATCGACCTGCATTTGGGTTTATTTGTCAGAATATTGCCCAAGATTGTCCCTCCAAGTAGCCCACCAACAACATGCACATCTGTCACACCATATAAATAACTCAAAACAGTGCATTCCAGTTATTACCACATAAATTCCCCAATAGCCACTTTATGTAACACACTAAGCTGATTTAAAGCAGAACATGTCTTCCCCTCACCCACCTACTTTTATTACAAGGGAAATTGGCTATTACAGGTTCATTATCACTGCCTCAGGTGAGATGCCCCATTTTCTCTCCAGTTACCAAACTGATGGCACTCATAGACAATTCTATTTTTTCTTGCTACTGGCAGACTCATACAGAAAATGTATGGAGCATTCGTTGCAGGGAGAGATGCCAGGCTGCTTGCTCTACTTTGTAAATGAAGATACATAAAACACGCTGTACATATAGGATCCCATCTCTGCAATAGTCCAGTCTTCTTGTTGTTTTACCTTTCACATGTTCAGCCACAGGTTTTTGCAGATCGTTTTGTGGTGTGTCCGCCATTTTGTACTAACTCATGTTGAAGCCCCGGATACAGGGTCAGTGTCAAGTACTGAGATCAGGGGACACCTGTCAAGGCACAACTCCAAAGAGAAGAGCCCCCTGACCCTGCTGTTCCTCTTGCTGCTGCTACCTGTTCACCTAGCCTCTCCAAGTGAGGGAGGAGTGATATGAGTGACAAAAAACAGCATCGGTCCCTTCCAGATACTGCCCAGAACAAAACAGCAAGTGAACACGCCACAGCAACAGCGATGAAGAAGAGGTGGTGCTACCTAAGGATGGGGTTGCTGAAAGCATCTTCTTTGTGCTCTCTTCCCACAAACCCCCCCTGTCAAGATATGTTCTGTTAGCGTTATTTTTCAGCTTGTTGTCTTTGGCCCTGGCTATGGTCCTGATCTGTCTCAGGCTCCCTTCACGGGCAATTTGCACAAGAAAATCAGCAAATGGGAGTTCCCAATGCATATCCCAAGCACAAAGCTATAAAGTTCCTTATCCCCCATGGTAGGGTCCTGAGCTGGCTCAGGCCTCCCACACTGGCAATACATGTGAAGGAAAAGGTCCACACTCAAAGCAGTGGTGGGGAAGCTCCAGCCTATATAAATAGTTGAGCTTGTCAGGCTTCCACATTTGGCCCGAACTGCTCAGTTGGTTAGAGTGTGATGCTGATAATGGCAAGGTTGCAGGTTTGATTCCTGTAAGGGACAGCTGCATATTCCTGCATCGCAGGGGATTGGACTAGATGATCTTCAGGGTGCCTTCCAAGTTTTATGATCTATGGGCTCTGCCTTGTATCCATAGATATATACGATGTCAGGTATGGGACAAGCAAAAGGAGGTGGGGCCAAAGGGATTTGGCAGGCACCACCGATATACTGTTCACCAGCATGGGCAAAAATAGTTTACCTGGAATCATGGTGATGTCATGTGATTGGCAGGTAGCTAGCTCCACCCACCTGTCAAACTTAGCTTATGGGGGTAGATAAGGATCTAGAGCACCCCTGACTTAAAGGTGCAGCTGTGTAGCTGATGTAATGTGAGGATCTTCTGTTCTAGCAGTGTGGGGACAGTTACTTTAAAATCCCACTTGAATGCACCTAAAGTGCCTCTTGGGAGCCCAATGGCATTAAAGGTAGGGTGATGGTTACACTGCATAACCCAGGGGAACCCAAGTACAATATCACAGAAATCCAGATTGTGTTCGACCTCAAAGCAAGATTGACCTAAAACTGGTTAATTTAAACAAATTAGTACTGAACTAGTTTCTACATGTTAAGGAAGTATTTCCATCAGTGGACTCTATACTGTTGCTAAGAGGCCTATTGCTTTTGAAGGGGTGTTTATTCAGTGTTTTCAAAGCCTTCATTATGAAACACGATTTGCAAAGATTTGTAAATGAGTGGGGAAGACTAGGGCTTTACTTTTACAGTATCAGAGCTAATCTTCGTTACATTAATTTCTTCCTTCCCGCTGAGCTCTTTCTTTTACCTTGTTCTCAATGACACATTTTTTGAAATTAATGCCAACAGTCTGATATCCTTTGATCATTTATCAGAGAAGTCATGTAGTAAAAAACATTTAGCTAAGTATTAGAATGGAACATCAAAAGAGAAAGTGCTGATAACTTAATTGAGATACAACAGAAGTGAGAAATCTGCTCAGTGCTGAGGGCACCCTTGGAAAAGCATCACAAGATAAGAGATCCACAGCAAATCTGCATAACACTGAGATGTAACTGACACAATTTGCATAACATCTTTAGAAGCAGCACATCATTTGCTGATTAGCAGAAATATCACTTTTCTGTAATGCAAACAGGTACAATAATAGGTACGCACCATTTGGCAGCTGATCAGCAATTAACATGTTCTGTTACATCGAAATTGGAGCCGTATGTATGTTGCAGAAAGAGAGAGGCTCACTGGGGCACTTAAGATAAACCTTCCCAAAGCTGATTCCCTCCAACCGTTTTGGACTACAAGTAACTACTTGACCATTGCTGGGAATGATGGGAATTGTAGTCCAAAAACATTTGGAGGGCCTCCAAGTTAGGGATGTCTGCGTTAGATCAAGTGCAGCTGTTTCCTTCTGCCCAAAGATTGGTGCCATTTCACCAATCTCTGGTGAAATCTCTGTTCATCAATCTCTAAGTAGAGCAGGTCATTTCACTTCATGCAAAACTGTAGTTCAGAGTCTTCCCATGTCATGGCAAAAAGAAGAAGAAGAAAGAGCAGAGTCTTCACTTGCTAGCTTCTGAAGAAGCTTGATCAAGCTTCAATATTCGCTATGCACCTTTGGCTGGGATGTTTTCCTCTCATCTGGGGTGGAAGTCTTGGCAGTTTTTGAAGTGTCATAAGTTCCCACTTGGTTAGCTGAGTGTTCTGGGCATCTAGATTCCACACACTCAATATGACAGGTCTAAAATGTTCCTGACCATGAGACTGTCACTTCTAAAACCATGCTGTTTACTTACACTATTGGAACCACAATATAAATTGGTGTTATTTTGATTTGCCTCTGAATTTCTGAGAAATTAGGACACACACTGTTGTAACACATGATGCAAAAGTTCCTCAGGAATAGTATGCTGCCTAACCATGGAAAACAAAAAAACAACAACTGCTAAATATAGATTTTTGAGTACTGTTGACTTCTAAGTTCATATACTTCAATCCCATTGTTTCTCAGGGGTTCTTTTTCATCTACCGTATCAATATCTTTCATCTGTGGGAAGTAAGCAGGAGAAGCTTTGCATTCATAGTGCCTGTCAAGGGATTTCAAGTGTATCAGCATGTGGAGAGCATAGGCCAGAACTAGAAGCAAAATCAGAGACATCACTAGGCCCATCAGAATTGCTGGCGGGAACAAAGAGGCACAGTCTTTGGCATAAGCAAACTGCCCGTCTTCAATGTTGAATCCTTGAATCTGTTGACAAAATAAAATGGTGTGGATTAAAAATCCTCTCTCTCCTGGCTAAAGGCATCTCATTATTTTCTCCCCATTGCTAAATTGGATCATCTTAAAGGATGGTCCTGGTTGCGGGTGGGCCCACAATACAATTTTCCCCCTCCCTGGCATAGGGGGAGTGATGCCCCTTACGCCAGGGTGGCACCACGATCACCCCAGGCCTCTTTTGGCCAATCGCGATTGAGTGGGGTGATTGTGGGGGGAATAAAAGCAGCAGCATGACGTGTGCTGAGCACTTGCTTTGCACTGCCAAACACCCGCCCACCCTTCCTTTTGTTTTAGGTGCCCCCTGGCCTTGCTTTGGACTTTGATTGGTGGCCTGTCTTGGGAAGCAAAGGAATTTTTCCATTTGGTAGATTGGCACTGGCCACTTGGTTTTCAACTACCTCTTAGCAATCTTCACAACTTTGTAAGGTTTGGCGGTTAGGCATTTGTTTATTGATGTGGGGGGAGGGGAGGTCAGCCATCGCCTGCCCCTCCGTGTTCAAGGGTATTCCATTAAAGGAATACGGGGCCTGGATCCTGTCCGAAGTCCCCTTGAGGGGCTAGGGCCATGCCAGGCCTCTGGGAACACCGAGGAGAGCTGCAGACGGGTTTCCCCGATGTGGCTTCCTCATTGGTGGTTTACCCTTCCTGACTCCCTGCAAGGTGGGCAGGAGTCAGATATAGTCTACTGTGAATGCCTAAGCCAATACCGCTCACATTTGCTGTAATCAATAAAGTTGCGGCCTAAATTTTGCCCATTAACCTTAAACCAAAATCTGTGTCTGTGTGAATTTATTTCTTCTGGGGAGCTGGCTTGGGGGCCTTGACAAGCAATCAAGATTCTTGAACATCAATCGTTGTAATTCAGTATAAGCCTGGCTTTTAAATGTACTATTTTATTGTGGTCTGCTACCAAGGCAACCCATAATCAACTGATTTGTTGAGGTAGACCTGTTTATACAGATAGAGACATAAAGGTTTGCAGAATTTACTTGTGCTGATGCTGTGGGTGATGCAGTTGTTCATACATCTCAGGCTCAGGCTCTAACTCTCAGAATGAATCATCCTTCTTTGAAGGCTAAATATTTTGACGTTCTTACTTGGCTCTGATTTTAACCTGAGCTGTGGAAGAATATCTCCCACCTGATGTTTGTTTAGTGCCCTGGGGAAACCTCATTTCCCAAGGCCCCTACCAGGTGTGGCTGACAGGACTCCACAGGTCAATGTTCTGGTTACTGAGAGTGGGAGGAGGCACGGCAGTGGGGAGCTCAGCACAGGGCAAGCATGGCGCAGAGAGCACCAGATGTGTTCTGCTGATGCACCTGCATCATGCTGAGTTCCCTGCTGCTTTCCCCCTTCCCCTCTCAGCAACCAGAAGTGGCACACAGTGTTGGCAAGGCAGGAGAGCAATGCAATTCTGCCCAGGTTGCCCGACCAGTGGAAAACAGAGCTAGGGCTCAGATGCCTCCTTCTCTACCTCTGGAGCAGTCCAGGACGAAAGGGGAGAGACAACAGTTGCAGTGAAGATGCCTTTAGAATTGCAACTAAGCAGACTCATTGTTCCATGTACAGCATTTTTGGAGTTCTATCCTTATCTCCCTGTGACTCGTCACCTGTCCTACCCCCTTGTCTACCAGAAAGACCTTCTGAATAGCGGTTGCCAACCTTTTCAAAATAAGCACCACAAGTCCAGATCTGAGCTGATATATTAGTGTCCTCTACACAACATGCATAGGCCCTTCTCCAATCTGCTGAGTCAGGGAGCATTGCAACACATGACTGTGTCCCACAGACCCTCCTGCTCTTGTCTAGAAGTGCTATGAAATATCTTGAATCATTTATCCAAGTCAATACAGGGGCTCAATAATGTCCCCTTCCCAATCTACATTGCTCATGACTCTTCCGCTGATCCCCAAACTATACATGCAAATAGCTGTGGTCGATAGCCCATTGAGCTACAGAACCAGGATGTTAATTTTATCAAACCAGGTTCGGATTGGAGGAGTCAAAACAGCAGAACCTCCCACTGCACCTGGATTGAAGTGAGTGTGTATGCTATACATGTTGAGAAAGAGAAAGGCAGGAACTCTAAAAAACCCATTACAGAGGTGGAGGCCTCTATTTGCAATTTATCTGAGGGGCGACATGTCAGCTCACCTACAGTAGACACTGGGTAATGGGCCTGTAAGGTAAAGGGACCCCTGACCATTAGGTCCAGTCGTGACCGACTCTGGGGTTGCGGCGCTCATCTTGCTTTATTGGCCGAGGGAGCTGGCGTACAGCTTCTGGGTCATGTGGCCAGCATGACTAAGCTGCTTCTGGCGAACCAGAGCAGTGCACGGAAACGCCGTTTACCTTCCCACCGGAGCGGTACCTATTTATCTACTTGCACTTTGACGTGCTTTCAAACTGCTGGGACCGAGCAACGGGAGCTCACCCCGTCACGGGGGTTTGAATCGCCAACCTTCTGATCGGCAAGCCCTAGGCTCTGTGGTTTAGACCACGGCGCCACCTGCGTCCCAATGGGCCTGTGTAATGGGCCTGTACATAAGACCATAAGAAAAGCTTGCTGGATCAGGCCAATGACCTATCTAATCCAGCATCCTATTCTCACAGTGGCCAACCAGAAGCCATTGGAAAGTCTGTGAGCAGGACATGAGTACAACAACCCGAGGTGCGTAGATTGCTCTTCCATCAAACACAGAAGAATCAGGCGCCCAACTGCCAGTTTCAAAGTAAAAATTCTCTCCAGGAAGACATTTATTCTTGTAGAAGCTGAAAATCAACAATGCTGAAAAACAGGAGTGGGCACCCTAGCCAACATGTAAAAATAAGCGAGGAAAAAGGAGTCTCTCCCCAACAGCACAATCAGTTTAAGATTTGAAATATTCTCATGTAAAAATGTTGAGTTATATATTTAAAATCAAAACCCAATAGGGAACCAGCTGAGGATATGGCTATCCTGATACAGTACAGAAGCTGCCACCTGACCTTTTTTTCCAGAAGGTAAACTCCCCACAGTGTTCTGTGATCAAAAACAGATGATAGATGTCTAGACTCCAGCACCCACCATGCAGATGAGTAAAAGCCTCAGGACAGAACTGGAGGCTGTTGAGAATCTCAGCTACACATTTCAACTGCAACTTCAAAGGAAGGAGGCTGGCTAGTTCCACATCCCACAAGAAGGGGTGACACAAAGGGAGATTCCTTGGTGGCTAAATTGTCTCTTTTGGAGTGAGCAGTTAGGCTTGCCCTCTCGCCCTTTCCTCTGATCCTCATAAGGAGATAAGAGTCAGTAGCAGCCCTTATATCCTCTCCTTAGCTGACCTCAGCAACTGACCCAAGAGTGATTTTGTCACTGAACTGTGGAAGGCAGAGTAATCAGGGATCTATCCCCACATAAAACAAGGCAATGAGAGGAAGGCATTTTATGAAATGTGCATTTGTCACCAGAAATGGCAACATGCTATTGCTTCCTCCCAGCCCACATGGAGACAGAGAGACAGAGAAGAGAAAGAATAATGGTGATGCCACGTCATGTATTTTCCCACCTAAACATTGCATTAAAAGGAGTGAAAGATAAATGTGAAGCTGTCATTTTCAGTGACAAATGCACTGGGTTTAGCTAGCCATGGGATGTGATTCTAGACATACTTACTAAGCCCTGTTAAACTTAGTAGGCCTCACTGCTACTCAGTTGAAATGCTTAGGATTATTTTGCAAGTCAAGTTAAATATAAGGTAAAGGGAAAGGTACCCCTGCCCGTACGGGCCAGTCTTGACAGACTCTAGGGTTGTGCGCCCATCTCACTCAAGAGGCCGGGGGCCAGCGCTGTCCGGAAACGTTTCCGGGTCACGTGGCCAGCGTGACATCGCTGCTCTGGCGAGCCAGAGCCGCACACGGAAACGCCGTTTACCTTCCCGCTAGTAAGCGGTACCTATTTATCTACTTGCACCCGGGAGTGCTTTTGAACTGCTAGATTGGCAGGCGCTGGGACCGAACAACGGGAGCGCACCCCGCCGCGGGGATTCGAACTGCCGACCTTTCGATCGGCAAGCCCTAGGCGCTGAGGCTTTTACCCACAGCGCCACCCGCGTCCCTAAGTTAAATATAGGTGCTCAGATTTATGTGGTTTCTGGATCACTTCTCATTTCCAGGGAATCATAAGTGGGGAGAGGGCTGTTGAGCTCAGGTCCTGCAATTGGGCTTCCCAAAGGCCCAATCTGCTTGGGCACTGTGACGCTGGACTAAATGGGCCTCTGGCCTGATCCAGCAGGCTCTTCTTACATTCCCCCATGAAGTTGACTGGCAGATGTTTGGGGATGCAGAGCATAGTCCTGCATGAAGATTTTCCAAACATCATAGAAAGTATTATTGCTTTGCACATGAAGCCCAATCAGAGTCATCAACAAACGTCTATTCAACATGGGTATTAAGACTGTGGCCCTCTAGATGTTGTTGCACTTCAACCATCATCCCCAACCAGCATGGCCAATGATCGGGTCAGGAACAATGGGAACTGTAGTCCAGCAACCCCTGAACCCTGTCTTGCAAGCTGTTCCAAAATCACCCCATAGACAAATGAATCAACCCTAAACAATATTATGGTTACAGTCCTATACACATTTACTAGAGAGTCCCATTGAACATAACTAAGAAAAAGTTCCTGGATTTTTGTTTTTCTCCTCCCTCCTAACCCGTTTTCCCTTTGTGCCATGTCTTTTAGATTCTAAACTTGAAGCCAGGGACTGTCTTATCATTGGCATTTGTATGGGGCATTTTTATTCCCTTTTGAATGGGGAATAAAAATGCTTTACAATATATATATTTTTAACCAACATAATGAGAATTACTTCTGAGTAAATATGCTTACAATTGTACTGCATGTCATATAACAAAGGTGAAACTACATTCTTTCCTGTTCAAATCCTACTTTTTCATTTATGGGACAATGACAATAAAGTTTATTGTATCGTAATCTGCTTTCAGTAGATCATTAAGCTTTCTTGCTGCCACCATGCACATCGGGGGCAGGAACTTGAGTCCGTCAAACACTGTTGGACTCCAACTCCCATCAGCCCCAGCCAGCATGGCCTAAAGGTCAGGGAATATGGGAGCTGTAGTCCATTAACACCTGGAGGACCACAGGTTGACCACATGTACTTGCTTTGGCTTTTCCTCATATTACCTGAAAGTCAATAAAAGTGACTTCCCAGAGCTTGGCTGCATCATTTGTGGAGCTGGGCGTCAGGAGCGCATCATACCTCTGCAAGTTGCTAACATGTTCACAGTGATAGGAGTAGCTCGCTGGTGCATGTATTCGTGTCGCATTGAACGTTGCTTGTACAGAATGGTTGTAAATGAGTTGGATTCTATGTAAGGTAAACCAGTTTTGAATGGACAGCTTGTAATAACTGTTGGTCAGCATGAATCTGGGAGAGGAGGAATCAGAGAAATAAAAGAAACAAGAGTCTTAGATGCAACAGATATCACTGTTTCCTTCCATTACTTTTTACCACGGGGAAATACCCAATTGTATTATGGGGTCAGGCAAAAACCTCTTTGCATTTCCAGTCAATTGAGGACAGAATTTTGCTTTTCATAAAATTCACATTTGGGGCTATCAACACCAAGCACATTGCCAGTCAAAGTTAAATACTTCTAAGCCCCATTCATTTCAACGAGGAAGAGTTAGACACATGGTTAACACTCCTACAGAAATGAATGGAATTGTATTTTAAGGTAGTGTTTTATGACAGCATTTTCCTCCATTAAAGGACTATCTAAAATGCTTTAAAGCCTCCAGTTTGCTTAGTGATAAGCAAACAGTTCAAACAGGCTTTAATATAAGATGTTTCTTGATCCAGAAAAAAAATATGAATTCATGTTTGAAGACATACCTGATGACAAATCCCTTCAAATTGTCAATGTCACCAAAATTAAGTGAAAGCCTATGACAAAAAAGAACAATGTCAGCTTAGATCCATAAATGTGAAAAAGAAGAAAGAGGAAAGGTAGCTAAACTGTATTATTCAAGCCAGAGATTGCCAACCTTTTTGGACCAGTGGGCAAATTTTGAGTTTTGAGGAAGTGCTGTAGGCCCTAGTGCCGGATTTGGGCGCCTGGAATAACACAACATGACTGACATGGGGACATGACATAACACAAAATTGGAGAGAGACTTCTTGCTGGTCCTGATTGTGGAGGTCACACAATACTGATCCCTCACAAGCACGCACAGTGATGATGATGCTTTTTAGTCGCAACATGGAACATTCCCTAGTACCAGAAGAAACATACAAGGGGTGACACTGCAGTCACTGCCTCACATACATGCACACACTCCCAGCACACATACGGAGACACAGGCAACTCTCTCACACTCAACACTCACACGCCTCATATGTACATAGCTCTCTCCCCCCCCCCCGTGCATCTCTCCCTCTCCCTCTCCCATACACACAGACCATACAGTCTTACCACCCTCACACAAACACTGCTGACTCCCTCTCACAGACAGCAGCATAACACACCCCTTCCTTCCTTCCTTCCTTCCTTCCTTCCTTCCTTCCTTCCTTCCCTCCTTCCCTCCCTCCCTCCCTCCCTCCCTCCCTCTCCTCTCACACACAGGCCACACGTGCCTCTCCCTCGCTGTCCCCAATGCATCTCTCTGCCTTTCACCTGCACATTTAGAATATGTTGGGGGGGACTTTCCCTCGTTTGGGGGGGAGTGAGGGGGGTGCAAAGTTAAACACTGAAAAGGTGAAGCAGGATAATAATGAGAAGAATTGTGTCTGTATGCTTTGCCTCATTTATCAGATTCTACAAATGCAAGAAACTTCCTTTTTTAAAAAAAAAAAGCATGAAAACTGGAAATTTGAGGATTATGGTGCCTGGAGACAGCAAAGAACCCCTTTGCCGGTGCCACGGCACCCACAGGGACAAGGTTGGCAACACTTCCCTCAAGCTAACTTGCTGGGGTTTTTTCCATCTCATAACATAAGGCCCTGGGGGTTTGCGCAGGACAGTAAAATATAAAAACTGAGACAATTCCATAAAACCACAGGCTCAAAGTGATCATAAATAAATTGAACCTGTTTAAAACTTCCAACCATCCACATAAGCACCATTTAAACAGCCAATAACAAAACCAGCAAACCACACAGGCTATAAATTAACAACCAGATATCAATGTCTGTTGCAAGTCTGTTTCTCTCTCTCTCTTGCGGCAACCTTCCATACTTCTGCAAAAGAGACACTTGGAGGACGGCCAAAGAACCAGGTGTGTTCAAACTGTGAGAGATTCTGGTCAATGACCATCAGCTGAAGAACCTCGTCCCAGAAGAGAACTGTGACTAGCCTAAATTTATTGAGATCTTCCAAATCCAATGAAGGATTTGGAAGGATTGCGCCACCACCTTACTGAGGGAGCTGGGAATCATGCTCTTTCTTAAGCCATAATACACATACATTTAAAGCACTACGATACCACTTTCAACAGTCATGGCCTTCTCCCTCAAGTAATTATGGGAGTGGTAGTTTGATAAGGCTGCTGAGAATTGTTGGGGGATCCCTATCAGGGACGCGGACTTATAAAAAATATTGGGGGGGCCCGGGAAAGCTCATGAATAATAAATAAGCTCATGAATATGCAAATAAAGTGGCGCCGCCTCCTCGTGAGCGAATAGGGGAGAGTGTGCTGCGCCTATTAATCAGCTCCAAAGGAAATTGGGTGGAGCTTTTGCTCGGGAGGGAGGGCAGGAGGCATGCAGCCCGCCCCTCCCTGTGCATTTTGGGCTGGGGGAGGGGCGGCGATGGCGCTCTGCTGGAGGGGCGCCGGAGATTATTGGGGGGGCGGAGCCCCCCCAAACGAATTTTTGAGGGGGCTCGGGCCCCCTCAAGCCCCATGGAGTCGGCGCCTATGATCCCTATTCCCCTCACAGAGCTACAATTCCCAGTGTGGTTTGAAAATTGATCCCTCTTCCCAGGGAACTCTGGAAACTGTAGTATAATTAGCCTCTTCTTGCTTCGGTTTCCCTGTTTCCCCAAACCAACATTTCTTCACCTACCCTTCCCTCAGGTTCCAGTTTTTCAGTCCACTGCCTAGCTGTGCATCCTTCCTTCAGATATCTTGGCTCATGGCTCTCTGTCCTTTCTCTCACCTACATCTTGGAACCTTTCCCCAGTCCTCCCAGCATGCACAACAAACCTATTTCTTACTGTCTCTTGGCCCTGTGTGAAGTGTTCATCTCAGATAAACTGGCAGGTTTACCTTTTTCACAGAAGCTGGACTGCAAATACTCTATTAACTTTATAGCCTGAGCAATAGGGATGTTGGTGAACATTTCAAGCCATCGAAACAGTTCAGCCACATAGCATCGCAAGCTGCACCGATGCAAAGACAATACTATGTGGGTGTTTCTAAATTTGCTTCAATTGTACACCAGGCACAAGCAACTCTTAAGCACAGTAGGTCATAATCTTACATTGCGTTTTCTTCACTGCAGTTTGAATCTGCAACATCCACGGTGGCATGAACACCAAATGTCTTGTCTGTTAGGTCCAGCTGTGTGTGATTCTGAAACCTAATCATGATCCTTCTGGCCCAAAAAAGAATACAATGGCTTCCATTGACTGTGATGTTGAGAGGGCTGTAGTGAGTGTGGATGACAGACTCTCTCTCCGAATTCTCTTTGCTGCTTCCATTGTAATTCACAATCTGCATATAATCAAGGAAGAGTTCAGAGTTAGCAGGTCTGCCTTTGCAATGAAACAATTAATACCAATAGCAGCATGCAAATTATCTTTGAATCTTTAAGCCAAATGCAGTCCCTGTTATTTCGGCATAAAGCATTTCACCATAAAGGGTTTGTTGAGTATGCTGAAAAGCAGTAATTTACTTTCCCTACTCCCAGTGCAAGGCTCAGTGTAAAGCAGAGACTTGTAGGTGGGTAGGTTTGAAGCACAAAAGCTCAAATCCTGGCTGAGGCATAAAAGCTCACCAGACAGTTTTTTAAACTGGCTTCCAGGATTCTGCATGGATAAAATGAGATATATGTTGTTAGTACTGTGCAACAGAAATGCTAAAATAATAATCCTCAGGTGAACTTTATGAGCATTGGCAAAGCATACCTGACACACATTAACAATTCAGGGACAGCCAATGTGGAGCTACAAAGATGGGACTACTACTCCCATCATCCCTGGCCGCTGGTCATACTGGCTGCAGCTGATGGAAGTTGTAGTTCATAACATCTGGAAGGGACCAGATTAACTATTCCCTGCTTTTCCAGATGACCTTCCAACTGCAGATCATCTAATGTGGACAATTCATCTGTGATATGAAGGACATGAGTTTTTCCCCTACACACCATTATGCAGGAATATCTCTTAGCTCATTAAAAATACTTCTGTGAAACTCATTGTGTCATGGTAAAAGTCAGATTAGGAGTTCAACAAAAGTAGAAAATAGAAATGTAGAAAGTAAGCAAGCAATTTTAATTACATTTTTGTGGAAGTGTGGTGGTGAAAAGAAAATCTGCTTATCTTTCTTGTCTAGATCCAAACAAAACTATTTGCTTGCCCACTTAGGGAATAGATTCTCAAACTGAAGCCTAAAAGTTATCAGTGGTTTTGTGGGAACTTGGAACACAAGATATCAAATCTTAGGTCAGCAATGAGTAACACAAAAAACATGGCATTAATGACTTGGTGGGCAGAAAACTGACATAAGGGAAAGAATCACGATAGATTCTTTTTCAGGAGCAGCCGAACACAGGTATAAACAACTTGTGCACAGGTGCAAGATAACATGTGAACACCCCTAATTGTTCAAGTACATAGCTCAGATATTTGCAGACTTTTAAGTTTTGAAGAAATGCAAAGCTCTACTAATAGGCATATGTCATTAAAAGCTTTTGAACCCCTGGTTCTGAGAATTAGTATATTTTTTGTAGGGTCACTGAAACAGGTACCTTGCATTTTTAGGTAGTAAGCTATGTGTTATCCAAGCAAAGTTCACACCAAGATTACAAACTCAGAGGCTGCACTGAAATTGTGCATTCTGCCCCAATATTTTCAACTAAGATCTTAATGTCTCTTGATTATACAGCATTGCCTTTGCAGTCAATGGAAACTGTGTCAGAGTAAAAGTTGGTCTAATCAAACGGAACTTGAAAGGTGCCAAGCACCTTTCAAAATACATCCGGAACCTTGATTTTTTTATTTTGATTTTTTGCTCCACGGTTGAAAAAGATAACAGCTTTCCAATACACAAACTACATATTGCACTGCAAAAAAAATTCAGACCAGCATAACAGCTACCCTATAGAATTCAGAAGAAAGGTATGGTTATGTGCATCATGGAAGAACTTACAATCCAGTTTCCTGGTACCTCCATACCTGTGCAAATGCTATTTGTTGTAAATTAAGTTTTGGCTTCACACTGCCATCATATCGTCGGCCTGAAGAAAAAGAAATAAAAATATTTGTTGTCTATAGGCTTGAACGCCTTTCAACAACATACATTACTTAATGCAAAAAAGAACACCACTTCCTATTCTACAATTTTCTCATTAAAACATAATTCTAACACAACAGACTTGTATTCATCTAAGTTTTATTCAGACCCATTGAAAATAATGAACATGACAGACATATCTACCCTGAGTAAAAGTTAGCTGAATACCACCCATCATTTTTTAATTCTGTCCTCCCTTTTCATAATATGCCATAAACTAGAAATGACGGGCAGAATCCGAGACCTGGGAGAAGAAGTAGTGGAAGAGGATTGGAAGAAATTTAAGGACTATTTACAAAAACACTGTAAATTGTATGAGTGCTAGGAGGGATGCAAGATTGAAAATAACATGGCACCAGCAAACTAGCTGAAAGGAACATGAGAATAGGTGAGACTCGAGAAGAAGATAAATTTTGGAGTAATGTTACGTCTAAATTAAGTATTTAAGTTTTTGATAAAAGTATTCAAAATTAGAGACAGAATATTGGAAGAATATAAAATAAGAACTGAAACAAGGTGATAATTTGCTGTTTAAAATTTTACAAACTAGGAACGCAGGAACGAGAGATGTGAGGAAGTGCAAAAAGTGAGGAAAATATGGTTATGTTCTTTGTATTATGTGTTAACTTTTTCTTTTTTTATGTCTTTCTTTGTTTACTGTATCTTGGTGATGGGTCTATATGTGCTGGGTGATTATAATGTCTAAAATCTTCAATAAATATTTTATTAAAAAAAAACACATAATATGCCACAAACTGATTTTTGTGTAGAATAGGAAGTACATGTATGTACCTCTTCTTTCTTGAGAAAGAACAGCTAATCAAAACTGGGCCTTTTAATGATTCTGGGACTTTCTCCAAGGTGCAGCCAAGCAAGCCAGTGACACTGTGAGCAGGTGCTCATAAACATCTTGAGCACCTCTCCCTCCTGTTCCCTCTTTCCTATCATTCTCAGGCTATAGCACTGCACATCTTTTGCTTAGCCACCTCTACTTCTAGACACACCCTGTCCCACCCACAGGAAGAGGAAAGGGTATATTTACACTGCAGTAAGAATGCAGTGTTTCAGTGTGGTACTGAACGGGACTTTATTCATCTTCCTTGTTTGTTTGTTTGTTTGTTTGTTTGTTTGTACATCCTATTTCTAGACTGTTCATCAATTAAAGTTCTCTGGGTGATTTCCAAAAGTCAACAAATGCAGTAAAATCAATAAAATAATATCAAAAAAGTGTTATAAAAACTCAGAATCAGCTTAGAAACAGGCCAGAATAAAATTATATATATTTATATTTAAAACCACAAGCACACAAAAAAAAAACCCCAGCAAAGGCAAAGCAATTTGTGCTTTGATAGACATCAAAGAAAGAAACTTTAGCAGTGGGGGGGGGGGGATTTGGGGTTTTTTTCTAAGTTTGGGTTTTGGAACATAATTTAGGTATCAGAGCAGACCATAGCCAGGGCACCACCCCTGAGAAGGCCTGTTTTATGCAAAGGAAGACTCTTGTCAGAGAACTAAGGCCACACAATGTCCTATATCCTTGGCCGGGTTCTCATATGGACAAAAAGCTTCCATACTTTTTTTTAATCATAAATTAAATACAGTGACCAAGAACATTGGGGCCACTTCATTCAAAAGGAAGTAGAAAACCTTACCATTTCTTTGTAGCAAGTCTTGGTCAGAGAATGCAAAGAAACTGCAACAAAGCAGACACGCAAAACAGTAAATCAGTACTATTCTCTCAACTTCTGGACCATACTTATGCTGGGGGAGATCAGTGTTTAGCTAAAGCAGAACTGCAAGATATTTATTTATTAAATGCAAATGAAATCTCAAAGGCCACGGAAAACACAGTCTTAACTAGCCACCATGTTGTCCATTCTGTGGCTATAGCTAGTAGGTCCATTTTCTTGTACCTTGGGATGCCTTGTTGTAGACACTGACTATTGGCCACTTTCTCCTTGCAGTGTTCGGAAACCCCCACTGTTCTAGGCTCATTTTGTGACTGGGAATTTCATTAGCACAAGCCGTTTCTGAGCTCTGGGCCCAGTACTGTGCCTAAGATTTCAGATAAAAACTACAGAGTGGAAAACTACCTCCCCATTTCCAGCTACTCTCTGAAGACCAGAGAAGAGACCCTCTTAAGAATATTGGGGGGATAGTTAGGGGAAGGACTAGGCCATGTGAAAAATGAACACAATGTTTTAGCTGCAGTTCATTCATTTTCAGCTTTGTATTCTTGTTATTAAAAAAGTGCGCCTAGACTTTCCGTTGTTGCGTCCATAACCTAGGTGTAAAGTGCCATTTAGCTCCTAGCTTTCATATCTCAGTTTCTAACACTGTCTCCTTGATACAACCTGACTATTGGAATAGCCATCATTTGCTTTCGGAACAATGGGCCTAAGAACTTCTAGGAAGGCGCCCCAGTGACAGGGGCGGAGCTAGCAGGAGTGGCAGGGGCGGGGCAAGCTGCCCACGGAGGCAGGGCGAGCTGCCCACGGAGTCCGCCTGGTGGACACAAGCCCCATGCTGCCGTTTCGGGCCACACACCCCTTCCTACACCCCTGCCCAGAGATCCTCAAAAGGATATGGCAGAGCAAAGCCTCTTCGCCCTGGCACATCCTTTTGAGGACTGCCATGGAATTGGGGGGGCGGTCCGGCCCCTCCCTGAAAATATTGGGGGGCCCTTGCTCCCTAGATGTCACCTCCTAGGTGCTTACATCCTGTTTGATGAATCTGGTTGACCAGTGTGAGAAAACGATGTTGGACTAAATGGGCATTTGGACATGTGCAGCTGGTTCTTCTTATGCCCTTTTGATTTAATATTAATGTCATAAAAATAGAAGATTACAAAAGCCTGAGGGATCTGACAATATTCTGTAGTCCTGCTGATTTTTTTAAAAATTCACCAATACCCTTCACATCAACGCTTCTTGGTAGTTAGTGAGTGCCCGTGTTTTAGACAGATAACACATACAAGAGAGATAAAGAAAGCTGCAAAATGTGCCAGGGGCAAAATTAATATGATTAATTGCATCTGTCTAGAAATGTGAGATAAGAGGGCATAGCCAGGCCATATGGTTTAGAGGAGCACCTGGAGAATTGCACTTCCAGCACAGCTGCTGTGAAGGCCCTTCGTGTGATGTTTGGAACGAAACGAAGGTTTATGTCACATTTGAAAAGTTCGTCTCAGAAGGAGCCTAATTGGTGTGAAACATCAATTCACAGCAAGAAGGTAGATATGCTTGTTTAGACGCCCAGCGAGGCGTATGGCGTGTCCCTGAGCAGTTGCTATGAGATGCTGGTTTAGAATCTGACACTTATGGGAGGTTGCCTTCTGCCTCCCAGAAAACCACCAGAAAATGAAACCGTGTTTCACGCCAAAGTAACAAGATTCTACTCTCAGCAGGAAAACATCCACAAAGTGCTAAATGTGCACTCCCCAATGAAATATGCATAACTCTGCTAGAAACCTGGTGGCAAGAGTAATCTGCCAGCCTCTGCAGAATGCCACAGACTGACAGATACAAACAGCGAGCTTCCCACTCCTCGAGGGAAGCAGGTGGTGTTTGTCACAAAGAAGCCTGGCTGGTTATTTGCTTCCTTGCAATTTGCAGACTGTCCTTGTCACCGTTGTGTCTAGGAAACCGTGACACACTCTTTGCATGCTGGCATGTTCCATGGGCTTGTGTGAAGGTCTTGCAATGTGTTAACATGGCCTAGGATTCATTCTGTGGGTTCTGTAGATTTCCCATGACAACATATCTAAGGGATACAATACATGTTATGTGACATTTAAAGTAACTTTTCCAGCCACATTTTCCCCCTATTTTAGTGAATTAAGCACACACTGGAGGCTATAATTAAGAACGAAGGAAGAACAGGTGGAGAAGAGGCGCTTAATGTTTTTCTTGTCAAAATCATCTTCTCAAACTGTTTTTCCATTGCAGTGTAAAACATGTAAGTCTATCTACAGATATATCTTTCCCTATAGGGAGAAAAGCAACTGGGGTTGAGTAATTTTAAGATGAAACAGAGATGGCAACCACCTGCCCTTCCAACCACTCCTGACTGCCATCTCCCTGGGCTGCTTTTCATTTTCTCATTTTATTTTTAAAAGCCATTTGCTGGGGTGTAAAGTTACATGTAACTCCATGTAGCACATAAAAGCACATTTCCCTCCCACAAAGAATTCTGGGCACTGCAGTTTGTTAAGGGTTGCTGGAAACTGAAACTCTGTGAGGGGTCCACTACAGTGCCCAGAATTCTTTGAGGGAAGGCATGTGCTTCAAATGTGCTGGAAAGCTATAGTGCACACACAGCCCAAGTTTGGCTCTGAAACAAAGTTCCATAACATTGAGCTCAGCAATTTGCCCTCCTTGCCATGATGAGAGGGGAGCCAGACCATGGCAAGCAAGGTGGCCTTTGCGTTGGAGCTAATGTAAAACCGACATTTCTCACCTTCCCCATTCAGGTCAGAACTGGAGATATGAGATAGGTATGTCCTTTCTGCAGTGAAGGGACACATATAAAATATATACGTGCATAGCTTAGATATCAATTACGGTATATCCTTTCAGAGATCGCCATTGCCTGTGGCATCTGTGTCTATATTGTGAGTGTTCTATATTGTCTCTGGTCAAATTGTTTTCTGACATTTTCATTGTATTTCAAACGGAACCCTGAAAAGACAAATCAGGATCCCATCTACTTAATTTTGTCTCTCCACTGACTTGTATGAAGCTAGAAGAAGCAGTTGCTACTGGCTCCCCACTCAATGAGGCTATTCCCCTTCTTCATGACCTTTGTACAGTTATAAAATTACTGATATTTGATCAGAGTTGATGCCACAGTAGGGAAAGTCAATTCAGTTGTTTCGCAGAACTAGTAATCTGTACACAGCCCATGATCCATGTGTTATATAATTTGGGCCTTCAAGCAAAATGCAATCTGGATGTAAACAGAGCAATACTAGGCCCATTATATCATTTAATACCTGTGCGCTGGTTATCTCATCTATTCCAGATCTGTCACTAGCAGAACTGAAATTGGCTTAGCTCTAATGAACGGCACTGGAACAGCTAATCACTAAGTAATGCCCAATTACGTAAGATTATATGTATAAAAGAGTATAAGTGCCTACTTATCAGATGGCATTATCCATCAACAAGATAACAAAATCTGGTTTGCTTATTGGAAAAAAGGTCATGCTAGAGGATAGAGTTTGTTAGCAACGAACTTGTTAATTAATATGACTGAATCACAGATGGTCCAGGGATATGATGTTGCAAAAAGGGGGGGGGCATGATAAGGACTTGTATGTTGTATAATATAACAGTAGGTTATTTTGTTTGATTTTGAACTATGTGTTTTAAAATGCTTACTGGGCTCTGTACAATTGCGTTTAAGTGAATATCACAATTAAGATGGTAGAATATAAGCTTGGTGTGCAAATCGTGTCAGGTTCAGTTCCCAGGCACTTCCAGGTACGTCCAATTAAAAAGGACCAAATAGCAGGTGATGTGAAAGATCTGAGGCCCTGGAGATCCACTGCCAGTCAGAGTAGACAGTAATGGGTTATATGGGCAAATAGGAAGGAACCTGCTTTATACCAGGTCCCATGTTCCCACAGGGATGTGCATCCCAATGCTCACGCACATCCAATCAGCAGCAAGCAGAAGGCTGTGTAGTTGTGGTAATCTATCTGGACATTGAACTAGATTACCCTCATGGTTGCTTCCAACTCTACAATTCTCTGTTTCTATGATAATGTCCACCAGTAATGACTTTCCACCTTAGCACTGCCTCATCACTGATGGATTTAAGAGCAGCATCTTCAGCCACTGTTAATGCCAAAACAAGAAGCTGAGCATAAAGTCTCTCAAAGAATTCCTTCCTACATGGGGACACCACAATAGCTGGTATTTTCATTTTATTTATTACCATTGCTCATGGTGATTCTGCTTGTCTGTTTGGACTCATGTAGGCCAGATGCGGTGCCTGGAATTCAGGCATTCTCCACACTCACAACATGCAAACACTTTCATCTGAAGCAACCTTAGTACTGTAGTGCAGACAATGAGATATATAAGAATACATGTTTTATATGCATGCCGTTGTATATTCTTATACAACAGCAATAATTTCAGCCTCCATTGAGAAGAGGAGCCTCTTCCCTTAAGGACCTCCTGCTTTTATTTCCAGGTGTAAGTTTCCCCTGTGACTTTGGCACTAAATCAAGAATCACACCCTTTGGCAAACCACAGACATTGGTCGTCGTTATCTCAGAGTGACTCCAGACTCAAAGAGAACCCTGCTTTCCAAACAGTGCAGATCACTTTCAAGTCATACAGTATATAGATATATTTTCCACAAATATTTTTCTTGAAAGTTGATAGGCACAACGCAGTAGATACAATATATTCAGGACAGCATCACTGACACGCATCATTTTATGAAGTTTTGATTTGATAACTCTAAACCACTTTCAATGTTTTGTTTTGTTTTGTTTTGTTTACAATCAAGAGGTCTATAGATAGTATGAAATAAAATAAATAATTTCAACAGACACTTAATTGAAAAAGGCCCTTTACTCTTACAAGGAACTTTGTTTTGCTTATGAGCTCAGCTCCTGCAAGGTTTAACTTGCTTTCCTAACTCCTTTATCTTTGCTTTTTGCAGAAATTTAACATACATTGAAAGATAATGCAAACTTTAAAATAGTATCAAGTAAAACTACTAGTTAAGTACCTCCTACTTACTAGTTAATGGTTGAGGAATGAACATGTCAGCTTTAAAAATCACCACCACCTCAAAATTATGTTTCATGCATGTTAAACCAAGAATATGACCATGCTTTCATCAACATAAAATCAGACATCTGGAACCAACTTGTGAGCTGACCCTGTAAAGTTGTTGTTTTTTAAATTCAGTTCTTTGAAAGTTACGTCACCTAACTCCATGACGTGCAACACTTCTTAATTGAGAATCTACCATCATCAGAGCAAACAACTTAAATGTGACAGCACATTTTAAATCATCAGTTAACCAAGCCACAGATCTCTTAATACAAGCTTAAGCAAATCACCACATGCCCCTGTTACCCTAAATGCACAGATTTCATCAGTAATTGTGTGATCCTCATCAGTGTTTTCTGACCTGTATATGTTAAATGTATTAGTGGCTGCAAGACAAAATACTTAGAATTCGGTTTAGCTATTTCCCCTTTATGATTATTTCTCTTTGTTGCTTCCCTCAAGTCGACTCCCAACACCTGCTGAAATGTCTGAGATCCATATATATACTGCACAAATGAAACAGTGTGTTACAGGTTCACAGCGATGAAAACAGGAGGGCTTAGATTAGGTTGCGTCTTCTTTTTTGTATAAAGCTCAAACTGCATCTCCATTCATACAATAAGCTTCCTTTTGTGTGTTTTTCATTTAAAAAATGCCACCGACAATGTGTTCTGCAAACATGTTTTACACCTACGCTGTTTTATTTATATCTCTGCTATTAACACTTCAGAAGGAAGGTGAAGTCACAAAAGCAAAGAGAAATGCAAAAGAGACTCATTTCTCATCTTCAAGCTTCAGCTATAAAATCACATGTAAGAGGATCCCGTTAATGTGCAATTGACAATACAGTTTCTCAAGAGGAGTCCCATTGAAGTTCATAAGCCTGCTTTTACGGAACTAGCTTACAGAATCTTTAAAGGCTGAAACAATTTGCTTTTGCATTAATTGCACGTTTAAAAAATATGTGTTTTTTTAAAAAAAACCAACCACCTTGTAAATGTACAATACAAGGTATGTTTGCGGTCTCCCATGCATAAACAACATTAAATCAGCTGCCCCCGTGCTATTTACAAATATTCACAAAATCACTTACCTCCTCTCCATCCTTCCAAATATTTGGTCCACAGGGGCTGAGACTCCTACACAGAAAAAGAGAAGTAAAAGCCTAAAGGTGGTGTTGCTTTCCATTGAGAAATGAATCGGTCCCTCCAGACCGAGCACATCTGTTCATGTGTAGCAACGAGAGCTGAGCCAGTAGTCTCAGGAACCATGTGATGGATAGCACAGCCAACCAATGGGAAGCAGCATCTGAGGCCACATGGGCTACTCTAGACTCTCTATACATAGTAAGAGGCTGTCCTGAGCTGTCTTTCTCTATTGAATAGAGCCAGCTTTCTTTTATGACTTACAATTCATGCCAGCGTGGGGGGAGACGCAACTGAAGACTTGAGGAAAAGAGCTGGTCATTAAGAAGCGTCTTTCGACAAGTGCGCTTCCGTACTAAAGCTCCCTAAAGGAAGATAAGACTGCAGTTAGGGATGGGGGGCGGGTATCCTTTGAAATTCACAGTTCTTTGAATTTTTGCGATGCAGTTTTCAAAGCAAATACTGCGCACAAAAATGCACATATTCGTGGGGGGAAATATACAAAAAATGCATACTACTAGAGGAAATTGCGTGCAAAAACGTGCTCGTTTAAATTGCATAGAAAAATGTGTGTGGTAGGAGAAATGTACACTAAAATGCTGACAAAGTTTTGCAAGAACCCTTTTTTAAATTGATAAAAAAATCACAGTGATGTGGAAATATGAAGGACTGGACTTTAAATTGGGGAAATGTGGAGGAGGAGTGTTAATGGCTGAGCAGAATTTGAACCCAAGTCTCTCTTATTCTTGCCCAGCACCACCACTCTGGATCTCTATCACTAACGGGTTGGAAAGGGAGGGTGGGCTAAACCGCTGACCTGGCTTCCCAACACCAGATTCACTGCTGGTTACCAAGAAGGGGAAGGGGCGAGGTAGAGGAGCAGGGTGGTATGGTTCAGGGGCAGTGGTGGAACCAATCTCCCTGCCACCTCACCCTTTCCCTCCTAGTAACTAGCAGTAACCCCAGCATTAGGAAATCAGGTAAGCAGCACAACCCCCCACTGCCTGCTGGTGCAAAATGTAACTTTGTGTGGAGTAATGCATGAAAGCTTGAAACATCTGGGCAGCATGTATTGAAACAGGGGCCTCCAGCAAGGAGACGTGTAATGATCAAGGACTCTCAAGAGTTATAGGCTCCAGTGTCCTTCATTGCTGTAAACTGTCTGCTCTCAGTTCATTTGCCCTTTCTCATTATTTCAGCCCTTGCTCATAAAATCCTAAATCCAAAGAACGGAAGCCGAATAAATTGGGCAAAATAAACCCATCTACATTTGCATTGACATATGATGTGAATATATCTCTTTACCCTTGCCCTCGACACCTGAGGTATATAAAGATGTTAGGAGCAGCCCCATTATTCTGATTAACTGTTTTAATTGATCATAATACTGTCTTTTTATGTTTCTCCACCCTGTGAACTTATGGTAAAGGGTGGAAGAGGAGCAGAGGTGGACTTTGGGGAGTGTGACCGCTTCTGTCACACTGGGAACCAAGCATCAGGTGAACAACAGTAGACTCTGGAAATTTAGAATAGAGCGTGAGAAGGCGGGCAATTTTTGGCATCACACAGGGCGCCACTGAAATTTGAGATCCCAAGGTGTGCCACTGGGAGGAGGATAGTAGTAATAATAATAATAATACACTAAGATGTCACACATTAAAAACTTCCCTGAACAGGGCTGCCTGATAATAGTGATGATGATGATGATGATGATGATGATGATGTATTAGTCAGGTTCATCTGCTGCAATAAAAATAACGAAGAGTCCCGTGACATCTTAAAGTTTAATAAATTTATTTGGATTGCAAAATTTGGATGAAAAAATTTAGTTGTTCTTTGGGTCCAATGTATGCAGCCCTGAAGTTATGCTGCCTTTATTGCTTACTAGCTAGTGTCATATACCTACTGATGTGATCATGTGAAGAAATGACCGATTAAGGAGGCCAGTCAAATGCAACCTAGATATAGGATTAAGCAGGGGGTTTAGCATCTGCAGCCATTAGGCTTTGGGATTTACCATCTTTAATTATTTTTTCCTCGAGTGATACAGAGAGTATACGATAATCTCCAAATCCTTCTCCAGCCCACATGTGTCCAGATCACTTTTCATTTGACAGGAAACCCAAATGCAGGTCTTACAACAAAAGCCCAGCCTAACAAAACAAAGAGAGGAATCATACTACTCTAATGGCTGAAGTGCATTGGCAGAAAACACACCCCTTTTTAGAAGGGGGAAAAAAAGAAACCACAGTAAAACATTTGTTTGTGGTGATAAATAAAGATCAGAAAGGGAACTGGGGTGGGTGGGGGGAATTTCAGTCGATGTAAACAGACAGGACTGAAATTATTTCAACTCACCTTATTGAGGGAATAAAAAGAAGGGCTGGAGGAGAACCCATCTGCATACTTTAGAAGCATTCAAAAGACATTAATTCATATATGGCACCAACATTTTTACCTCTATAATTATGGGGGGGGGGCTGGTCAAAAGAAGCTTTTCTCTGCCATGAGTCTTCCAGAGAGCATTTAAAAAACACGCCAGATCAAAATGATACTGAGTACAATAACATGATAACTGTATGCTTGTGAGAACATGATCTCCCCACTCCCAGCTGAGTGGGATTTGAACCTAGTAAGGAAAATAACATTTTATAAGCTCAGAGAGACTGCCTTATTCTTACTAGTCACATGTTCCACTGAAAACAGGTCCCAGGGCTAACTCCCAAAGATCCTAGGACTGCATTTATGCCCTCTCTCTTAAGCTTTCTGGGGCCATCAATCCAGAAATGAAAATATTTCCAACTAAAACCTCTCTTCCATACATGAATGCTTCAGTGACCAAAGATGCAAACACTTGCAAGTTTTACCCTTATCTATCAGCACATTTCCAAAGCTTCACTGTTCTTTTTAAAATTCCCACATCTGTCTCCTCCTTTGTCAGAAGACAAGACCTTGGGGAAAGAAAAATTACTAATAACAAAGTACTAGGCGAGATGTAAGTTGTCAGCAGTAACTGGGCCAAAAATGTACGCTGACCGTCCTTCAGATTCTGCAACTGAATGTGTTATCATTAGAAAAGGTATTTGGTTTTTAACTTGCAGAAAGGATGTTGCCAATGGTGTGCCGCAACGATCATCAAAATCCGCTTTCCGGATGCAAGCGTGAGTCCAGCCATTTTTAAGAGCCTCCTTGAAATCCAAATAAAGACAAGTGGACTCCAGCATGGTAAGCAGTTTGGGAACTGCTGTGTGGGCATTTCTTCACCTGCTAGCATTGTGCAGAAAAAATGAGCTGTAATGCAGCCATCATCTCAAAGCAAAAACAAGAGATGGGTTGATAAGGTTAGGCTGGCCTTTTCCTGCTAGCCTTGTAAGCTTAAAGGAGCACATCAGTAGAAGTCTTGCCTTTACAGAATTAAGTGCACAGCTACCATCTAACATAAGAAGAACGTAAGAAGAACTTGGGCTGGATCAGGCCAATAACCCATCCAGCCCAACATCCTGTCCTCACATCCTGTCCTGAAGCCCACAAACAGGATTTCCATTCTCCCCACTGTTGAGTCCCAAGAAAACGGTAATAAGAGGCATATTACCTCTAATAACACAGTCATCATGACTGGTAGCCATGGATGGCCTGATCTTCCACAAATTTATCTAAACCTCTTTTAAAGCCATCACTGCATATTGTGGGAACAAATTCCATCGTTTAGCTATGTACTGAGTGAAGATGTACTCTCCTTTGTCTGTCTTGAGTCGACCAACGTTCACCGAATGTACACACTACACTTTTAAAGCACATTCAAAGTCCACTTTTTCCGGGACTTCCGGAGGCGGCGCGAAACGGCAATGGCGGTCCTCTTCAGCTGCTGAAGGGGGGCTCCGCGGAAAAGGGTCGTGCGCTACGGCACAGCGACGACCCATTCAGAAAATCCACGGGTAGAGTGAGCCCGTGGCCGTGGGATTCGGCGGGCACCAGGAGCGACCTCGGAAACGCAGAAGGGACCCCGTAAGGGGCTCCAGAACGTGGAGGGGGTAGCGGTGCTGTGAATCCATCGCTCTTTCCGCGGAAGTGAAGCCGCGCGGCTGCTGCTGATGAGCGCTGACCTTTCTTCTTTGAACATTTGATTGGAAACAACATACTCGTGAGTAAGAAATTTGAGACTCTATTTGAACAGTAAATTGTGAATTTCGGCTGAAAGCGGGAGACGTTAAAAAGGAAGTCAGTCTTCCGTCCCTGTTTAAAGTGCTGAGCAAAGTCTTTCTAAAACGGAAGCGTTGAAAGGAGTTCAAAAGAACCTGGAATTTACCCTGCAAATTCGGAATTGATTGCCAAAAAGTTAAGGATAAATCAAAACTGTATTATAAGTGGACAGAGACTGGGTTATTCCTCTTTCTCTTTTGTGGATTACAAAGTTATGAGACCCAGCTCTCGGGCTGGCTGGATACAAAGTAACATCAGACTGTGGTGACTGTGTATAGGGATACAAAGTTTCATTGGGCTATTTTGTAAGTTACAAGAAAGGAACTGTTGCAAGCACCTTTGCAAGGAACTTTTACACTCTGCAGTTTAAAGGGAATTTAGAGGGTTCCCCCCTCTGTTTTGGATTTTACTTTACTTGGGAACTTAAAGGAAAATTTTCATCTTTCTCTCTAACCTCTGGGGTGCTCCCCCTGCTGGACTGTAGAATTATCAGTCTCTGAGAACTGCTGGTTGTTTTGGAATTTTTTATGTCTGGATGTTTACTTTCTGGATTGCTTTTCCCATGGGATTTACAATTTGACCTTGAAACATAGACAGCTGTGGAATGAGTGGTGCAGGAAAAACAAGGGCCGGCAAGAAAGCAAAACAAGCTGAACTACTGCAATTAACTTTGCCTGTGCAGCAACGTAGGTCATCGGTTCCAATTGTGACAGGTCTGCAAGAAGGACAATCTAAACAGCCAGTTTTGGAGGATATGGCTGCAGGAGGGCTAGACCCTATCTCTAAAGAAATATTGGACCAACTGGCAGCTTTAAACAAAAAAGCTGATGAACAAGCGGCTAAATTTGACCAGGTGACAGCTACAATTAATAAACTGACAGACCAAGTTGCTCAAAATACACAGGCGATAGGAAATATTGAAAAGACCACAACAGAGAGTCGAAAATTGGCCGAGGAAGCAAGTGCAAAAGCAGACCAAAATACAAAAAGGATAGAGGAACTAAGAGGAGAAGTAAGACCACTGAGTAGACAGGTTACTGAACAGCAGGCCTACCTGTCTATGGCGGAGCTGAAAAGCAGAGAAAGCAATCTTAGGCTTAGAAATATCCCAGAATTAGAAAAGGAAGATCTGACCAGCTTTTTGACTGCAGAAATATCCAAGTTCTGGGGCTTGGCAGAAGAGAAGGACTTTAAAATTGTCACCGCCTTTAGACTGGGAAGAGTGGCCAAGAAGGATAAACCAAGAGATTGCTTGATCATATTGAGATCTAAGCAAGAAAAAGATAATATACTCGGCCTACACTTCAAAAATTCATTGGTGATACAGGGAAAGACAGCAGAAATCTTCAGAGACATACCAAAACAGCTGTTGGATTTAAGAATTATATATAAAGATCTGGCAAGATTACTGAGAAACAACACAATTCCTTACAGGTGGGAATTCCCCCAAGGTCTATCTTTTAACTGGAAAGAGAAGAAGGTAAGAATCAGAACAGCAGAGGAGCAAGAAAAGTTCCTGAACGACCACGGGGAGGACCTTCGGAAAGGAACAGCAGGTACCTGGCCACCCCCCTTGCCTGGTCAAAAAGATCCACCTCCAGGAATAGACGACAAGGGAGACAACCCTATTGGCTGACAAGCTGATCCAGGATGTCTCTGCAGCTCTTCAGTTGGAACATTCATGGTGCAAATTCCCCCGAAAAAAGGAAAAGGATTTTTCATATATTGAGGAAAGAACAACTAGACGTCATTTGTCTTCAAGAAACTCATGTGACCAGGCTCCACAGAAGAGTATTAATTAACAAGAGACTAGGCCAAGAATTTATCTCATCAGACAAAGTTAAGAAAAGAGGAGTAGTGATATATGCTAAGGAGAGCCTAGCACCAAAATTTGTGTTCAAAGATGAACAAGGAAGAATTCTGGCGATTGAAATACAATCACAAGGAGAAAAATTTCTGATAGTAGGAATTTACGCACCGAACGAGGGGAAATCAGAATTTTACAAGAAGCTGCATGAGACAATGCTGGACCATGTCGACTATAATAACATCATCCTGATGGGAGATATGAATGGGGTTGTCTCCACACACATGGACAAGTCACAAAACCAAAACTTGACTAAAGATGGCAGACTACCAAAGACTTTTTTTGAACTTACAGACAATATGGACTTGATTGACATTTGGAGGATAAAGAATCCTCTAGGTAAAGAGGGAACATTCTTTTCTGAGGCCCACCTATCTTGGACACGAATCGACCAAATCTGGATATCTAGAGGACTGGCACCTAAGACTAAAAAAATAGAGATCTGCCCCAAAACTTGCTCCGACCATAACGCCTTGAAAATGGATTTGAGACTCACACCAGCTGGATCCTTCAGATGGAGAATGAATGACTCTTTGCTCAGAGATCAGGAGATTGTAAAGAAGGCCCAAAAAACGATGAAAGACTATTTCGAAATAAATTTGAACACTTCGGTGGAAAAGAAAACAATCTGGGACGCAAGTAAAGCTGTTATGAGAGGGTTCCTGATACAACAGAACACTATTAGGAAAAAACTCTGGAATGGTAAAAAGGACAAGATTTTGGAAAAGATAAAGGACAGAGAGAGAAGGTTGAGACTTAACCCAAAATCAAAAGAAGTTTTAAGAGAAATAAAATTCCATCAAGCACAATATGCGAAACTGATAAATCAAGAAGTTGAATGGAAAATTAAACAGATGAGACAAAGATCATTTGAATCGGCAAATAAATGTGGGAAGCTGCTTTCATGGCAGCTGAAAAGGAGACAAAAATTGAACTTTGTTACCAATCTAGAGGTTGAAGGAGAATGTATTCAGAAACCAGAGGAAATTAGAAAGTGTTTCCAGAAATATTTCAAAAAATTGTTTACCCAAGGACCCCAAGTGGAGACTGAGATAAATAAATTTTTAAAAAGCTACGGCCTGGAAAAACTAACACAAGATAAACAAACAGCCCTGAACTATAAAATAACACAACAGGAAATTGAAAGTTCCATTCAGAACATGCAATTAGGCAAATCCCCGGGCCCAGATGGACTTACCTCCAAGTATTATAAGACATTGAAGGAATACTTGACTCAACCATTGATGGAGGTATGCAACCAAATTATGGAGGGGAAGGGGGCACCAGAATCGTGGAAAGAGGCATTCATTACTTTGATACCAAAATTGGAATCCGAAAAGACTCAACTTAAGAACTATCGTCCTATCTCACTCCTAAACGTGGATTATAAGATTTTTGCTGACATTTTGGCAAACAGATTGAAAAAAGTTTTAAACGAAGTAATTCATAAAGACCAAGCAGGCTTCCTCCCCGGCAGACATTTGTCTGACAACACTAGGAACATTGTGGATGTCCTGGAACTACTACAGACAAACTTGAATACGAAAGCAGTTTTGATATTTATAGATGCGGAGAAGGCCTTTGACAACATATCTTGGAAATTTATGAAGAAAAATTTGGAAGGGATGGGAGTGGGAAGGGCGTTCCAAAATGGTATTGAAGCAATCTATTCAGAACAAAAAGCTAAATTGATAGTAAACAATGTGGTGACAGAGGAGTTTAAAATTGAAAAAGGAACACGACAGGGGTGCCCCCTATCACCCTTGCTATTTATTTCTGTCCTGGAGGTGTTGCTGAACTTGATTAGGAAGGACCAGCGGGTGGAAGGAATACAGGTCGGAGGAAAACAATATAAACTGAAGGCTTTTGCAGATGATTTGGTTTTGACATTACAGGAGCCAGAACCCAGTACAAAAAGAGCTTTAGAACTAATCTCTGAGTTTGGTCGGGTGGCGGGATTCAAGTTAAATAAACAAAAAACTAAGGTTTTGGTGAAAAACTTGACACCTTTAGAAATAGAGGGGTTTCAGAAGGAAACGGAGCTAAATGTGGTTAAAAAAGTGAAATACCTGGGGGTTAATTTGACTGGGAAAAATTTGAACTTGTTTAAAGATAATTATGAAAAATGTTGGTCTGAAATCAAAAAGGACTTAGAAATCTGGTCAAGACTGAAACTTTCCTTGTTGGGAAGAATTGCAGCAGTTAAGATGAATGTATTGCCAAGAATGCTGTTTCTGTTTCAGGCCCTGCAGATCGTGGACAGGGTGGAGTGTTTTGGAAAGTGGCAGAGGGACATTATGAAGTTTGTCTGGCAGGGCAAAAAGCCCCGAATAAAATTTAAAATATTAACAGATGCGAAGGAAAGAGGGGGATTTGCCCTGCCGGACTTAAGGTTGTACTATGAAGCTGCATCCCTCTGCTGGATGAAAGATTGGTTTTTGCTAGAAAACACTGATGTCCTAGATCTGGAAGGGTTCAACAATGCTTTTGGATGGCATGCATATTTGTGGTACGACAAGGTAAAGTCTCATAAGTTATTTAAAAACCATATTGTCAGGAAATCTTTGTTTACTGTCTGGACTAAATACAAGGACTTACTTGAAAACAAGACTCCGAGGTGGCTGTCACCAATGGAGGCTAAGGCCACAAAAATACTTAATATGGGGGGTGGCTGGGCAAAATACTGTGAAATAATAGAAAAAGTAGGGGACACTTGGAGGTTGCAGAGCTTTGAAAAATTGAAAGGAAAGGTGCGAGACTGGTTTCATTACGCCCAAATTTTAGAGATCTTTAAAAAGGACAAAAAAATTGGTTTCCAGGTGGAAAAATCAAAATTAGAGTCAGAACTACTTGAACCTAAGACGAAAGTGCTTTCAAGAATGTATAACTTGTTGCTTAAATGGAATACTCAAGATGAGACAGTTAAATCAGCCATGATAAAATGGGCACAAGATATTGGATACAACATTATGTTTGAAGACTGGGAAAGGTTATGGACCACCGGTATGAAATTTACGGCATGTAGTGCCCTAAAAGAAAATATTATGAAAATGATGTACAGGTGGTACATGACCCCAGTCAAACTTGCAAAGATATATCATTTGTCTGATAATAAATGTTGGAAATGTAAGGAGGCTGAAGGAACATTCTTTCACCTCTGGTGGACATGCCCGAGGGTGAAGGCTTTTTGGGAAATGATTTATAACGAGTTGAAAAAGGTATTTAAGTATACCTTTCATAAGAAACCAGAAGCCTTCCTCCTGGGCATTGTGGGCCAGAGAGTGCTAAAGAAAGATAGAACTTTCTTTTTATATGCAACTACAGCAGCAAGAATTCTTATAGCCAAATACTGGAAGGCACAGGAGTTACCCACACTGGAAGAATGGCACACGCAACTGATGGACTACATGGAATTGGCTGAAATGACCGGCAGAATCCGAGACCAGGGAGAAGAGGCAGTGGAAGAGGACTGGAAAAAATTTAAGGACTATTTACAAAAACACTTTAAGTTATATGAATGTTGAGAATTTGCTAAGTTTTGAGAAAAACATGCTTCAGTATTGAGATTCGGAAATGATTGAAACTAAGTTATGTTTGAGAAAAGTTTAACTTTTAGAGTAAATAATTAGATGAAAATACAAATACACATGAAACAAGGTTTTAATTTGCTGTTGATTTTTATTGTAAAGAATGCAGGGATGGAGGATGTGGGGAAGTCCAGTTGATGTTGAAAAAGGATTTGAAAAAGTGAATCTTTTTTTCTTGTTTCTTTATTTTGTAAAAAAAAAAAAAAGCTTTTGTTGTGTTATTGACGATGTATTAATGTTGTACTTTGACCCTGGAAAACAAAGCAATAAAAAATATTTTAAAAAAAACAAAAAACAAAGTCCACTTTTTCCCCCTTCTTCAGGTGAATTCTGGGCACTGTAAGAGTTGGTGGGAACAGTAGCTCTGTGAGGGTATTCTTTGAAGGAAATAATATATTTTGGAGGTGCTTTAAAGTTACAGTCTGCATGTTTCACAGATTCACCTTGCTTTCTAATATTATGGAAGAGAAACACTTTTTTTTCCTATCCCACTTCGTGCATAATTTTATACACCTCTACCAAGTCGTCTCACTCACCTCTTAACTAAAAAACCTGAAATGCTGCTGTATTACCTCATAGGAGAGTTGCTCCTGCCCACTGATCATTATGGTTGCCCTTCTTTGACCCTCTTCCTGCTCTACAATGGCCTTCTTGAGGTGAGGCAGCCAGAACTGCACCAAATGTCACCACACCATAGATTTGTTACAATGAAACATTGATATTGGCAGTTATATTTTCAATCCCTTTCTTAATGAGCCCTAACACGGAATATGGTTTTTTAAAGCTGCTGCTGCACATTGGGTCAACATCTTCGAGTTATCCACGATGACCCCAAGGTCTTACTTCTGGTCAGTCACTGCCCTGCATCCAATGGCTGGTATTCAGCAGGCATGAGGTAGCCAATGTGGTGCCTAACAGACATTATTATTATTATTATTATTATTATTATTATTATTATTATTATTATTATTATTATATACCACCCTATACCCAGAGGTTTCAGGGTGGATCACAGAATAAAATCAAAATAGTAAAGGTAAAGGGACCCCTGACCATTAGGTCCAGTTGTGACCGACTCTGGGGTTGTAGTGCTCATCTCGCTTTATTGGCCAAGGGAGCCGGCGTACAGCTTCCAGGTCATGTGGCCAGCATGACTAAGCTGCTTCTGGTGGACCAGAGCAGCGCACGGAAATGCCGTTTACCTTCCCACCGGAGCGGTACCTATTTATCTACTTGCACCTTGACGTGCTTTTGAACTGCTAGGTTGGCAGGAGCAGGGACCGAGCAACGGGAGCTCACCCTGTTGCGGGGATTCGAACCGCCAACCTTCTGATCAGCAAGTCCTAGGTTCTGTGGTTTAACCCACAGCGCCACCCGCGTCCCCCCCCCCAAAAAAAATCAAAATACAAGACCACAAAATACATAATCAAAATAAAAACAACATCCCAATAACCCCCCCCCCAAAAAACCCCCACATTTTAAAAGGGCATAGGATGTCAATCAAATCAGCCAAAGTCCTGGTTAAAAAGGAACATTTTTGTCTGGTGCCTAAAGGTCTATAATGAAGGCACCAGGCAAACCTCCCTGGGGAGAGCATTCCATAGATGGGGAGCCACTGCAGAGAAGGCCCATTCTCATGTTACCACCCTCCAGACTTCTCGAGGAAGAGGCACACAATGATCCCAGGGTTTGGGTAGGTTCATATGGAAAGAGGTGGTCCTTGTTGGTTCTTAACTCCCATTATGCTGGCTGGGGCTGATGGGAGTTCTGGTCCAATAATATCTGGAGGGCACCTCATTGAAAGTAGCCTAGTCGTTGTCTGAGCCTGGAGGTGCCACAGAGCCATAATGGCGACGCAGCATGGTACCTCACACAAACAGGTTCAATATGGAGGCTCTTCGCAATGGTAAATGACCCACCTCTTCTCCTTTTTTTCTTTTGCCTTGCTGACATCTCTTTGCCTACCCACCTGGAATCCTCTTGCCTGGCATCAGCCAAGAACGTTTACAGTAAAACCATGTAGCTGGCCAGTGTGAAATTCCACAACTTTTACGGGTGATATTAAAAAGAAAAGCATAGGCAGGGAAGATAGTATCTTCTTAGATCCTCCTGACAGAAAACTGTTTGGGGAACAACACTATTTGAACAGGATGTGAAAGATACAGAATGGTTAGGCAGTAGTGCTTCTTTGCTCCCCTAACAGAGGCAGCCAATGTCCCAATCCTCTCTGGTTTTACACATTCGACAAGAAGTCAGAACATGTTGCACAACTTAGCAAACCTTGTGTCGACCAGGATTACATAAACGTTGATGAAGACCTGAAGACACCAGCTGCGCTGCCTAATGCCTGAAGGATTATACACAGCCTACATTTACATCCAGGGAATGGCAACGGCCCCAGGTTTTATGGTTTTCAGCATGGATAATTCATACATGCGACTAGCACCTCCTCAGGCAAGCAGAGGTGAGAAAAGTTCTGAACAGAGATAGCTGGTGACACATCAGGACTGAAGATCCCTTCACGCTAAACACTTTGTGAAGTGCAATAGCCTTCACACATCACAGCTGCTTGAAGATGAAACAGGTACACGTCCTTTTAATGTGGCTGTCATTTTCATACCCGCACATACTTACTGAATCGGTTTTTGGGCACACACTACAAAGCCATCACACCTCCAATATTCCCCCCTTCTTGGTAGAATATTGTTTTCTGACCACTTGTGTTTCCATAAGTAGCCGTAAAATACTGTCAGGTCAGTTCCTGGTGTTACGACTTACATAGATACATACAGCACAATCCTAACAATTTCTACTCAGATGTAAGTTCTGTTGAAAGACAGGTTTTTCCAAGTACTACCTGAAGCTGAGAGATTGGAACTGGGACCTTCGGCATGCCAAGAACAAGCTCTTTCCCCTTGTTTTAAAAATTATCTCTGGCCCCCATTGCCAGGTGGAGAAAAATTTAAACCAGGCCACAAGCTATCTGAGCCAAGAACCAATAGAGTAAATGTGTCTCTGAACAAACATAAACAGTCTTTTGAACAATTTTAAACAATGGAAAACAGCCTAAGTAAATCTGGGGATGTTTTGAGGATAGCAGGGCTTAAAGCAGCAGTCTAATGATATTACTAGTATTTGATCGAAATCAGTACTTAAAAAACCCAGGACACAACCCATCCTAACGTAAGTATTGTATGAAAAGATTGGCATAGGGAGCAATAGAAACCCGTTACACCCATTTTCCCAGCTGGCACACACACGCGCACACACACACACACAATGAAAGGTCTGTGTGTTCCTCTTCCACTCTGATCACTCCCTCTCATCTGGTTCTTGAGTTATAATGCGTAGGTCCTTAAGAGCTTAGGTAACAGCACAGAACAAGTACGACGTTCTCAACCATAACAAAGCTTTGTAAATGTTATATTCTACTATGCAACAGCATTTTGTAGGCATAACCTATATACAGTTGAGAAAAAAGCCGAGCAAAATTCCCTAAGTTTGAGCTAAATAGCACACTCAGACTTAGCTACTTGTCCAAATCTTACACCTGTTCAGGATCTCCCTTCCCCATACTAGAGAGGGAATTGTTCCATTTGAGCCAGACTAGCATTCTGCTCCTGTGCTCTAAGACAGCTTCTGTGCAATCCTGCTCTGAAATGTGCAATGAAATCTGTATCCTATCCTCCATCCTGCCTAGTTGCAATTCTGTCCTCTCACTTTGTGTAGTCTACTTTCAACATGTTATGCTTCTCTGGCCATGGTAGCCCTTGAACTTCTCAGTTTATTATGGTTGGGAGACCTGCTCCCCTGTTTAGGCACAAGGATAATTCAAGAGTGCAAACAGGCAGCCATGTGCCAGGCAACATCTTATGGTTTATGGTGTCGTTAAGACACCAGCCACTTGAGCATGTAGAGCAGAACATCTGTGCTGCTAGGCTCATGGGCCTGTGTACTATAATCCATCTTGTGTTTGTGTTCTGATAATGGTTTTGGAGTGCACTGCATGCATGCAACACATGACATTGTGGACAGAGCACACCTACTGTATATCACAGTTTCTGTCTGCTTAATCTCTCTGATACTGCAGCTTTACCATTGCACAGGTATAGCTGCACCTTGGGCTGGGATATACAGCAGTTGGCATCCAAGGCAGGTCAGCGACTCCTTGACATTAGACAGGAATGGAACATCAATATATTAATCTTGGTTTGATATGTATACATGTGAAAGGCCACAGCAAGATGCTGCTGAGAATCCAAGGATAAATGTGGAACAGAATACTTTACTGTCATTGCAGTTTACCTCTGAAGAGTCAAATAAACCTGCATTAAATTGTCTCAGCATATCAGTAATTAAAATAGGTTGGTTTCAGTCTCCTATGCGAGCTTCAATTGATAATTTAAAGGAAATTTCATAAATCTATCCAATTTACTCAGAACTCTGTCCCACTGGTTTTAATAGGCTTATTTCCTACTAAGAGTAGAAAGCCTTGTAGCCTTCAACCAATCAATGGCAGCATGTCAAAGTAAGTCATTTTAAGACTCCAAGCAAAAGGCCATTATCTAAAAACAAATATGGACTATTGTGTTCTGCCAAAAATCCATTTTTCCTTAAAAGGCTAGTTTTCTCCTTTTTTTAATAAGCAAGCCCAGCAACATAAGCATCAAGCAAAAATTGTCATTTAACTTTTAGTTATGTCAATACTTAAAAGAAAGTGACACACTGCTGCATGAATGAATTTTAAAGTGCCGCTAATATGTAGACATTCCTTTACACTGCTTTCATTTCTGTGGTTCAGAATGGAACCAAATTCTTCTGCAACTGAGGCTACAATCATATACAGACCAACTAGAAACCACATTTGCACAGAAAAGCCATGTAAAAGTTAAAACAACCCAACTTGTACAAGAGAGAATTCTGTTGTGAAATTACTTCCATGCTACAAAAAGCTGAACTACTATGAAAAGATTCCTCAGAAACATATTGTCAAATGAGAAGTTTTATTATAGCTGAATACAGCATCACAGATATTAGGATCTTGGTCTCTCTTTCTTGCCTTTGTACAATGCTAACAGAGAAACATTTGCTACTTTGACGACCTTGAAACGAACTCCTGGAATGTCACCAACAGCATGCCCTTTCCGACCAAACCCAGCAACCAGGACTTCATCGTTCTCCTACAGATAAAATGAGAAAGCAAGAAGTGTTTGTTCACAACAAATACACATGCATACATTTTTTAAAGCCTCTATAACTACAAGCAGCTATAATAAAGTAGTTTGGTTCAATTAATTCATTCTTTTTCTCAGTTGAACTGCGTATTATTTTCACCAATAGCACCACTTTGCTCAAACTTTTAAAGGGGTAGGTACTGTGGCTAGTTGCTGTGATTGTACCATTTGCTGTATAAAGAACTATTTCTAGAGCTGTGTATATTTCTAAAACAGGAAGCGGTGGCGCTGTGGTCTAAACCACTGAGCCTCTTGGCCTTGCCAATCATAAAGTTGGAAGTTCAAATCTGAGTGTTGGGATGAGTTCCCTTTGCTTTGTCCCAGCTCCTGCCAACCAAGTAGTTCAAAAGCATACCAGTCAGAGTAGATAAATAGGTACCACTGTGGCAAGAAAGTAAATGGAGTTTCTGTGCGCGCTGACACTCGGCACAGTGTCCCATTGCACGAGAAGAAGTTTAGTCATGCTGGCCACATGACCCGGAAAGCTGTCTGAGGACAAATGCCGGCTTCCTCAGCCTGAAGCGAGATGAGTACCACACCCCATAGTAACCTTTGACTGGACTTAACTGTCCAGGGGTCCTTTAGCTTTATATTTCTAAAATGTTTTGTGCTATTTTATGTTGGTACTGGCCTGTTTGGCTCAGGAATTTGTTGTAACCTACCCTTGATTAATATGATGAAAACTGGGTTTATTTATACAAGAAAATAAATAAATAAATAAATAAATACAACAAATAACGGTTTCTGGAATATGATTACCTCAATGAAGTTCAGACAACCATCATTAGGAACAAAGGCTGTTATTTTCTTTCCATTCTTGATGAGCTGAACTCGGACACACTTCCTGATGGCAGAATTTGGCTGCTTAGCTTCAACACCACTGAAACATGAAGTGGACAACATAAATGATTTGAGCAATAAATTTCTAAGTTCCGTTGCTAGTTATATTTAATTCAAATTTAGTAATTTTTTACTTAAACATTTATAGGATTCTGCTGGCAGTCAGAAGACATAACAGTAACTGATCCTAGACTACTTAAACTAATTTAAAAACATAATGGAAGTGGAACATAATTTTGTAGACAGTGGGTTTTGTTCAACTAAGTTTTACTCAACAATAGACCTACTAAAATTAATGGACCTTACTTAACCATGTTCATTCATTTTATTGGGTCTGCTGTGAGTACCGTATTTTTCGCACCATAGGACGCACTTTTTCCCTCCCAAAAAGCAAGGGAAAATGTGTGTGCGTCCTATGGAGCGAATGCAGGCTTTCGCTGAAGCCTGGAGAGTGAGAGGGGTCGGTGCGCACCGACCCCTCTCGCTCTCCAGGCTTCAGGAAGCTATCCGCTAGCCGTGGGAGACCCAGCTCTCCCACGGCTAGCGGACCGCTGCGCTAATCCAGAAGCTTGGGGCGTGCGGAGCACAGCGCGCCCCAAGCTTCTGGGTGCCGGCAAGGTCTCGCTAGCCCTGGGAGAGCCCCGCGACGTTGCGTGGCTCTCCCAGGGCTAGCGAAGCGCCGCGCTAATCCCGAAGCTTGGGGCGCGTGGAGCTCAGCGCGCCCCAAGCTTCTGGGTGCCGGCAAGGTCTCGCTAGCCCTGGGAGAGCCCCGCGACGTTGCGTGGCTCTCCCAGGGCTAGCGAAGCGCCGCGCTAATCCCGAAGCTTGGGGCGCGTGGAGCTCAGCGCGCCCCAAGCTTCTGGGTGCCGGCAAGGTCTCGCTAGCCCTGGGAGAGCCCCGCGACGTTGCGTGGCTCTCCCAGGGCTAGCGAAGCGCCGCGCTAATCCCGAAGCTTGGGGCTTCGGGATTAGCGCTCCGCTCAGCCTGCTTCCCGGAGCGCCAGGCGCCCTGAAAGCAGAGCTCCAGGCGCTTCGGGAACACATCCGCAGCATGGGGAGCCTTGCAGGAATTCCCCACAGGGCTCCCCACGCTGCGGATAGCAGCCTGCTGCCTGGCGGGTGGGGCGCCCTGAAGCAGAGCGCCCCTCGCGCCAGGCAGACATCCGCAGAGTGGGGAGGCTTGCAGGAGTTCCCGACAAGGCTCCCCACGCTGCGGATAGCAGCCTGCTGCCTGGCGGGTGGGGCGCCCTGAAGCAGAGCGCCCCTCGCGCCAGGCATACATCCGCAGAGTGGGGAGCCTTGCAGGAGTTCCCGACAAGGCTCCCCACGCTGCGGATAGCAGCCTGCTGCCTGGCGGGTGGGGCGCCCTGAAGCAGAGCGCCCCTCGCCCCAGGCATACATCCGCAGAGTGGGGAGGCTTGCAGGAGTTCCCGACAAGGCTCCCCACGCTGCGGATAGCAGCCTGCTGCCTGGCGGGTGGGGCGCCCTGAAGCAGAGCACCCCTCGCGCCAGGCAGACATCCGCAGAGTGGGGAGGCTTGCAGGAGTTCCCGACAAGGCTCCCCACGCTGCGGATAGCAGCCTGCTGCCTGGCGGGTGGGGCGCCCTGAAGCAGAGCGCCCCTCGCGCCAGGCAGACATCCGCAGAGTGGGGAACCTTGCAGGAGTTCCCCACAGGGCTCCCCACGCTGCGGATAGCAGCCTGCTGCCTGGCGGGTGGGGCGCCCTGAAGCAGAGCGCCCCTCGCGCCAGGCATACATCCGCAGAGTGGGGAGCCTTGCAGGAGTTCCCGACAAGGCTCCCCACGCTGCGGATAGCAGCCTGCTGCCTGGCGGGTGGGGCGCCCTGAAGCAGAGCGCCCCTCGCGCCAGGCAGACATCCGCAGAGTGGGGAGGCTTGCAGGAGTTCCCGACAAGGCTCCCCACGCTGCGGATAGCAGCCTGCTGCCTGGCGGGTGGGGCGCCCTGAAGCAGAGCGCCCCTCGCGCCAGGCAGACATCCGCAGAGTGGGGAGGCTTGCAGGAGTTCCCGACAAGGCTCCCCACGCTGCGGATAGCAGCCTGCTGCCTGGCGGGTGGGGCGCCCTGAAGCAGAGCGCCCCTCGCGCCAGGCATACATCCGCAGAGTGGGGAGCCTTGCAGGAGTTCCCGACAAGGCTCCCCACGCTGCGGATAGCAGCCTGCTGCCTGGCGGGTGGGGCGCCCTGAAGCAGAGCGCCCCTCGCGCCAGGCAGACATCCGCAGAGTGGGGAGGCTTGCAGGAGTTCCCGACAAGGCTCCCCACGCTGCGGATAGCAGCCTGCTGCCTGGCGGGTGGGGCGCCCTGAAGCAGAGCGCCCCTCGCGCCAGGCATACATCCGCAGAGTGGGGAACCTTGCAGGAGTTCCCGACAAGGCTCCCCACGCTGCGGATAGCAGCCTGCTGCCTGGCGGGTGGGGCGCCCTGAAGCAGAGCGCCCCTCGCGCCAGGCAGACATCCGCAGAGTGGGGAGGCTTGCAGGAGTTCCCCACAGGGCTCCCCACGCTGCGGATAGCAGCCTGCTGCCTGGCGGGTGGGGCGCCCTGAAGCAGAGCTCCCCGCCCGCCAGACAGACATCGGCCAGCCCCACAAGCTTGGGGGACAGCAGGGAGGCGCAGCGCCACTATCCCGCTGTTCCTCGACCTGGTTCGGTTTCCCTGACCTGCTTTTGGGGGGGAAATAAAGGGGAAAATTTTTTCCTTTATTTCCCCCCCAAAAAACTAGGTGCGTCCTATGGTCCGGTGCGTCCAATCGTGCGAAAAATACGGTAAAACATAGCTGACGATCACCCCATATGCTAATCACAAATTTTAAAGGGGAAAAGTTACCCAATATTTTCTACCTTTAGTAATAAGAACAGAGTGACAAGAATTTAAAAAAACTCTCAAGAAAGTGAATCCTTTAGGACTTTTAACTGTAAAACATTTACACAGAAATTTTATCCTGCAGTTTTAGAATAAACCAATGCTATGATATATGTGTTATCAACAAAGCTTTTTGTGTGTGTGAATGAGCATGGTTAAATAACTTAAGGATTCTCAATCTATACTTTCCTGAATTTCATGAACTTCTGACCTGAATGTTTACATTTCCCTCCACAAAACAGTACTGATAGTCTCCTAAGTCCACTGTTATAAATGATCTTAGATATGCCCAAGTCTGTACAGATTTAGAACAACTGGTGTAATACACAAATGTTTTACTATATGCTACAGCAATGTTTCAATATCCTCTCTGGTGCTAGGACAAAACAAGCAAACAAACAAACAAACCATTCAAAGTTTCTCTCTCATTAGTCCCACTAAGAAGCTTCACTCACACTTTTTCCAAGACAATTCCTTTGGCATGGGAAGCTCCCCCAAAAGGGTTGGCTTTCAAAGCAGTACCCAGATGTGCCTTCTTGTATTGTTTGTCATGCCATTTCTGGTCTCGGCGATGACTGCGCAGCTTCCTGGCTGTCCGAAGCCCACGGCACTTGCCTGAAAGGACAAAACAAATTGAGAAAGCCTTTCATCTTTAGGCACCAAGTAATGACAACGTCCCTAAGCTTGTCTTTAAAGGACTTCATTTAAACCAGCACTACTGTAGCTTCTGATGCTTGAGCTTAAATATATGCTATTTTATTGCAAAAATATCCTTCAGTCGTTTGTATTCAGACCAGAAACCAGCAGTGTTCCCTACATGCTTGGAGGAAGTGGGAGGTGCGAGTGATTTGCGCCAAACCCTCCTTTTTGCTGCAGCCCCCACAAAAGCTGCAGCAGTGGGATGGAGGAGCTGCAGGGTCATCAGCAAAATATGCCATCACCCTTCCTCCACCTAAGAATTTCTGCTGGATCCCTACAAGCGAGGATGTGCATCAATATTTCCAGTAAAATAGTAATAATAATAATAAAGTAAATTCAATAATAGAATAGTGGGCAGCAGAAAATGCATAGAATGGTACTACGAAGTTTGAAAAGTTAAACAGCCTAGGAACATTGGGGGCGGGGAGGCGCGGGAGCTTTAACCTGAGGTGTAAAAAGTATCAAAGTAGATAACTTGGAGAAACATACCCCTGCCATAACGATTTTTTTCTCTCCCCCCCCCCCCCAATAAAAAAGAGCAGCCCGCAAACTGAAACGTCACGTCTGCACGGAAAACACGTGTTTGCCATGCCATTTCTGGTCCCAAGCCAGCTCGACCACGTTACTGAGAACCTCTTCACAAGGCAGCCCAGGGAAGGGGCAACTCGCGCGTTCCCAAATCCAAAACGCCCCGCTCCGCTCACCCATCTTCCTCCTGCTGCAGCTGCTGCCGGTTCGTCCGAAGGAGCCTGAGAGAGGGAGAGAGCGAGGATGACCCACAACCCACCGCGACAGCTTCTCGCCGAGGACCTCACGCGGGGCGTCTACTTTCGCGCCTGTCTCCCTTCCTTCCGAAACGCCTCACTGAGGTGAAAGAGGTGGCTGTGAAAACGAAGCGCCGAGCGGGTGCCGAAAGCTGAAGGGTGTGTGTATGCGTGTCAAGAAATAACTTGAAGCTTTACTAATAAATTAGAAAAGCGCCGGTTGTGGGGGGGGGGGGGTGAGAGTGAACTTCCGGCTTTAAATAAAAGCCGCCATATTGGATGGCCTAAGAGGCGCTCTAGCCGTAGCTTCTCCGTGGTGGAAGAGGCCGCACGGTACCACGCGCGAGAAATAAAGGCGTGAAGGAATGGCGGAAGTCGCGACCAGAACACCGGCTGCAAAGTCGTGTAATATACACACACACACTATTACGTATAAGCAAGCACAGAAAAGAACGGTGTGTGTGGTCTTTTCCTTTTAATATCTGAGGGGAGGGGGCGGCAGAGAGGGCGCAGCCTGAGAACTACGACTCCCACAACGCATCGCGCGGCAGCCGCCATCTTTTGCCAACCCGCTCAAACTTTTCCCTCCCCGGTTAGGCACCGGCTTAGGCAGCCCGTTCCCGAGGTCCTCGGAGCGGGGTCTCTTTGCCGCGGTGGATTGTGGGCCTTTCTCTTTCCTCCTCGGGATCGTCGGACGGCACGATGGGTGAGTGGCTCCGAGTCGGGGGCGCCACGTTATCCCAGTGGGAGCGGCGGGGAGAGAGAGGAGACCCCGCGGGCCCCTGATATGCAGGGGGAATGGTGCCCCTCCCCCTTCAGCCCTTTCTAGAGCTGTCGCCGCCCGATCCTTTGAGATGTTAGGCGCACGGCCGCCTCCGGCCGGCGCAGGCCTCGGAAGTCGCGCACGCGGCTAGTGATGACTGGTGGGACTTGATGCCGCAAGATGCGGCGTTGCCTGCTAATTAAAAAGTGCGCGTAGAAAGGTCAGTCAGCGGCTAGGAGGAAGGCTGGGGAATGCTTCAACTCAGTGAACTCTAGTTGTCCACTGTAAGGAATAAGGCAGTGGAATAATTTAAGGCTTGAGGGATCAGCCCCCCCTTGAAGTGCATGGCTGTATGAATCAAAGTATAAAAATAAAAGAATAGGAAATATTTCTTTGCAGGGGAAATGCCAATCGTTAAACTGTCATGCCTGCGAATTATTATTTGAATGGAAGAGGTGTGCAGCAGACATATCTGCGAAATGCCATATAAACTTCCACCAGGATTACATGTGTTACTGCATGGAGTATCCTGGATGAACTATTGGGGAGCTGAGGTTTGCAGCTCAGCTAACTATAGATAGTTTGCAAGATGGGCACCAAGTTCCAGGTCCTGTAGTTCAAAAACTCATGTTGTGATCAGAATGAATCTAGAAATGTTGTGTGTGGTTTACATGCAGATATTTGGTTCTAAAGTTGTTTGGAGTTATTTTCTTCTTTGAATTTTGAATACTTAGGGCCAGTATATATTGCAGAAGGAAGTCAGGATGGAACTCCAAAAGTACTAAGGATCACTACACATGCATATAGGGTTTTGAGGGTCACTATGCAGTAATGTGAACTATTCTCATTGACCAGGAGAAATATCCATCCATAAGTATGTGGTATATAAGGTGTAAATCACAGACCACCCTATTTCCAGGTTTTATTGGCTACCATGAAGGCTTTAAAAACGATTGTGCAAGAAAAAAAAGATTTGGTATTAGAAAGTGTTCCATAAGTTTACAGTGTGGTTCCAAATCTAAAGACAAAAAATGGGTATTGTGAATTCTGTCACACTGCAGATAGGGGGTACTAGAGTGAATTGAAGTACATGGTGGTTGGTAGTTGTATGAACTTAGGCACATGTCTTCAGTAACCTCTAATGTACTGTTTTCTAGGCAAGTGTCGCGGACTTCGTACTGCCAGGAAGTTGCGCAGTCACCGACGTGATCAGAAGTGGCATGACAAACAATACAAGAAGGCCCATCTGGGCACTGCTTTGAAAGCCAACCCTTTTGGGGGAGCTTCCCATGCCAAAGGAATTGTCCTGGAAAAAGTGTGAGTTTCATCAAAAACATGTATAGTGTGTTCATTTGCATCCGCCAGATTTCCTGTAAAGAATTTCATACTGCAGAGCAGTACTGGTGGCATAAATACAATCTAAATTGATACACAAGACAGGGGAGCACTGTCAACATTTGCCTATTTCTTGCATCTGGAAATTAGTGATTTAATTTATTCTGACCCTTAATAAATTTCAAGCTTGAGCCAGTCCAGGGATTAACTGATTTGTCAGTAGTAGGTGTTTCTACAAATAACAAATACTCGACTGTTTAGTTAGTCTTTTCATTTCATACATATTCCATTTAGGTATTTTAACTCTTAAGGAAAAAAGTAAGATATAAAACTTACAAAGCTTGAAGTAGAGTTGACAGTTTGGGTCATCTACTGACGCGGGTAGTGCTGTGGTCTAAACTACTGAGCCTCTTGGGCTTGCTGATCAGAAGGTCAGTGGTTCGAATCCCCACGACGGGGTTAGCTCCCGTTGCTCAGTCCCAGCTCCTGCCAACCTAGCAGTTCGAAAGCATATCAAAGTGCAAGTAGATAAATAGGTGCCGCTCTGGCGGGAAGGTAAATGGCATTTCCGTTCGCTGCTGTGGTTTCGGTGTTCCGTTGCACCAGAAGCAGCTTAGTCATGCTGGCCACATGACCCAGAAAAACTGTCTGCGGACAAACGCCGGCTCCCTTGGCCTGTAAAGCAAGATGAGCACCGCAACCCCAGAGTCGTCTGTGACTGGACTTAACTGTCAAGGGTCCTTTACCTTTTATTGAAAGATTAACAGCACAATCCTATTAATATCTTGTTCTCATCTAAACACAGTGAATTCAAGCTGTTCATACAAAAACAATTGATACTTTCAATGGCTCTATTTAGTTTGAGGGACTTTTGTGAAATATATCTGCTTAGAGTCAAAGTTCTGATGAATGTAGTGTTTTTACTGTACTAGGTGAGACAGTTGTACTAAATATACAGTGTCTATTTCTTCCTTTTTCTGTGTTAGTGGCGTGGAGGCTAAGCAGCCAAATTCTGCCATCAGGAAGTGTGTCCGAGTCCAGCTGATCAAGAATGGCAAAAAAATAACAGCATTTGTTCCTAACGATGGTTGTTTGAACTTCATTGAGGTAATTTATCAAAAAAAAACACCCTAATAAAACAATATGCAAAAAAATACTCCACCCAGTTTTTACTAGTATGTATTGCTGCTCTGTGTAGTAGAAACAGGGACGATATTGCAATATTATTGTGATTTAAAGCTTTGTAATTTAATTTTATGGTGGTGACTGTAGGATAATATTTCGCACTTGAACTTGGTTTCTAAGAATCCACACTTTTCTTAAGAATGGTGATAAATGCATCTCAGCAGTTCAGGAAAAGAGATACCCCTATCCAGGGTAGATCTTGCTAATAGGGCTGCAGGCTTTGCCAGTGAACAGGGTGGAGAATTTGGTTGGCTATAATGTTTGAGATTTGCAAACTCCTTATTTGCAGCGAGAAAATAATTGATTTGTTTTGTTTTAATTCCAGGAGAACGATGAAGTCCTGGTTGCTGGCTTTGGTCGGAAAGGTCACGCTGTTGGTGACATTCCAGGAGTTCGTTTCAAGGTCGTCAAAGTAGCAAATGTTTCTCTGTTAGCCTTGTACAAAGGCAAAAAGGAGAGACCTCGGTCATAAAGTTATGTTGTTATCAAGATGATCAATAAAGTTTTCTTCTAAGAAATACCTTTGTGGTTTTTAAAAAAGTGGTTTTGGCATTATACGTAGATTGTTTAGAAATGAAAGTTCAACATCTCTAATACCTTTTCTTTAATTAAGTCATTATTGGGCTATGGGTAGGTACATCCTGCAAGGGTCCCAAGTTTTGTTTAGCAGAGCTTAAGAAAGATGGTCTTGAAATATGTTTTATTTCCAAAACAAAATTTTTATCTCTCTAGTTCTAGGGTTTGAGGCATTTGTTTTATGGTAGGAGGCATAACTTGATTAAATACTGCCATAAAGTTTGTATTCCAAATAACATAGCTCCTGTTTAATTCTGAGCATCAGTGATGATCAGACAATGGGTCTATCTAGTTAAGCTTCCAGTTTCTAACTACTTCACTTGAAGCACACTCAGATAACAAGTTAACTTACCACTATGGGAACACTTGTGTTTACATTTTTCACTTGCTTTGCACACCTGCATTTGAATAAAGTTATAGGTAACTTTTTAAGATCTCATGTATCTGGCATTCGTTTTCACTGTTTGGTCAAATGAAAGGAATTGCTTTATTTACTCTGCCACAGATATTTCCATTAGTTGGCTCTTCCCAGGTCTCCAAAACAAATATCTCAACAGTTTTTCACTTAACACAAGAGTCCTGCATGATCAGACCAAAGACCTAAGTCCAGTATCCTGTTCTCACAGTGACCAACCAAGTGCGTATGTGGAATCCCATAAGCCAGAGAGCAATGTACCCCTCAAACTGCTAGCTGGGGAAATGCAGTAATGGCACAGGCCATTTTTAAAACAGTATGCTAACCAAGGAGAACGTTTTAAGAAGAACCTATGCATAGTGATATTTGTTTGGATCCATACTATCATGCCTGAAGCCATAATATGTTCTGTGTCTTTTGGGGATGATACTTGCAGATAAAGTAGTATCTTTATAGATGAAGTAGCATCTGGGGCTCACTACCAGTCTTCTGTGTTTCGATGTAGCTGCAGATGTCCATGGATAAATGGAAACAGCTCTGATTCTCTAGCAAACATATATAGAAAACCCTTGTGCCTTTCAACCTTCAACCAATCAAAACAGAAGCGCCAAGTCCCCTCCCCACCCACCCCTGCCATAAAAGGATTTTTGCTAACCATTTTCTGAGACCCTTGTCAGCTCTTGGTTTCTAGCCTGTTAGGTAGCTTGAGGTTTCTATTCTTTGCCACCACAACCAGCTGCCCTGAAAAAGCACCCCCAAACTCCTCTAAGAATAAAAGGCACCAAAACTCCTGTTTATATTACTGCATTTTGGGGTTTCCAAATCCTGTAACATTTGCAGAAGCAAAACCATTAGATCATAACAAGTAGCATTTATGTGAGCTGCCAGCTGGCCCAGGAATCCTTTGCTTCAGAAAAGTGCAGGGAGTCTGAGCCTGGCAACCAATTTTAATATTAGTCTCAAAAGATTACTCTAAACCTCTTGCTGATTACCTGGATGTGTGTGTATCTCTACATATAAATTTTAGGATTCCCCAACACCCATATTTCCAGCAAAAAGCAATGGGGAGTTTTAATAGGGTGCTGGAAATAAGAGAAGAGCATGTTGTTCCAGATTTGGCAACGCTGAGGAGGAAATGTTAAGTATGTGAAGCTTATATCCTGCTTCACGGATACAATCGGTATATTGATGGCAAGAGTTAGTACACTTCCAAAGAACAGAGTAAATCAGCTTACGCTTTCAGTCTCTCGAGTAAATGTATCTTCTAATGCAATTTATGAAGAGGCTGCTCTTACTGTTGCTATATTAGGCGTAGTAGTGGGAATCGTTTCTTTCGTCATCCTTTTCTTCATCAATCCTTAGCCAAAAGAGGAGCACCATTGCTGTTGGAAATTGCTCACTCATCAGAATACAACCCCAAAGGATTGTCTGCAAATGCCAGCATTTACTGGCATGCTGGCAGAGAGCCGCCTTTCAGGCAGCTTGCTCTCAATTATGACCCCATGGTAGCAGAAGAGGGGGTCATAGACATGTTCCACACAGGAGGCACTATGGCTCTAGAGATGCTCTTGGAGAAGATGAGGGGGCTATCCCACCTCAGATATGTACCTGAAGGTAACAGACGATCTGTTCCAGTAAGGGCTTGCTTTTCGGTTCAGCCTTGGCAGCTGCATGGGAAATCCCTCCACTTGGCCTGTCTCTTGAAAGCTACTCTCCTTAGATCATTCCATGCCAGGAGGTGGTTTCAGTCTGCACGCAACCTGGCAGACACTTCCTCAGCCAGCAGTAGCAATACTAAAACTTGTGTAAATCTATGTGCCTTAGATAATCTTGCATTCGATTTATGGTGGTTGTTGAATTCTTACCAAAATTGGGAAGCAAGGTTTTAGAGTCTTTACAGAATGGACTACAGCGGTACCTCGGGTTACATGCGCTTCAGGTTACAGACTCCGCTAACCCAGAAATAGTACCTCGGGTTAAGAACTTTGCTTCAGGATGAGAACAGAAATCGCACCGCGGCAGCAGTAGGCCTCATTAGCTAAAGTGGTACCTCAGGTTAAGATGTTTCAGGTTAAGAACGGACCTGCGGAACGAATTAAGTACTTAACCCGAGGTACCACTGTATTTGGAAAACAAAAGAGGGGGAAGTTGTGTGTTAAGTCTGTGAGCGATGAATTCACAGTTATTTGGCTTCATAATGTAGGCCAGGGATAGCCAACATGGCACCCTCCAGATGTTTTTTGGACTACAACTCCCATCATCCCTGACTATTGTCCATGCTAGCTGGAGCCGATGATAGTTGTAGTCCAAAACATCTGAAGGCCTAGCCATTCAACGATCAGCTTTACAGCATTTGTCTACTCATTAGTAAGTCCCACTAAGTTCAGTGTGACTTTCTCCCTGGCAAGTGAGTAAAGGATGGCAGCCTTAACTTATCGCTCAGTTCAGCATATCATCTGCTCCAGACAGAACCATCTACAGCCAGAGAAAAATGTTGGGGCTGCCCCTCCCTCACTTTCCCTAGGGTTGCTTTTTTTAAAAAAAAATGTCTGTGTGCCCTGAGGGAAGGCAGAGGAGAGGGCCAGGAAGTTGGTTCCTTCTGTTCCCCATAGACCATCAGTCAGCCTGAGAAGACTCTTATCTCTCTACATCTCATACCATCTTTGTTTTCGTTTGAAAATTGGAAGCTGCCTTATGTGCCTTGGCAGAAAGGTGATCTGTAGTTGTAGTAAATATATAATAAATAACCACCCACACGTTTTCCAAGGGACAATGTTGTTTGGGAAACCCCTCATAAAAATGTAGTTTCTGCTACAGTAGTATTGAGATACCAACTGCTATCTGATGGGACAGTAACTCTTTATCCCATGCTGATATTGCTACATCTGGTGCAGCAGTAATCAGAATAGGGTAAGATTTTTTCTGGTGTTCCAACAAGTTGTACGTACTGTATATTCACACCTTGGTTTTTAGCAGGTTTGCTGCTGTTATTTTACTGTTTTAATTGTGCTTTTATATGCTGTAACCTGCCCCCTGGGGCCTTCTGTTGACAAGTGGGGAAGAAACACAATAAAGAACAGCAATAAAAAGAAAACAACAATCGTTTTTTTTAGAATTTGGTATATTTGTGGAGAGGTTATATGATGCCACACCAAATAACTGTTACCCACATTTGCCAGTGCATTTCCCCAGCACTTTCCTTAGTGCAAAAAGTCTGGAGCTTTTTTCTTCTTTTTATATATACATATATATGAGTGCCAAATTTACTTGAATTATGTGATCTGTATTTGCCAGTAAGCAATCAAAGCTTCTCTGCAAAATACCAACGGTCTGGAAATGGCTCAAGAATATCAATAGTGTTGCATGCCACCTCAATCTGAGCGGTACAAAATTCTAGGGGTTCAAGGAACGCTTTTCCCAGGCCCTGTGTTTGCTTTTGGAAAATATATGTTTATTTACACATATATACAACCTGAGCTTACAATGGAAGAGAACCCAGCATTAACACCCCAAGAGGTCCTGGCTTCTCCCATAGCCACAGCAGCCTTGGACTTAAACAGACTTAAACATTGCTCTCAAAAGTTGCTCTCTGACTGCTTACAAACTCTGTTGCATAACTCCTAACTACAGTCCTAAACTCTCTAACCTAAAACACAGCATTGTCTTTTAAGCTAAGGGTGGACCTACACACAGGAAAAACCTGCTATAAATAAGTTAGAAATTAAATTGTTATAACGAAAGGGGAAAAAACACTATGGAAAATTGCTTAGAAATTTTATTTTGCTCTCCATTGCCATGTGGTGGTGTATGTTTAGAACGCATTAAAAACACAGGTTTGTTTGTTTTTCCTAATGTAGCTGACTCCTATCTCTCAGTTGAAGGATGGAGCCCACTCATTTGCAAATGAGTTTTGCCCTTGATGCTCTGTATTGTCTTAATTAGCCTGACTAATTTAGCTTTTGACACTTGCCGGTTTCCTAGGATTAAAGAGGTGTCTGATGCAGCATAATACACAAATGACTTGATTAGATTTTAATATGTGGGAGTCTGGCACAGTTTTAACACACAAGCCTTAATTAAATTCTAACACTAGCTTGACTCAGAACTTAGGGTGTCTTGCACCCAGAACTCATAACAATAGATTAGACTTGCTAGTGATTATTTAAGTTTTTTCAGGAATTTATGCTTATGAAAGGATTTATAATGACAACATTAGTGCTTTAGTTATGAGAAAGGATTGAGCATTTAAGTTCTGTAGTGGAAAAAGAAGCACCTTAGCTGTAATAGAGCCATCATTTGTATTGATTGCTTAAGGTAATGGTTTTAAAATCTATTTCATTATACACAATAGGCCTTTTTAATATGGAGTGTTTAATTATAATTAGTGACTATGTATATAACAATATAATTCTGCATTAGGAGATCTATTTTTTAATTTATTATATGACTTGCATTTTAGCATCTTGAAAGGAAGATCTTCACTGAGGTGCACTGGCCAGCTTAATATTTTATTAAATGTATTTATTGTTCTCCTCAGTACCATTTGGAGGCCTCCTCACGTTTTAGGCTTTCTTGTCTTTGGTGCTGTATGCACACACCCTCTAGAAATGAACAAAAAGAAGGTATTTCATAAACACTGAATGAATTGCAGATTCCTAATAAATTTGCTTCTAAAGTGCTACAGTGCGTTTTGCCCTTATAGACTAACATGGCTCCTGTTCTGAAATGTGCTTGCATACATCTGCGGCTAAGGTTGCTTCACAATGGCAGTTAGGGATATGAGGGCGTTCTGCCACTAGATGCCACTCTTAAGATGCTGAGAAAAATTCAGAGGCGGCGTATGGGCTGTTGACTGTAAAATGTTCAGAGCTTCTTTAGTGGAAAATCCCTTGGAATTGTTTGATGTAAGGGGTTGAATTGATCAAGCTTGATGCATTGAAGGACTAAATGTCTCCCATTTACTTCAAGGCATGCCAAACTGCTTCTGTCTCTAGAAGGGAAGACTGTTCCTGCTGGGTCTTGAAGGATTTGTAAGATTTTTTATTTTATTTTTTTGCTTCCCCGCAAGAAAATACACAGAATGGAAGAACAATTGAGAGATACATATTTTGGAAAGAACTGTAGAGAGGCTCGTTCAGACACATTCACTCAACGGAGAGTGGGGTTTTCCCAATGCTGCTGAAGGCAACAACAAATCAGAAAAGGGGACTTCAGGGAGGTATTCAGTGAGCTAAAGGAAGTAGTTAAGACAACAGGTTTATTGTTTAATGGCATGGAAAAAAGTTTACTTGGAACAAGGGAAGGAGGGGAATTATCAGTCAACAGCAAGTATGTTTAACCAAAAAAAAGTCATAGCAATGGTCTTAAAATGAAAATATACAAAAATTGGACTCACAAATTAGTGGCACAAATCAAAATTTCCCCAAAAAGGAGATAATGGTAATTCAAACCTCAGGAGGAAGTTCATTTAAGGTCCACATAATTTGTTTACATAAACCTCCTGTTCTAGTCTGCTACTTGCAAATTTAACCATCTTGGAAGGGATTTCACAATAAGGAGCGGAAGGGGATCCCAAAGCTAAACAATGCAGTTAGGAAAACCAAGGGCCCAATCCGGAACCCTTTGGCACCTCACTTTGAATCTCACTCAGCTAGAGTGAGTAGAGCTTTTTCTTCTTTCATGAAGAATGCAGAGCAAGCCCCTGGCAGTGCAATCCTGTTTACACAGTTAAACAGAAGGAAAAACCACTATGTTCAATGGGGCTTAGTCCCTGATAAGTGTTCACAGGACTGCAGTATGAAGCTGCTTCTAGCACTTGCCTGTGTCTCTTGGGCTTCCAAACAGAATCTATCCACTTCATTGCAGTTGCAGAAACCAGCATTTGGAATCAGGAAGCAAATACACCATGATCTACAACTGCTCATTTAACGCCCATTTGTTCAGCTGCTGTTCCTCAGAATTCAAGCCCATTTTGAGTTGTTTTGTTTTTTATCTATGAAGTCCTAAATTATCTGAGGCCTGAATGTTTTTTATGGACCATTTTATTCTGTATGAACCTATCCACTCACTTAGATTGTCCTCAGAGACTCTGTTGCATATTCCCCAGGCATTCTAATGTACAGTGCATATCACACAACGCAGGGCCTTTCTCAGTTGTGGCACCTAGACTATAGAACACCCTCTCAAGGACTCACATGCCCCCTCACTAGTCAGCTTTAGAGCACAAGTTTAACCCCCCCCCCGCTATTTTAGATATTATTTGGGATAATTATCAATTACATTTTGCTATATTGCTGCATGATTGTTTCACATGAGCTTTTTTCATTCTTGCTAAGGCACCCTGCAGATCCTCATGAATGTGAAGATTGGATATAACCATTTGAAATAAATAGCTTTACCTCCTCCATCCTCACTCCTAGTGTTTCTGGGTGTGTGCATTTCATTTATACTGGACATACTTCTTGTACTCATCGGCTTACAACTTCCATCATCTAACTTCCATTAGATAAAACGAGTCACATATCAAAGTGCTCGCTGTTGACTATCTGTGGTATTAGGTTACATCTTAAATGGATGGGAGCACTTTATATACATAATTTGCAAATAAAAGTCCGGCGTGCATATAAGCTATTAGGCCACTTACATGGCTGCTGGCCAGGAAAAAAGAAGAAAAACCCACTCTGCACACACTACAGTAGCTTGAAGCATCGTCGTTAATTGCTTTCTTTCCAGTGTTCAGTCTCCCACCTGCCCATTTGTTGTCAGGGATTATGGAGCCAAACCCAAAGCACGTACTGTGCACTCTCAAGTCCACATAGAATATGGTACAGGGCAGAGCAGTAGTGGGAGAGGAGGGTCATCACAGAAAGTGTCTCCTGACTAGGCCAACTTTCAACATACCCTTGCAAAGCTGAGAAACACAACTGGGCTGTTATCTTAAGCTGTCTTAAGGAGGCAAGTCTGAAGAGGGGACCTGTTTTTGACTGGCCTTGTCCCTGGTCTTGTATCATACCTCTAAAACACAGGATAGGCCAGGAGCAATTCTCTGCTCCTTTCTCCAGCTCCAGAATTAAGCTGGAGAGAGATGTGGCTCTTTGGTGTAAGAGCCAAGCTGCTCTCAAGCTATGAGCTGAAAATGGGAGCAAGGCTGCTCCCTACAATTACTTATCCTGTGCACAAAAGCTAATCACTGATTTCTGTCATCTGTGTGGGAAAACTGCTGTTGCACTCAGGTCCTGTTTGCTGGCTTTGCAGAGGCACCCACTTGGTCACTATGAGAAAAGGGTGTTGAATTGATGGGCCTTTGGTCTGACCTATTGGGACTCTTCTTCTGTGAATGTAAACTGACTGCTGTGTTCTGTTCAGGCAAGAGAAAGAACTGGCTGGCAGCAGAGCGTGTGTGAAAAAGAGTGGGCAGGAATAAGAGAGATTCCCTGTTGTTGTTTTTAAAAAGAAAAGGCAGGGGTCTCCACTTGTTAAACTGAAACAGCTAATGCTACACTTCAAGCAAAACCCTCTTTTGCCCAACAGAGATCACCTAGAGTCTGCCAATGAGAGCATTTGTGTACCTTTGCATTACTTCCTGCCAGCTGAGTCAAGTTCACACTTTTTACTGGGTGGAAAATAAATGTTGCCTCAAGGAAGCCAAAGTAGGGCCTTTGAAGCCAAAGTAAATGTTTAAAAATGATCCAGTTGCTTGACCTTAATATAAAAATGGTTTTACACCTAATAAATAGCTCCTCTGCTATTAATTTTTATGTAACCCCCATCCCTACATGTAAGATTATAAAACAAAGGGATTTAAAAGGACAGAATGGAACGAAAACGACAACATATTTATTTTATTTTTCTGTCTAACTCCTCCTAACACTCATCAAAATTCCTGATTTGTAAGCCAGGTGTATAAATATGAACAAGAGGTTGGAGCTGGAAGTCTGCCAGTCTAGTTTCCAACCTAGTACTATGACCGCAAGTTTTTTTAAAAAAACAACAACTGTATCTAGCAATTTTTGGGATTTGTATGTGGGTATTGATTGAAACTCAATCGAAACAACACTGAGTTGAGCCTAAGAAGCTCGTGTGTCCTATTTTATAGAGGACAGTCCTCTATTTGAAAGGCAAGTCCAGTATGAATACAATAAACCATGAAAAAGGGGAGCAGGGGTCTTGAAATTGCCCACCAGCAGCACCTGCATAGCAGACAGAATGCAAGCAGGTCAGCCTGCTCTATTATGACAATATGTAGCATATTTCAATTGCAATTATAGTAAACATCTTCTAAATTTGCATCTGTACACATAAATTGGTGCTTGCAAGTTTTATGCAACTTTCAGTCTTCTTTTCCACTACTCTTTGATGATGCATATCCTTTTCTTTTCGTGGGGGATGGAGCAGGGATGGTGAGTACGTGGCTAGCCTAGATTAGCTACGTGATAACAGAAAGCTTTACAGTACTGGGCTGTTAAATAAAAAGCTGTGTTCAGTTTGAACTCTGTACATGACCCAAGCCTATGTAATTTTTTTGGTTCTCAGCAGTGAAGGTATCGCTGTGGTGGAGAGGGAAAGCCCTTGTGCCTTGAGCCAATGATAATCCCCTCCCAGACACATGCCATTCATAAGTAACAGTCTGCACCTTGCCCCAATTAAATCCAGAATCCAGTACCGCTTCTACATGCAAGCTAAACCCTTAATTCAGCCAATAATCTCCCATTAGTAATAAATGAGTATCAACCAGCAAGCACACACCTAATTAAATTAAGCACCCTTTCACACTTCTTGAGAAGCCCAAGCCTGTCCCTTTCTCAGCAAGAATGAGGGCACATTGCTAATAGACTGTGTTAATTAGGTCAAGAGTATTCCTTTTTCTGCATTTCCGAGAACTTCCATGTTCACCCCTTTCAGCAAAGGCAAGAACATCTTGCTAAAAATAGACCAGATGAGAAGAGATGTCACTATTGCTGGGCTTTCACCCTGTGGCATGACAGTTAATTAACTCAGGATATCCCAGGAACTCTCCATGTGCTTTTTGTTATGAACACTCAGGTATGAGCCCAGACTCCCTGTGGAAAAGCACCTCTAGCAGTGAGACACACTTTCCCTATAACCACCACTTCATTCAGGCTTCTGCCTGGGAGGTTGATCCACACCACGCAGGTTCAGTTTTATGGAATACTTTACCCCACCCCCAGAACCCACCAGGTCCACCAACAGGGGACAAGTGCAAAATAGTGCCTTGAAAAGGGAGAACAGACATAACATTAATGAAAAGAGTGCTCCCATTTCAACCTAGGATTTCGTTTTCCATAGAAGAGCTGAGCTCATGGTCCTTTCACGTATAAACCCTACCACTACCTTGCTTAATATTTGACTAGCTGAACTAAAAAAATTGTTCCCTGTTTTCTATGTTTTGCTTGGTCATAAGGCATTTGAGGATTTTTCAAAATAGGAGTGGCAGTTTGTCTCTCTCCCTCTGCTTAGCTTATTTGCTGGGCTTCTCTCTGAAAACAAATTTGTTGGCAAGCAGAGGACTGGCCAGGAGATGATGCCATAATTCCTGCTGTGAAATAAGTGGCAGTGATTCCTTCCTGTCCATCTATGTTTCACTGAGCCCCCAAAACACAGAAGGAAGAGTTACCGTGGAGCAAGAACTTAATCCTGTGATTTTGCTGATCTCAATCGTCGGCATGTCCTGCCATCTGGGCAGTGTGTCATAGAGGAGTTCCAGCCTCCCCTAGTAATGTGCACCTGACTTTTCGAGGGTTTTCCTTCAATTAAAATCAGGTGGTAACAATGACCAGGGATGGATTGCCTCTTTCTAGTACAAAGTTTTATCGATGATTCTAGTGAAGTGAATGATTAGTTGTGTACTTATTGATTGCTTTCTTATGCACTCTTTACCATAAGGACCCAGCGTGGGTTACAACAACAGAAGATACAATTATAAAGATACAAATCAAAATGCTTTAAAAAGATACAAAGATACAATCAAAATGCTTTAAAAATTGTTCCAAATGGAAGAGAGCTCCAATTTATACAGCTGCAACCTCAGTTCCTGAATGCTCACATATAAGCGATATGCCTTTGGAACCTTCAAACAGTGCAATTGTAGCGCACCAAACTCTCACACTTTGGGTATTTCTCCCTTGAAGTGCAACTTTCCTCACTTCTTGTCACCTTGAAATATCCCAAATGCACCCTCTTATCAGTACTGTTACATATGTAAAAACAACAACTGCATTTGGGAGCACTTGCAAGTTATTAAAAATTAGGCCATGTTTTCCTTTGCTTCTTATCCCATTTAGTACCAGCACTTTGATTACAGCCATATTGCCCCAAAGCTGCACCTGCTACAACCTGATGCCTGGCCCAGTTCATATATAACAACTTACTCCAGCTCACCTTCTTTCCCTTTTCATTGCATTTCCATTTTAACATCTTGCTTCCCTCTTCATCTTCTTCTATATTGTTCCTCAGCTTCCTGCTTTTGTGTCTGAAAACAGAAGACTGACTTTTCAGTAACCTCTGCAGAAGCCCAAGACAAATGACATTATTTAATGATTAGAATAGCTTCTTTTCTTCCCGTTTTGTACCACCAAAATGCATAACATGTGCTTTTCAAAACTTTACCATTTTCTTATTTTAGCTCCGTTTTTTCCTCATTTTCTTTCACTGTTTACAGGTTATAATGAAAAATCTTAAATAAATTACTCGTGAGGAGTGTGCTGTCAAGATAATATTGAAATATTATTGGTGGCTACCCCACAATGATGAAATCTTTGGCTCTGGAGGTCTGCCAAAAGTTGAGCAGGAGTATTTTCTAGGAACTATGGTTGCAATAATCACCATACTTTTAAGATACACACCCTACACAAATAATATTGAGAACAGTAATTTGTTAAGGCTACTGGGAATCATAGCTCTGTGGGGGCGAATTACACATCCCATGATTCTTGGGGAGGGGGGACGACTGTGCTTTAAATCCATGGTTTGTATGCAGCCTAAGCAACCTTTCTGTCTGGACTAGCATTTGGCCACTGGAGCTGAAGCTGTTAGTGCTTTACTGACTATATTGTATATACTTGGTATCATAACTGCTTTTTGGAATGCTTCCTCTCTTCAGTTTGCAAGATAGTGTGGGGTACAAATATACACACACATCAGAATTTATATTATCTTTTTCTGCTCTTCTGAGAAAATTGAGAGTTGGCAAACCATCATTTACAGGTTACATTGTTCCATTGTTACTGCCAAGTAGAGTAACCTACCTGGTCTAACTATACAAGTTCTGAAGTAGTGAATTTGACAATAAACTAATTAAAAGTACACAAAGAATAGAACTTGTAAATGCTTTCTTTCTGCAAATACTGGGTTGTTTCTGAAGTATTTCAGCTGTTAGTTTAAAAGGATTATTCATAAGTCATTTTTACTGATGTAAATAACCCTTTAGATGTGTTTTGTGGATATTTATATATTCATAAAATTGCATGTGTTGCTGTTGTTTAAAAAATAAACAATATCCCTAGCTCACTGCAACCACAATTTTAAAATAGGATGCCTACACTCTTAGGTGCAATTCCCAAATTACAATATCCACATATTTTACTTTGTACCTTGCCCCATCCAATACCAGTCATGGGTTTGTTGCTGATTAATAGATGGGTTTATGTACTTTAAAATATTCAGAATGGTTTAATCTTTATACTGCACAAGGTGGGGGAAGATGTATTCTACAGAGGTGTATGTATTATAGCTGGAACACTGCATATTTCTCATCTGGAAAAACCTTGTCTTGGTAAGGTCCCTACTTTCTCTGTTTAAAAATGCTTCTCATTTATCTTATCATTTTCTATTGCTAGAAGTTAAGCTAGGATGCTTGTCAATATTGAGCAGACACTGAAAACAGGTCTATCAGCTGCAGAGGCAGATGGCAACTTGAACATTAAAGTTTGCTTCTCAAAACAAGGGCAGGCAGGGAACACTGTCAGTTGAGAGAACCTCTGGAGTTATGTTGGGGAGAAAGCATTTAAGTAGCCCTCTGTGCAGCTACCCATTTGCCATATGCACTGCAAAAGGCAATGTGGTTTCAAAGCAAAATGCCATGCTTTCAGCAAGACAACCTGGGTGTCTGCAGTAATGAACGAAACAGGGGGAAATGTTTGCACAGCATGGAATAGCATCCTTATGTTTCCTTCCAGTCCGTGACATTCCTCTTTTCTTTTTTTCTTCTTTTTTTTAGTTTTGTGTTAAAAGATAAAATCTTGAAAAGAGATACAAATTAGCTTTGCTAAAGAAACTTCTCTGGGAGGGAGGAAAATGAAGAAGCCATAGAAGAAATGTTTTCTTTGTCTCAATTCTTGCTTCGCAGCCATGACTGACTAGTTGAATTGTGACCTAACATAAATAAAAAGGCACTCAAACGGCTTGAATCACTAGTATAAAGTTATAGTTTTCCAACAATGGGTTTTGTTGGTTGTTGCCAGTGATGAAGATACACCATTGAACAGCTGACTTATTGTTAGGTAGTCTGACAAGCTAGATCCTTTTGCATCAGAATGGAAAAAGAATTAAATAGTAATCCTAAAATATGTAAGCAGAAGTTCTACATTTTCACTGATGGCTATAAGCAAACTAGAACTTCTTAATCTGAAAACACTGGCATTAGGCCACTGGTTAAATTCCTCATACTTAAGGAAAATCCCAGGTGACTGTCTGAACTCTATTGAACCAGGAGAAGGGTAGTGGAACTGTGCCAAACATCTTGCCCTCATAAATGGAACATATAAAACTGTATCATTTTCTTGAGAAATAGCACTCCTTTAAAAGTGAAAAATATTGGCAAAATAGAAGGCTGTACATACTCTAGACTAAAACAAAAAACAAACCCAAAATTTGCATGAAACCAAATTGTGTTACTCCCACAAATAATACAAATCGTTTGTTTGCTTTGTGTAATTTATTTTGCTTTTAGATGTGAGAGGAAGGAACTGTACAAAACACTTCATTGCGTAGCTTGCAATCCTGTTCTCTTTGGTTGAGACATCAAAAGTTAATGCTGGAACATATGCTTTGCATGCAGAAGGTCCCAGCTTCTCCATTTTATTTTATTTTTTAAAATTGTTGTTTTAACAGGCGCCATGAGAAGACTCCTCTTTTTCTGATACCATGGAAAGTCACTACCACTAAGAGTATACTATGCTGGGCTACATGGACTAAGGCAAAGTTCAGATGCAGTATCCCTAGCTTCATCAACCATTTATCTGAACTGGTTTAAGTCAGCTGCTCATGTTCATATCCTCTAATATAGCCCTCCTCAATTTGGTGCCCTCTGGATGTCTGGGACTCCAACTCCCATCGGGCCGAGTCAAAATGTCCAAGAGTCACTTGAGTTCACAACATCTGGAGGGAGCCAGGTTGGGAAACACAGCTCCTACTATTCTTGCACGGAGCAGTTGTTCTTCCCCAAACACACCACAAGCAGGTAGCCAAGACCAAACCCTGGCTTCTACTGGTGGTTTGTTTGGTTGAAACAGACCAGAAGCCTGGGTTCCCATCGGTCAGTGCAGTCCGGGGTGGGCACACCCATGAGGGGGGGGCAAGGCACGGAGGGCACCCTCCCTTGCACCACAGTTCAGGGTAGGAGAGTGGTAGGGAAGTTGCTGCCCACTATCCTCCTGCTCTCTGCCACCAGGCCAGACCTGACCCAGGGAGCAGAACTGCACCAGGCACAAGCATCGCAGTCAAGGCGCAGCTCCTTCTGGCGCAGAGCCAGGCTCTGTTGAAGGAGCCTGCTGTGGGGGCACCAGTTTGCGCCCCCTCTCAAAATTGTGCTTGGGGCCATGGCCCCCACAGCACCCCCCCACGCTATGCCTCTGGTTCACATGCCAGTCTGTGGCTTGTTTCCTGGCATCAGGAGCAGGAGAGGAGTGAAGCACAAACGTTTGAACAGCACACACAAACTTCCTGTTCATTGACAATAAATTGAAGTTTATGGTTTAAAGTCACATGCAAACTGGGCCAGAGTAACACTTCTCACTGTGGTGATTATAATTATTCATGTGGAATCCACTTAATAATAGTGGAGACTTACCTAGGTAACGTAAGGTGTAGTCTTTATTCATGAACCAAAGACCACTACAAGCCGAAGTTAACATAAAACCCACTAAACTACCTTAAGTGGAAGCTAAACCATTTTTTCAATATTATGAAGAAAGCTGCTGCCATATATTACCAGTTAGTGAACTTTGGAGTCTTTACTTTTAACTTCAACAATGCAACACTGGAATTTTTAGTCATCTTTATATTCCTTATTCTTTTAAATAACACCCACTCAATGCAGTAACAAATACACATTGTGTGTAGTCTGTCCAGGACAGTGGGAGGGAAACTAAGAGGTATATCTCTGCTATGATGCATCTCAGCAACGTGACTGACATTAATAGAGCAGTGACTGATTTAAATGGAAGTGAAATTAATATCTGGACGTTTTTTGCTAATTGATTTCATATATTAACTGTTAATTAACCTCTTGAATGGATAAGCCAGATAAACATATGTAACAGGAAGACTATTATTGGGCATTTAGCAGAGTCCTAATTGAAGCTACTTGGTATTAAACAGGTTCTCAATGCAGCTGTACTTTTTACGAAGCCTACTCTGAGGAGAAAGGCAGCACAAAGAGAAGGCAGGGGGGAAGTGACGCAAAACATCGAGGGCCATTTTAAAGCCAAGACAGCTTAATTTAGGGTCAACATTTAACATTACATTTTTCCTACATGGAAAATGCTTCACTGTAGAAATAACATGAAACAAACTAGGTGGGAAACCAGCGGCCATGTTTCCTGTTTCACATATAATGACAGGCCGGTGGTGAAGTTTAATTGTAGTATCAGAGAGGTACAAAGGTGAAACTGTCCTCATGCCAATCCACCCCCCAGTCCCGTCCCAACAGCCTGGCGCACTTCTGGTATTGGAACAAATCTGAGGGCTAAAGTGTTTAGGTGACTGTGAAAAGGTAATAAAAAGGAAGTGCTCATACTGCACAGCACCTCTGAGGTAAAAAATCACACACCCTTCCTCAGGGAAGACACATAAACAACAATTGTGACTGCCACATCATACCCAGTTTTGTCCCAAGTCAAATGTGTGCTTTGCTACGTGTATATGACTGTGTGTACAGACTACGTGAGAACTCACAGCCAGTTCTAGAACTGGCTGTGAGTTCTCACGTAGTCTGTGTATGAAGCCTATAAACACCATGTCTGATCCTAACACACGAAGAGCGCAACAGCAGTTTCATGCTGATTCTTCAAGGAAAGTGTTTTCTGTAATGTGTGACGCAATCTGTGTATTGGTAACTTATAAATGTCGCTAATGGGTCTAAGCCAAGGCAAAACAGCAGCAAGGGAACCATTTCCTACAAAATTATTCCTTTTCATAGAAGCAGCTGAAAGCAACAGAAGCTAAGGTAGGTAGAAACTTTAAATTCCTTTGACAATCACCAATGTTGTCTTTTTGTGGATATACTTTGTGAATTACTTCAGAAATAAGTTACCCCAAAACAGTTACTGTATCAGGTTTGGGAAAAGAGAACAGACATTTCTTTCCTGCCAAGACCATGTATCATACTTGTTGCAATTAGAATTGCTTCCTAAGACTTGGTTATAATTAACACATGGATGTTAATGAACCATAGCCTCTGCTTAGGCTTCTTGTGGTGATGTTGATGTTATCCTCAGTTTCCTGTCTGAGCTGAGCTACAGGACTGGTGGGACATCTTTATGCTTCGCCACTACCCATGCTCCTGTTCAGAATCTGAAACAGAAATAATGAAAAGCAGAATCAAAAGTTGGGAACTGGAACAGGATGGATATAACAGCATGCACTAGACTTGCTTAAATTAAGTCACTCCTGATTTTGATTTTTTTAATTGATTTTTTTGGCGACCTCTCCTTCAGCTACTAAAATGGTTATTGGCAGTGTTTCAATATACTGCTTCACTGCAGAGAAAAAGTGCTCGGGTATAAGTAGCAGGGGTGCCAACTTGAATAAAATATTAGGGGAGGCAAGTAAGCCCCACCCCACATAATCAAATGCCCAAAATGCCAGTTGTTGTTACAGGGGGATGGGATTCCACAGAAGCAGCACAACTAAAGAGAAGGCCCTTCAATATACAGTGGTACCTCAAGTTACAGACTCTTTAGGTTACAGATTCTTCAGGTTACAGACTCCGCTAACCCAGAAATACTACCTCAGGTTAAGAACTTTGCTTCAGGATGAGAACAGAAGCGGGAGGCCCCATTAGCTAAAGTGGTACCTCAGGTTAAGAACAGTTTCAGGTTAAGAACGGACCTCCAGAACAAATTAAGTTCTTAACTCAAGGTACCACTGTATATTTAATGCGTTTTACAGTTAAGGAATGTCTACAGAACCAATTGCACAAGTCATACAACCAAAGGAAAAGCAAATGACACTCTGGGCACCATTTTTACATGAAAAGTAGCATTGGTTTCTAACCCTCATTAGCCCCATCCAACATGGCAAATGACCACAAAGGATAGCGGCTGAAGACCTGCAATTTCTGGATAACCACGTGTTCCCCATATGTTTTACGTGTGTGTGTGTGTGTGTGTGTGTGTGTTCACTCTTGTACAAAGTATCAGGGTGGTGTACAACAAAAGTTACAGAAGAAGAAAAATACAATTTTTTAAAAAATGGTGATAAAATATGCGGGGGGGGGGGGGAGATGAAGTATCCTAAGCCAGAATGCCAATCACCATCACAGACATCTTAGCTGGTAGATGCGAAGTACTTGTACTATAATAATCTGCAACTGCTAACTTCAGAAATAAAAAGGATGCACAAGTTTAAGGTTTAAGGTGATGATGAAGATATTAACAAACAAAAACAGTGTTATATTTTAAGCATTGATAATCAGATCCGGAAGAATATTTAACAAAGTGGAAAAGAGTAACATGGCTTTTAAATATGAAATTTTAAGTAAGATTTTTTTACCTCTTTAGTCAGCACTTGTAGTCTGCTCAGAATTGGCTTTTGCATAACTCAGAGGCAGATTGAGACCCACCATTGGGCCTACGATACTCAGCCATGAAATAATATAGTTTGTATTCCTACAAAGCAAAAAGAAAATAGCTTTTTTTTACACTCCAGCTATCTTTAAAAGCTTGGATATAATTTTAAATGGCTACCAATTTTTTATAAAATTGATACAACATTGCACACATCATTACTATGGAGGAGGGGGAAATCCCAAAATGCCCTAAACGGAAGTTCTGACATTCCAAGTTTTGTGTGACAATAATCTGAAACCGCCAACTTTAAGGTCGTAAAAATCCAGAAAAAATGATTTTCCTTATAAACAAAGCATATCTATACATAATAAAAGCTGCAACCAAAGAAATTAAACAAAGAACAACACAATGAACTGTCAATGAAACATCTCAACAGATCTAAAAAACATACTCCCAAATCAAATCTACTAAAGCTCTGATGCTAGGTCTAGCATAAAGCCTGTTTAAACAAGAACATTTTACACAATCTTCTGAAGACCTGCAAGGTTGGGTTCAGTGGGTACAGCATTGCAAAATATTAGCATATTCTAAGCAGAGTCCCTCTAAATCACTGAAGTAATTAGGGAAAGGGTATCTCGAGTTCCAAATCATGGAAGCTAGAAGATCAGACCTTGCTTGTAATCTTGTCTCCCATCACACATTTATCTTTGAAACCATACAGTCAAACAATTCTTTTGAAGAAGAAGAAATGAAAACAAATTCTCAGAATTCCCTGGGTCATACATGAGTAGCCAGAGGCCATAAGAAGCCCCTGCAGATTATATTTTCCACTCAAGTCTTTTAATCATAGAAATTCCAGAGGAGCCTAGTCCACACATTAATAACAAAGAAGACCAAGTAAATATTATGAACATGAAATTTGAGAAACACCTCCTAAAATGTCCAAGGACTATCAGCAACACCCCCAGGTTTATTACAGTATAAGATAAAGAACAAGTTTAAAGAATTGTGCCTTATTTCTAACCTGAGTTTGTCTGGCTACAACAGTACACTTTTACTTGGTTATTTAGGGTGAATATGAGAACCTAATAAACCTCACACTGATACTACTTGCCTGCTTTGTTTATACGAACTGGATAACACCGCAGACATAAATTCATTTGTCCGGCAAGGATGAAGAACAAAGAAAGGCTGTCCAAGCAATGGATGCTCCTGAAAAAGATCAGCCATGCTTATATTATTTATATAGCACTTTCAGTATCCAAAGTAGTTTACAATCATTATTGTGTTTGTAATGTTAAGTTCTTAAGGTTCTCAATTTACAGATGAGGAATGGAAGGTTAAGCGATAGCAACTTGCCAAACACCAATAAATCTAAATCTAAGACTTTAGACTAGGACTTCTAAATCCAAGACCAATATTCTTTCTGATAGATTACACTCATTTATTTATGTGTCATATTCACTTCTCTACAGAAATATTAATAAATGAAACACCCAAGGCAATTAACATTCTTTTTCTAAAAAAATAAACATTTTAAACTTAACAACAAAACACAAACAAGGTCCAGTAGATAAAAGCACCAAAAGTGAGAAATCCAGGCATAATCAGACTCCAGCCAGGTTGAAAGTCTGCTGAAACAAAAACATCTTCAAACAGCACTGGAATAGCATCATAGTGATGATGGTAAGCTAGATCTTCCAGGGCAAAGAGTTCCACAATAACAGAGAAGGCACTTTTACACGTTCTTGCCAATGGCACTTTGGATGTATCTCACCAGTTGATCTCACTGAGCAGACAGGAATGTATGGAAGGAAACAGTCCTTTGAGTATCCTCATTAGACTTTGAACAGTGATCAAAGTGACCTATGTTAAAACTAAATTTATATAATCAAGCTATATTCCAACACAATTTAGCATATTGACACAGGAAGAGAGATACCAATTATACAAAGTTATGAATGATATAAACATTTTTAAAGAAGCACAATAAACTTTATTAATTTATTACTAAACATGAATTTACACAGTATCAAGCTACCTAAGACCTCTACTGGGTTCTGTGGGTATGCAGGTTTTCTGCCATTTGTTAATATTTTAGCAGTTCCCAAGTCTAGTATGTACATGCAGAAAGCAGCCTTAGGCCTCAGGGATTCAGTGTGCCAACGAATTATAACTATGTGCAATCACAGTAGTGAATCATCTGGATATTAGGCCAGATGATTAAATAGATAGTATATATTAAAAATAGTAAGATGAGTACACTTTGAGAACACCCCGAAGATATTTAAGAACACCAGCTCATGTTAGAGTATCACTTTATAAAGACTATACAAGAGAAAATAAGCTATTGGGGAAAACACAAATTAAAGGGATTAAATAAGGGATTAGAATTGCTGGATAAATAAAAACATGTAATCCTTAAAGAACTTATTCTCTTGAAGGTATGGAGAGGGAATTATAGAGGTACCACAAATTCCATGTTTATTTCCGTAATTTGGTCTGTTTCACTGAACTCTTCTACAGCAGTATGAGAGTTGTCTAAGAATATTAGTCACTGTTGGATTTCAAGAATTTGCATTTGGTTCACAACAAGAGTTATTTTTTAATGCATTCCTGCAGTACAACAATATTCCCTAGGAAGACATTTTGAGGCTACCTTTATGCTCCACAGTGACCCGCCCCCTCCACACACACACATCAAATGTAATGATTTTAAACTGGAGCCTAGCATACTTCAAGCCTAAAAAAATACATTCCAAACAAATACCAAGAATGTCAAATACGACTACAGTCTAGACCAGCCTCCCAGCACTCCAACCCATGCCATATGGGTGTTTGGGACTACAACTCCCATCAGACCCAGCCAGCACAGCCACCCGGTTAAGGAAGGCTGAAAAGCAAATTATCTGGCCATCTGTAAGATTGAATACTAATGCTTTCTCTATTCACCAACTTACATGTACATTGAAACCAATGAATGTTCTTTCACATTAAAGCACAGCCTACATCTGCACTTCTACAGATCTCAATTTACCAGCTACACTTTTGTAGACTCAGGACTGATTTCCATGTCTGATTACACAATGAAACAAAATGCAGCAAGTGCCAACATTCAAGACTGACTTGCCAGCCAGAAACTGGAATTCTGCAAACATGTAATCCCATGTTTAGACCTGAAATACTAAAATGGACTTTGTTGCTAATTTCCCCTTTCCTTTGTATCTCTGTCCTGCCCCAAACAAATCTGCTCCAGAGGATTGAGAACAATTTGGGAAGTAGTGTGGGGAAGACTGTAGGAGAAAGGGAGGATCTGTGGAAAATACTCCATCCCCCTTTTCACTCACATAAATCTCCACTGGATCAAAGAGCCTTTTGTGAATGGAAATTTCACAAAATTTATTAATTCAACAAAATTTATGTAGAAGAACACTAAAAATTGTTGGGGCTCCTTTTATTTTAATCCTGAAGACAGCCCAAACTACAAATTCATGCAACTATGCTACCATCTGCTATCCATGCTAGTGAACTGATGCCATTCTGTATTATGAAGTAAATGCCAATCTGAATGAAAATATATTATTTCACTCAGCTGTTAGACTGAATCTGAAATGTATGAAAATACTTCTAGCAAAGATAGATTTCTGAAAAAGACTATGTCCTGGATTGGCAACAAGAGTTTTATTAATGACAAAAAATTAACAAACACAAATTATAACACAGCTAGCAGGTAGCTATCCTATCTTCAAACTAGAAAGTCAGCCTGAGAAGCCATGGTGCCATCAATTCTCTCTCCTGGTGGCTTTCCAGTTCCCCTATATAATCTATTTATACTTCCCATATGCTTCTAGATCTCGCCTCTCTCATCTTTCCTCTCTGCTTGTCTTTTCTCTCGAGGACACTGGCTAATATGCTCTAATATCAGAGAGGCACAAATATTGTGGTCTCACTGGCTTCATTAGCATTACTGATGGGTTGCCACAAAGAGAAGCACCTTTGTCCTAGGCAGCTAACAGCTTTGCGGATAATTTCTATAATGCCTTTGGCACAACCACCTTGTTCCCATTCCTTACAGTTAACTCAACTTGCATACACTTCCTGCCCCTTCCAGCTCTACTGAATTGCAGGTTATAAGCCACTGAGGCAGGTACTTGCCCTCCTACACTCTGTAAAGTTGGAACTCCATCACTGATGTGATGGGTTCTTTCCCCCAATATAGGATGCTTACTGACATACAATACACACTACTTTGTTAGCAATGTTTTGCTGAAGATACTGAATATTAATTACACACACAAACACCACGATCAGCTTAACCAATAACATGCACGTTCAGATTTTTGTTAGAATTCCTGATTTTCCATCTAGACACAAAAGCAATTTCACATGCTGAATTTTCACAAAAATGTAACATTAAGACTATTCACACAACAAAAAATAATATAATCTCCTTAGTTGTACAGTATGTATATTTAGATACTTTGTTGTTGTTGTTTTAACATGTTGTTGTTAATCTAATTCTATGCTACCAACAGTCAGAACACTGTTGCACTAAAACAATGAACTGACAACCTTTCCCCAAACATTTTCTTTGACCTACATCTTGAGTATCTGTACCCAGCATAGTGTCTTTATCTTGTTTCATCAGATAATGGCTCTGATATAATGAAGGTCATCCTGCTATTATACACCATTTTCTGTGTCAAGGATATTGCATTTTCCCACAGTTCAAACTAAATATATTGTTACTGGGAAAATAAGATTTTCTCCTGAACTAGCAGGGTCGCTGGAATGTGGAATGCTGTCTAGAAAAGGATGGAACAAAAGTCACAGAAATCTATTGGATAGTGTGCATGACATCAACGGTATTAAATAATAACACTGCGTCCCTACTTATGCACACATTCCAGTTATGTCTTGCCCATGTCTTGTTGTGCTGTGAATATGAACACATCAACTCTTCTTCAAGTTGTTTCCCTCTCCCCCTCATTCACACACATACACACCTACTTACCTTGCGATTTTATCAATTATGGTCAATTATTGTAAATCACTCCTGAAGGAGTAGGTTCAAAGTCTTGGGGTCAATTATTGTCCCCCAATTGTATGTTCAAAGTCTTGGGGTCAATTACTGTCAATTGCCCCTGAAGGAGTAGGTTCAATTCATCTCTGTAAAGTGACATGCCCAGGTGACCTGATTGCCTTTTATGAGCTCTGGCTGATTTTTATTTTTTAAAAAACTAGTTATGGCCATTTTTGGACTGCAACACCATGAATTGGCAACCTCCAGATTGGATTGTTGCAATGCACTCTATGTGGGGCTGCCCCTGAGGTTGGCTTGGAAGCTGCAGCTAGTGCAAAATGCAGAAGCTAGACCGCTCACTGGGGCAGAATACTGCCACCATGTTACGCCACCACTAAAAGAATTGCACTGGCAACCAATTTAGCTACCAGGCTAAGTATAAGGTGTTGGTACTGGTGTACAAAGGCCTATACAGTTTGAGACCCAGTTTAGATATCTAGTTATTTAATTATGTATCACATTTATAGCCCCCCTTTCCCCCAAGGAGCTCAAGGTGCCATACATAGTTCTCTTCCTTCCCATTTCATCCTCACAACAACCTGAGAGTTGAGTTAGTGGCTCACTGCCACCCAGTGAGATTCATGGCCAAGTGGAGATTTGAGCCCTGGTTTCCCAGATCCTAGTCAGGCACTCTAATAATTACACCACACTACCTAGAAGATCACTTAACTACTTATATAATCAAATGATCACTGCACTCTGCAAGAGAGCCCATACAAATGTAGGAATCAGACCTCTAGTATGGAAATACCTGCTTTTTGAAACTCTCTCCTGTTATGTATCAAAGAGCTGGTACCTCTATTATATTTCCGGCACCTATTAAATAACTTCTTTTTCCAACAACACTTTTAAGTGGAGATTCTTTCCCCAGTCTCTGTATTAGGCTTGAAATTGCTTTTAGATACATTTTTACTGTTAAAATTGTTGAATCACTTTGGGATGTTTCACAGGAAATGATTCATAAATGAAATATATTTCAGATCCAGGTAAGTCTTCTCTTTATAGGCTGAGTGATCCCTATTGTGCACTCTGGAGCACACATCAGACACATCATACAGATAATTTACCTCATTCAGCAGCAAGCCTACCCTCCCTTTGGTACATGTAAACATGATTGCCTTTGAATCAAGACTATTCTGAAACAAAAAAATGCAGATTTTCACTTTTGACTGACTATATCAATCCCCCAAAGTTGCTACTTTAGTTTACACTCAACACTCAAGTAGTTTAGAAGGAAGCTATATTTTTCAAACTTTTGTGCTAAGACTTTTATATGATAAGCTCAACCATGTCCTTTTGTTTGTGAGTTGTTAAAAAGTCTGATGTACATCCAAGGTTAAACCAATGAAATGGAGGCACACTAAAGCAAGTTGTGGATAGTTGCCAATGCAATGAAGGTTATCGAAAGAGTTAGCAGCTTGGGGAATTGATAATGGAAAACTCGCTGCTCGTGTAGTTCCTAGAGCAGTTTCCAAAGCTACTGCTTCCCCTTTCTTTGTCCAAGCCACCAACTGGGATTGAGATATAGAAAATAGTATAGAAACATAGAAAGAGGAATGTATAAACAAAGTAAGAATGCCAAAATACATATGTTGAAAAACTTTCTACTATATGAAGTTTCCTTAATTTTCGTGTCTGGAAATCCTCTCCACAAAGGCGAAGTAGTATTTAGTTTCCAGATGTCAGGCTTATATATCAGTGATGAAAAGAAACATGAATCACACTGAGTTTTGCAAGCACAAACCTATTTAAATGAAAAATCAACTTAGTTTAGTTATAAATTAATCTTTTGTGGGTGAAACTGCTACTGCAGTAGACATTTCCTGATTAATGTGTGTTGGAATTTTGCAGGAGGCAACCTGACATTTACAGGAGCAAAAGCGTCTTCTGGACAGGAACAAAGCATCAAAAAGTGAAAATACTTTTCTGAAACTTAAAGCATTATTTCCCTGCAAAGAATGAGACAGAATCACAGACATGAAACAAAGGGTCTACCAGAATTTCCCCTCCACCAACCTACCAGGCAAATTGATTTCCCACCATTTTCTGTATCATGGATTGTCAGACAGAAGATTCTGCTTGACTCTCTTTTTCAAAAGATCTTATTATGAAGGAAAGCCAGGAAATGCTTAATGACACATTGAACCTAATGATAATTAGTTTTATCTTCTGCTGTAGAGCAATTCAGAGCGAAAACAGGAAGATAGCAGCTGTGATATTTTTAAAAAGCTTTTTGTTTTGCAATCTGAAAATAGGAATGCAGTCCTACACTAGGAGTTTGATGGCCCCAAAAGCCATTACATTATGGGGCAAGCTTCTTTTTCCAGCATGTGCAACAGCAGCATTCAATAAAGACAAATCTTTCTGGTTTCAAGTCCCTTATGCTTCTTTTATCATTGACCAAATAAAATGTCATTTCTACTAGATCTCAATGAGAAAAAAAATATGAAATACTCTCTTTTCATCCCAAGAGAAAGCAAACCATGCCTAAGTTCTAGCACTGACAAAACAAAACTTTCAGCCTGTGTTATATAACTTTAAGCACACAGTGAGATAATGCCTAAAATAATATGTGAAATATTATCCATGTCAAATTTCAATTAACAACGAATGTCACTTTTGGGCATTACAGCAAGGTAATTAGTTCTGGATAGCTGGTACTGTGTGTTTTACTTCCCTTCCCCCAAACAGCAGGTATTTTGTTGTTGGTACATTTCCTGTAACAGCACCATTTATTTTCCCTGTCATAACTGGAGCTCCTCCAGTAGTAATGGCTTCTATTTTCTCTAGTGCTACATTAAACTGCCTTGGAGCATCCATCATAGCCTTTATGGGCTCTCCATTTCTCCTATAGTGGAAAGGGATTGTTGTCCAAAACATCCTCTGTCACATCCAGTTTGCATGATATAGCTTTGATGAAAATCATTCATAGAGGGATGTCAAGACTTTTATCAAGGGCAGCGGAAAACGTTTGTAACTGAACATTTTTTTCAATACCACCTGAGACTTCAGCCATTCTTCAGACTAAGAGGAGGAAATAATAATAAACTTTACTTCCTGAAAACTCTGAGAAATGGATGATTGACATGCAATTAAAATACACAGGTTTGTGTCCAGTACTCTGCCATCCAGATAGACACTGGACTAGTGAAGGTTGAAATGAACTAATTCATGGACTACAGCAGCCATAGCCAATCTGGTGCCCTTCAGATGTTTTGGTCCTTATCATTGGTCCTGTTGACTAGGGTTGCTAAGAATTTAGGTCCAACATCTGGAGGGCCCAGGTAGGGAAAGGCTTGGCTATAAAGACTAGATGCGCCTGACCACCAAAACACCCCCCTGCAGATATTCCCTCAAACCTGCACCAACACATCATTCTAGAACCCATATATACAATTTGATACATGTTTGCTTAAGGTACGCCACTCAGCTGGGGTCTAAAAAAGCAATGGAATTTTGATTTAGCCTAGGGATTTCAAATAGTAATACTTATGCTCCAAGTAACGCTCCAAGATAGTGATGAGACAAAGTCAGTACAATAATGCTGAGTTCACAGTGACTGCTAAAGTAGATGGGTAAACAGCAGAGCCCCAACAAGGGCCATGTTTGCCTATACATTGCTTAAATAATAAAGATTTCTAAACAATCCCTTTAAAAAAAAAAAAGGAAGTGGACACCCTTAATAAGGCCTCTCTCTGTTTGGATCATGACAGGAAAGGAAATGTTCAATTCCCATTAGTCAGGCTGCCCTGCTGTTACTAGGGGAGAATGCTTCATTTTTTAACCAGAGCCTAGCCTTGCAATACGGCACTCAATCATTTGGAAGCTTGTTTTTGAAAAGAAACTGGAACTCTCACTATTTCAGCCATTACAAATCATCATCATCATCATCATCATCTACCAAGTCCAAATCCTTCTGCAATGGGAAATGAAGTGCAAATTGGGAAACTTTATTTTATTTTCTCCATAAACTTATTTTTTAATTACAAATTAGCTTGGTAGCACATTTTTGCTCTTCTTCGAATCAAGAGCTTCTGGCAACAGTCCTCTGTTGACTCACTACCTTGCCCTTGTATATGTTCTCTGAATCAAATACTGAGGTTTGAAAGAAAGGAACTCTTTAAGTTTTCAAGAAACAAGGCAGCCACAGTCTCAGCCAGAGGCGATAACATACTCCTTCCGTATGGAACAATGTTGTGCACATTGAATAATATTTATAATACTTATTTTGGAGAAAAGCTAAGCGCAGTATAAAGACACAGAATAGAGTGCTTCAATTTAAGGCCACTATATATGGAGCACACATTCCTAAGGAAATTGTTTTGAGAATCCTGCTTTTCAGATAAGACATGTTGAAAATATGAAGCTGCCCTATACTGATTTAGACTGCAACTAGCCCAGGATTACCTATTCTGACTGGCAACTCTCCAGGGTCTCAGGTTGATGACTTTTGAAGCTCTCCTCCTGAGCTTATTGTAACTGGAGTTGCAAACTTAAGACCTTGTACATGCAAAACATGTGCTCTGCACTGAGATACAGCCTCTCCTCAGTATTTACCATTATCCTCTATCAAGAAGGAGCTAATGTGGTACCATGTTGGCTATTTCTGTTCTACACTTTATTAGATTTAATAAAATAGAGACACATTTCCCTGCTGTGATTGTTGCACCTAGAAAAGTGAGACTAGCAAGACATCACTTGAAATGCTACTGGATAATCAAGTGAAGGCAAATATATCAGAAGCTGCCATAGAAACAGTGAGGCCTCTCTCCTCTCTCTCTCTCTCTCTCTCTCTCTGCCCCCCCCCCGACTTGTAATTCAAATTTATACAATGACAAATTGCCAACTACTCTGTGATGGAGCTTTTGTTCAGCAATAGAAGTCATTTGTTGTTATCTACATGTGCACAGAACTTTAAGGTACCATCATTCCATGTTAGTCTGCTGCAGCAAAAACAATGAGTCTTGTGGCACCTTAAAGACTAACAGATTTATTAAGTGATAACCTTTCAAGGACTAGGGAAATGCAACCTGGTTATTTTTCAATACTTATTGTAACAAAATGATCTCATCAGGGTCTTCCTGTGAGGTGCTTATGAAACAGTGGCCATCCTTCTTTTCCCATCTTTATTCCCCAGGTTCAAGCAAAAGTGATATTGGATCCAAATCCCGTTCTGTATCCAACAGTGCTTAGTGCATTGATCTCATATTGCCTATGCACCATATTTGTAAAATGAGTATTTATCCGTATCAAAATTAATGAGACTGTAACGAACATGGTCAACTTGCATGTGGAAAGAAGAAAACACTGAGCTATACTCAGTTGTTTGGGGTACCATATAGCAAGCTGACTATGACCCTCCTTCCCTTCGCTAGTACACGACACTTGGTAAGAAAAAGATGACAACATACAATCTATCTCAGTTTTCTTGCACCTCCAGGAGATACATGTCAGTGGCTATTTTGTTAAAGTGATAATTGCATTTCAGATAAAAACTACCTGCTTCTAGCATGTATAGAATAATAACTTTCCTCTGTAAGTTGGAGTGGCAAACTGGTGCTGCTCCCGTAGGTTGCTGGACTGCTATTAGTCCTAGCCAACTTCACCAATATTCAAGGATGATGGGAGTTATAGTTCTCTGATATTTGTAGACTATAGCCCTGTTGATAAGCCTTAATTGTTACTGGCATTGCCCTTTTCTTTGCCCTCCTGTTTAGTTTTCTGTTTCACTCCTAAGAACAAGGATCTCTATTCTTAATGGAGAAGTACAATGAAGATGCTGCATAAGTTCAACAACAGCAACAAAACCCACTACGAAACACAGTCTATTCAGTTACAGTTAAGTTTATAACTGATTAAACACTTTTTAAAAAAGTTTATACTGGAAAATTGGCAGACTAGCTCTTGTTCTCAGAACTGGCACATCACTCATTCTTTCATGAAAATAAACAGATGACATATTTTTCAATACTTGCCAAAATAAAATTAATTTAGCCATCAACTTTTTAGTATCTTACATGTCATTTTATTAAATGACTCCTTAAAATATGTTCTGAAGTTGTGGGGTTTTTTTAAGGTATAAGAAGACAATCCAACAAGCTGTGTACGGATGAAACGAATGATATTGGAGCAGAATTTGGTATAAACACAACCTGATAAAAGAAAATGTAAAAGTTTGAAAATCCTTCAAAACATGTTTTAGGATGCCTGCAAAATTTAAAAATCCTGTTAAATCAAGAAAAGTTGACACGTTAACAAATATCTTAGGCCGCTACCAGACAGATGATTCCTAGTACTACTAATCACTGCTCTCCTGCTGTAAACTACCAGAATTGCAGAATACTTTCCACACTATCAAGGGGTATGTATTGTGCCCTTATCTGTGTATACATCCTGCTATGTTTCATCATCTAGGGCTGATGGTGTGACACAGATGCTTTGAGTGAAGAAGGCCCAATATACCTGGGAAATCTTTTTTTTAAAAAAAAAATCTAATAAATCTGAGCCCCCTTAAAAAAACCTTTTTAATTAGTGCTAAGCGTTTGCTTCTTTTAAAAAGAGCTGTCCAAGAAATGTGAAAAAATAAAGTTTTTCACTATGCTTTTACAACTTTCATTTAAGTGCTAACATTTTAATATAAAAAGGAAAAGGTCTTTAGCAGTAATCTAAAATTCTAAAAAGCAATAAATGTGCTAAAATTGTGACAATTGAAAAGGTAATAGCGAAGGTGTATTGAGCAGCAAAATATTCACCAGCATGTTATGTCACTGCACATATCAAAACCCTACCAGTTAAAAAGAAGAGTTGCACTAGGATTGTCTGCACCCGAGGATTGTGTACCTCTTCCTTTCATCTTTTTTTTTTTAAAGGTGGCAGGCAGATACCCAGGAAAGGGCTGTTACTCAGACTCTTATTCCAAGTCTCCACACAAATTGAAACACTCAACGCGCACCACTGAAAATTCTGTGGTCATATAAAGTGGTGGGAACAACTAGCTGTGTTTATCCCCTGAAGCAGTAGTAGAATGGAACTTCCATCAAAAGAGCAGAATGGTGTGACTTTAGACTTCTGGGTGCCAATGACCATCTCTAGACCTGAATACTTCCAAACTCGGTGGAACTGCCTTATGATGGAAACAAGAACTTTGAGGGCAAAACATGTTCAGCAATAATGGCGCTTATGATCTTCTCTATTGATACTACAAAAGCTTTTCCAGAAGTTCTAGCCAGTGTTCTATAGCAACTGTTGATATAGCTCAAAGAACTTTCACAGGGAAAAAAATTAGCAGCCTTCTGTTAAACTATACTGAATGCAACCTCTTCTGTTTAACAGAATTATCGAATACTGTATGTCTAAGAATAGCTACCCACACATGAGTCAAGTATTAAGATATAAAACTTCCCTACAACAATGTCGCTTTGCTGTGCCTCAGCACCACTACATCAAAGCCCTCCAGAAAGAGTTAAGAATCTCTTTCCTTTAAGAAAAAAGTATCGCACCATTAACATACTTGGTCATTTTAGAAATAATGTTTATTGATTTTTGTGTTAAAACTGCCATAAATTAAGTGATGCAATGGACAGAATTACTGCTGTACTATAAAGAACATGTCTTTTGGGTTCTTAACCACACAGTGAAAAGAATAACAGCTGGATTAATGTAAAAATAGTGCAACTTGATGCTGATATTGCAGGGGTGTGGACAAGATGGTACCTGTTCACATGAAAGACATGACACAGCACTGAAATATCTTCAGAGTTCGTAGCGAGGGAACTAAGCCTACAATGATGGGGTTCTAAGGAAGAGAACTTTTGCAACCCTGATGGCAGAAATCCTGGAGATGCCAGGAATTTTAAGCTGCTGGCACACATGAAATCACATTGCCCTTTTCCCAATGTGAATTATCACTAAAACCTTTCTGAACTAGGCCAATTTATTTATTTATTTACTTATGTATAAACACTTTCATCAAGGATATACATGAACAGGGCCACTAATCTAGCGTCACACATTTTACTAAATAAATTACACAAAGGGCTAGAGCAGCGGTTCTCAACCTATGGGTCCCCAGATGTTGTTGGACTACAAGTCCCATCATCCCTGAGCTCTGGCCTTGCTAGCTAGGGGTGATGGGAGTTGTAGTTCAACAACATCTGGGGACCCAAGGTTGAGAAAAGCTGGGCTAGAGTCAGCAAGTTTGGTAAGCATATGAATTAGGAATTGATTGATTGATTGATCAATTAATTAATTTATGATCCATATCAGTTTCACACATGTTCATTCATACATCCATTTTGTCCTGCTTCTCTATCTGTGATTTTTTAAAGCAATTGCATGAAAACTGATATTTTGAACCTATTTATCAACCTATTTATTTTGTACACATTTTGGTACTTTTTTGAGGTAAGTAGTGTGACACAGAGAAGTACAAAAAGTACAAGTAAAACTGTACATATTAGATGTGATGTGAATCAAGCTAGTTCACTAAAAAAATGTTGGCCAAATGAAATCCTCAAGCACTTCTAATGTAAGCAAGCCTTTTCTGTGTAATAATGCTGTTGCCCTCTTGGCTACAAAATAAATGTCAAAATCAAACCATACTAGAATACTGTGTCCAGTTCTACCACAATTTAAGAAGGATTACAAGCTGGAATGTGTGCAAAGGAGAGCGACCAAGATGATAAACAGTCTGGAAGCCAAGCCTTTTGAGGAACGGTTGAGAGAATTGGGTATATTTAGCCTGGAAAAGTGGGGAGAGGAGACAGAATCAAAGAATCATAGAGTTGACAGGGACCCTCAGGTTCAGCCCCCTGCAATGCAGGAATCCTGTCCATAGCCATCCCTGGGTGGGCTCAAAACACCAACTTTCTGGTTAACAGCCAGATGCAGCCAACTTCAAATATCTAAAGGGCTGTCACATGGAAGATGGAGCAAATTTACTTTCTCCTGCTGTGGAGGATAGGACCTGTACCAATGGCTTCAAGTTACAAGAAAGGAGTTTCTGACTAAAAACTTTTGAACAGCAAGACCTGTTTGACAGTGGAACGGACTCCCTCAGGAGGTGGTGAACTCTCCTTCATTGGATGCTTTTAAGTAGACTTTGGATCCATCTGTCATGGATGCTTTAGTTGAGATTCCTGCATTGCAGGGGATTGGACTAGATGACCCTTTCCAGCTCTACAATTCTATGATTCTACGACCTAACATTTTCTCTCGGTATGTGGTATGTGTATGGAAATACTATACATATTCTGCAAATTCTCCTAAAATTCAGGTATGTTAAATGGTTCTGTTAAATGGTTCCACTGACAGCCCCGGCTCAGTCTTGCAGTCTGGGTTCATCACTGATCATTCTTGATCCAGTTGATTCCTCCCGCTCCATTTAAGGATTGCAGCTACCGCCAGGGTAAGAGTTACAATCAAAGAATTAGAGAACAGAAAAAGGGTTCTATAAATCCCTTTAACACAGCTTACCAGTAGAACCATCCAACAGAAGTCTAAACACCATCATATATAAACTGTGTATCTTTTTTTCCCCCTTTTCCATTGCTACTTCAATTATTATGCTAATGCAAAATACTTTCAGCCAAAGTATTTGGATGCATGCCACTGAAACCTACACATTATGGACTAAATCACATTTGAGTCTCGTACCTCAGCTTAACTAGATCAGGCAATATAAAAAGTGATTCTGCTTGGAATTATATACACTCAACAGATCTGTTAAATCATTTAGAAAAATCACTTGTTAGGCATAATCCTTTTGTACAATCAATTTTAAGGATCATAAGGTGCTTTAAAAGCTAATTCTAACAGTTATTATACATATTGTTCATACAAGTAGAGGCTATCATAAACTTAGGGGTATTGGTGATTCTAGCTACTTTCAAATGAGAATGAACCATGGTGAATCTTAATGGTTGATTTAAAACAAGCCAGCATCATAAACCATGCATGTATGGTTGACATACATACAAGAAAATTGGGAGTTTCTGGGGTGAAATAATTATACATACTCATCTGGTATACTTGCCTAAGCCAGTGAAGTGTACACCACACAAAAGGACTCAAAGTGATAGAAATGGATCCCTCAAATGCAAACCTATTCCTTAAAGAAAATATATCCCTATGTAACATTGGAACATTAGAACACACCACTTCCTTAGACAGACAGACTATCTACGCACAAATACTTCCATCTAGAACAAACATTTGATGCCACCACCAAATTCTCACTAAAATGCTACCTTATAGGTTGCTTATACCCGTGACCACCTGAGAGCACCCTGGTATGAATTAGAAGAATATATACAGGACTGCAGAAATTCATGTTCTTAGAGGCTCAAAAGAAGGCTACTAAGATCACATAATCCACAGTCCTTAAACTTGGGCTATAATCCTAAACACCCTTACTTTTCAGAATGTACCCATGAAGTTAGGGATGTATATTTCCAAGTATTAGCCTGGACTATCATCCAGGTTGTGTATGTATTTCTTTTCTTTTTATTTCATTTTTTAAAGAACACTTAAAACAAACAATATAGAATAAAAATAAAAAGTGAAAATGTGGGGGGAAAGGGGGGGGAAGGAAGGTACGGTATATTATAAACCTATAATAATTAGCTATTACACAATACAATTCCATTTGTACCTATCTTATATAACCATGTTGTGTGTCTGATTCACATACTATATTATTTCTATGCAACTGAGGGCACATATAAGGATGATCACACTGAAGGAATTCAATAGTCTTGTCAAAGATGTGAAATGGTTCTATGATTCTATATTTTTTTTCTTGGCAACTTGATGATTTAAAGGCTCAAGCTGTTCATTCTCATTAGCTTACTCAACCACTAGCTTTGTGTATTCAATTATATATCCCATTATTGATTAAGCCTTAGTGAGTATGAGCTCATTTGCTCAGAACTCTATTTACTCAAGGAAAAGTTTATTACAACTATTCTTAGGTGTAGAAACCAGGGGTACCGGGGCATTTATTCTGTATCTATGTGAAAGTGAATGAAAAAGAAATCAAATAGGTTTTCTAGTTGCCAAATGAAAGCAGACATATTTTGTATTTTTATTGCATTATTATTTATTGCATTATTGTAAATTTTAACCACAGAAATCTCTTTTACAAAGGCTGGATTATCTAGAATTAGTTTTAATTTACATCTAAGTTTTTTATTATCTGAATAGTTTCTGAATCTGTGTAGAGCAAATTGGCGATTTCAGCTCATAAATATAGATACCTCATGGTGCCTCTCTCTCCTCAAAACTGCGCTGATCCATTTTGACAACACATTACAATGCTAAACATGTGTCAAATTGGTTACTGCCTATATCACGGTGAACACTTGACATAATTAAGAGATGCCTTCCTCAAATCAACTGTTTTTATTTTATTCAACATGTCTTCAGTCCTGCATCTTCCATATCCCCACCCTCAAGGTAATATTCATTTTGAGGTTACCCATCTTATAAATTCCCTATCACCTCTGTCTCTTCTCTCCATGCTTCTTAATAGTGGCGATTCAACTGTGCCACCACAGCAGCTAGCGCATGCTGGAATAACCTCAACCAAGCTTACTTGTGCACTATCAGGCACCAAGCAAAGAAAGCAATGGGAGAATACCAAACCATACAGAATGTTGCAGCACTTCCAGAAACTTCCCCAGTGTCTATGGCAGCACCATCAATTTCCACCAATCAGAGAGAAGTATTTTCTCCACACTGAGAAAATACAACCACCCCCTACACAAAGTTCAAGGGGAAGTTTTCCAAGTCAGAGAATGGGCAAGAGTTAAAAGCACCTGATTTTAGCATACAAGCACTTTTGACAGGATGTGATTAAACTCAGCAAGGAGAATTTCTCCCCCACTACTTGTGGTAAAGCCTGCTGTAGACTCCCTTCCAAGACAGGCTTTTCAGAGGCAAATGAGAGGAAGGGGGGGTGAGAAGGAGGCTCATTAAGGATTATACCTTTTACCCTACGCTTGAATCAATGTCTCTCCAATCTTTCCAACAAAGTCCTTTAAGTATGTCTATGGTTGCTTCCAGATGACTTGCTAACTGAACATTTATCCTGATTTGTTTGCACAAATGTGCAGGGATGTTCTTTGATGTCAACTGTCTGTTGAACTGATTTTTGTTTCTGGGGAGGTTATATGACATTGTGTTGACATTGTGTTGAGTAATTATCCACACTTTACAGTGTATTGCCCCATCATTTTCCTTACTGAAGAAAAAAAGATCCAAGTTTGGGCGGGGGGGGGGGGGGATTAGTTGTGCAAGCGTGCAAAATTCACCAACTGCGCAACTTGAATGTGCTGCTATATAACTGAATCCCATTCACAAAACAGTGACAGTCTGAAAATGCCCTAGTTTCCAAGTTTTGCAAAATACATATATATCTTAGAATAATTGCACCTCAATTTTACAGAACTTCAACAAAGGAAAATTCTGCATTTATGATAACGGTTACCTTCTAATACAGAGGTTTTCAACCTTTCTGAGTCCACGGCTCCCTTGACCAACTACATTCTTTCTGCAGTGCCCCTGTGGGGCTCAGGAGCCCAGTTATGTCACCCCTTGCCTGCAGAGCTGGCAGCTCTCACCCTTTTTTGAACACCCTCCCTTGTGGAGTGTTCCCTCAGCCTCCTCTCCTCTCCCCTGTCCTTGGGCAGCCACTGCTGCCCCCCTTGGTCTCTGAGCTGCCCCCCCCCCACTCCAAAGAGAGGTGCCTCCTCTCACAGAGGATGCCCCCAGCCTTAGTGGCCCAATAGAGATTGGCCAAAGGTGAACATGAGGCCACCATCTTACTCACCTTGGGAGGCAGCAGTGGGCGCCACTGTGGAAAGGCTTCCCTTCAGTTTTGGACACTCAGATACCAGGCAGACATTTCACACAGCTAGCACAAAAAAGGCCAGGGGTCAGTGCCTAGCCTCCCATTTGTCCATCCATTCCCAAGAGCAAGGGCTGGTGGACTAGCTGGCTGGGCTCCCTTGCTTGCTTACTCCGAGGCTCCTCAGTTCCTGACAACCAGCACCCCCTGGCCAGCCCCAGAGGCACCATTCACCTGTGGAGCTTGTAGCCAGGGCTGAGGCAACCACCAGCTGTGCAAAGCTTTGAGAGGCAGAGACACAAGGAGGGAGGGAAAGAAGGAGGGACAGAGGCCAGTGTTGCCTGCGGCACTTATGACCATCATTCAAGGCACCCTAGGGTGCCACAGCACACTGGTTGAAAACCACTGTTCTAACAGAACCAAGTAAGGCTGGATTAATACATGCTTTTTATACCACAGCACTGGCTTCAGCCAGAATTTGTTTTCCCCTCTTTTTCAGTTAGCTGAAAAGTTCCATTTACAGCAACACAGTTGTAGGTGCTTGTCAACTACAACAGAAATTAATCTGAATTTCTATTATATAGAAGGGCAGGTCCAGGGTGAGCCTGTGACACACATTTCCTGTCCCTTTAAATATAGCATTAGAAATGCTTCTCCTGAACGACTATTTTTATTCAAAATGGAACTGGGAATTGTTCCACTTACACTGGCTCATAGAAAGAGGTGAATTATCTATTTCAGAACTTCACCTCCATCTGGTCTGTAGAAAAATTTTCAGTAGTAACAAAAAAAAATAGGAATCATCTATAGCTAGTTGTGCTTAAAACCCATGTAATAAAGACTGTATAATTATTTCATATTTTATTGCTATTAATATCTCTCACATTTAGCAAATGGGCTTTTTAGGGTTTATCCTTTTTTCTGGACTAATAAAGGTGTAGTTTGGGATACTGGTATCCATTATTCAACTAAATTAATTTCATGCTGTAATGAAGTAATAGGTGGAAGAAGCCTCTAACCTGTTGTGTAATGGTATCCCAGGGGCCCTGCCAGAGCTGCTCCCTGTAGCATTCATGTACACCTTTCCATATTTCATCCAGAGTTAAAGGTCTTCCATCTGGAAAAAAATAATAATTGTAATACATGTATCTCCACATACACACACGAAATGCAGATAATTCAAAAGCAAAAACAGAAAACACAGAGAAAATTCTATTTCCTTTAAAAGATGTCACAACAACATCTGGGATGTTTGTGTATGTGGCTGGGGGTGTGTGTGTGATGGAACATGGCCCAACCCTGCTGAGTGTTTTGTAGCTGTCATGTCCACGTAGCAGAATAACTGCCCTCTTCAGAGGCTCACCATGCAGTATTGATTGGTGCTTACTCTTGTATCCTGGATAGTTGCTGAGGTTTTATAACAGAATGAAGTTACTGTATTGAAAAGAAACATATGATCTTTGCCCAAGTATTTGTTTTTGACAAATGAGAGACTATTTTGATGCTTTTTCAATAAGTATCATTATCTTGGCATTTATCAGGTGTCAGGAGGCCATTATCCTGTGATAAATAGTTTTATTCCACTGACATTTTCATGTCCGTGAAATAAACAAGATTTATTCGTCCAATTAACATTTGAATGTCATGTTTAGATACAATCCGAAATCCTGTTGCCATCAGATTCAGTTTTATCTTATTTTTGTTGAGCACACTCAAAATGGAAGACAAACTTCTCTGTTGACATCTTACCAGTGGTAACTTCAATGTAGGAAAATAAAATGGTGAGCAAGCAAAGTCAACAATATCTATGTAGGGAAATAGGATTTTATTGCATTATGTGATAAAATGATACACAAGCCACAACTACTAATGAGGTGGTTGGAGAATGCCCTAAGTTACCACACATAGAGGAAATGCAATTGAAAAGGTTCCTGGTGATCTCCTTTGTGTGGTTTTTAGTACTGGAGAGCACACAAAGAGCAAGCAGATTCCTGCTGTGGAATTCCCCTCCTCCATCTGTCTGCTGCTTCTGGATGTTATGTAAGGATTTTTTGCTTAGATAAGTATGACAGTCTCTTATTACTATATTAATTTGTCAACACATAATTTAAATTTCATATTTGAATTGCTATTCTTTCAAATGTTCACTATTTAATCACTGTAAAGAGAGTAATAGGGTAAAAAACCTTATAGATATAACCACACATAAATACATAAAATAATCTATGCTGTAATATACATACCTGACCATGTCTTAAGTTCAATTTGTTGGTCCTCAGAAACCACAAATTGCACTTTATGTTGTTTCCTCTAATCCCATAATAATATCTAGATCAGAAGGTCTTACTCTACTAGGCTGACACCCACACCTGGATTGCTGTGTTGGACCTAAAATGGCTCACACCAGCAACACTACCATGATACAAATAAATGGTAAAAAGAAAAAAAACTTTTTCTCTATAAATATAAAAAGGAAAATTTCAGGCTTCTGAATTCTCGTTAAGAATTAAGCTTCATTTAGGTTTTTAATTTATAAAGAATAGTGTGAATTTGGGGTGAGTTTTGCCTCTTTCAGAGATCAAAGCTTTATCACTTAGCATTTCACAAAGATTTGATTGCACTTACTGAAGTTGTTATAAAATAATATTCTCATTGACTATTACCCTTCCTCAGTTGTCATACAGAGGCAAATGTTCCAGCAACAATAGTTTTGAAGATTATGAATCCTCACATGCTATGTTTTCTATGTTGGAAATTTAGACATGATGTTTACATACACTTCTATTTTGGTGCATATACATGAGCTGAAGAGTCACAAAAATGGACAGGTGCAGGGAAGTCTACACAGAAAGCTCATCTTATGCCAAATGAACTTAGGATGAAATGCTATGCGTGTCGCCCTGCTAAACATGCTTCCTTGTTAAAACTAGGATTGCCTCTTGATACACTACCAGTATCACATTTCTAATTTATCTGTTGTCAGCAGCTAAGCCGATACACTTCACCAAAAATTGCTCATAGGACACTGCTGCCAGAAAATCACAACCATACAGATGATGCAACATGAATCATGCAACCAGAAGCAGCATTATGTATGCAAGTGGTAAAAATACAACCAAGAGAAAAATAATGTATTGTTTTCTCTCTAGCATAGACACATTCCAAAACGTTTAAAATTTTAAATATTAAATTTTAATATTAAATTAAATTTATATATATATATAAATTAAATTAAATATTAAATATTATGTTGGTTTTATTTATTGGTTAACATTAATGATTGAAGTATATGTTTTAGAAATGCTCCAAAATGTGTGTGTGTTTGTGTGTGAGTTTTAATATACACTATACACTAACAACACAATCCTAAACCTGGCTTTTGCAATGTCACACACCACAATTTTATACTAATGACTCAAGTCTGACACACCAACATACACAGGATTGGGGTGCAAGTAAATAATATTTCCTGATGCAGGTGGAACAGAAAGAGAAATCTGGGTGTCATCTGCATATTGGTGACAGCTCATTCCCAATTTCCCGATGACAGCTCCCAGAAGCTTCAAACAGATACTAAATGGGGAGGGGGCAACATGGAACTCTGTGGGACAGCAGAGGACTTCAGTGGCACTGAACAAGAGTCCTTTATAACTACTTTCTGGGAATGGCCTCAAAGGTGCTAGTGGAACTATCATAACTTGGTACCTCTAACCACCACTTCTCAGAGCCGTTTCAGAAGGATACTGTGGTCAACAGTACTGAAGTCACCAACAGGTTAGAGAGAACAAGCAGGGTCACACTCCTCCTCCTAGCAAATATAATCAACCGGGGCAACCAACACAATTTCAGTATCATGACTGGGTCAGAGTTTGAACTGAAATGGGTCTAGTTAACCAGTTTCCTCCAAGCATGTCTGAAACTGGACAACCATCTCCCTCTTAACTAAATTGCCCCCAAATGGGATACTTGCCACTCAGTGATATTTTTTGGATCCAAGGAGGTCCCTTTAAGTAGTGCAATAATCAAAACTGTTTTACAGATAGAACAGTCAGTGTTTTGGATGCCTCTGTAGGACTTGCTCTAATCATGGTGTCCAGTTCTGTCCAAATCTATCCCTAAAGTGCCTTGCAAAATTGTAACAAATAATGGTTGACCCTGATCTCAGTCAGGCAGTGTCTTCAAGGAAACAATCTGCACAACTCACTCTGCTGATATGTGATGTGACGTGTGTGTGTGTGCGGCACGTGTGTGTATTTGTGCCCCACCTAATGGTGCTCAAGGCAGAATTTTTGCCCATGGTAAGGCAGCTCCAACACCACTGCTGCTACATATAAAGGACACCTAAGATCGGTTGGAAAGATCTGTTAAATTGGGATATGCTACACTATTTAGGTCAGAAGGGGGCTGCTAAAAAGATATAAGGAGGCCCTAGTTTATTGTAGAAATCCTCCAAAAGTCATTATTTTCTATTGTGAAAAACTCCCAAGAAGAGTGCTAAAATGTATAATTATACTTGCAGGAACAATTAAAACTCTGTACTGCAAGGGGAGCTGTTGGCACACAATACAAAGATTGTGCATTAGATCATCCATCAGCTTCTGTAATATCCACTTCCAGCTATAAGGAGTCATGTTTCAACACCTCCGATTCCCTGATGCTGACAAGCTAAACAACTTGTTTTGTCTCTGGGAGCTCTTCTCTGGTGATTAACTGCTTATAGTGAATACTAATTATGTGAAAATACAGTACTGTAAAAAAAAAAAAAAAGGTGGGGGGAGAACTGCCCTACTTCCTTTACCTGCAGCATCACCATTCCCAAACTCCCCACTTGCTTCTAAGAGGTATATGCTATTGTTCCATCTAATACAAATATGATGACATTATATCACACTACAAATAAATTAATGTGCCTACTGTATATTTTGAAAACACTAAGTGACTTGGGCAGCAAGATTTTCTTTATCCTGCCATTTGCAGACAAGTTAAACAACAGTGTATTGTTACTTCGTTAAATGTTTGCAATAACCACAAGCACGTATATAATTGCAGTGTGGTATGTGTGAATTAGGGAACTATTACTAGGAATGGAGCCTGATATATGTCCCCAATTCCCTACATCCTAACTTGAAAATATACCCTGAATTGTCATTTGCGTGAAAATGAACCTCAGATTAAAATCCCTTTTACCAGAGGAGTCAGAGAATTTGTTCTTCCATTTTACATCCAAAGAGCTGGTTAAAATGCTAACATGGCAAAATTAAAAGCCATTAAACAATATAAGGCAGCGAGTGATTAAATCTACCAAACACATTCAAAGCAGCTTAAGCTACTTTTTAATTAAAAAGAAAAAGATATCACTAGCAACATTCAGATGTGTTCATCTAGATAAAGCTAACAGATCATTCCTAACACAAAAGCTACTGATACTGCTATACAGAAGACTAAGTTTAGAAAATGACCTCAGGATTCCAACTCCCTGGCCTCAGGTACAGACTCCTTGGGCAGAGCAGAGTAGCATATAGACACTGCTACAAGTATGATCACTCTTTGCCTGCTAATTAAGTAAGCATTACTAACAGTGGCCTTGGAGGAGGCAGTGTTCCACCTTCCTGACAAAGTAAGGGAAGCAGCAGTGGAACATTGGTTGCAACAAAGATTGAAATGAAAATACCAAAAGCAATGTATGCCAATGAAAATACATAAAGCTAACTTTTGGCACAAAGAGCTTTAAAATTATTATTGTAATTCTTGAAACATGATAAAGTAAGGGGTGTTCTCTATTTAATCATTCTCAGCCAGAATACATTATTAATTTAAAATGAAAATTCTGGATAAGTACATATTCAAGGGCATCTTTTCAGAAGTTGGCCCCATTTCTGAGTCTGACACAGTAGATTTTTCTTTTCTTTTTTTTAGAGAAATTGCCAGCAGGTTTAGTTAACCATAGGCTTGCTGCCAGGACTCTTAAGATCAAACTTATTCAGGCTGAGATGATATCATCTGCCCCAGGATACTGATATTTACAGAATCTGAAATATATACAACAGCAACCACCTTACGCTAATATTTTTTCATCCTTTTATTTTCCTGCTAATCCAGTACATTTTCTATGTCTCATAAATACTCCATGTGCACATTTTCTTTTTAATAATTGTTTCATGAAGAGGACATCTTACCTAAAAAACATGCCCTGAAATAAAGTACAGGAGCTTGATAGCTGCAGGAGTACAAAACATGATATTCATAGCGAATCACTTCAGATGCTGCAGAGTTTCCAGCCACTTGAGAGTCATCTAGACATTCCTGAAACAAACATTAACAGTGGACATAACCAGAGAAAATGGGAATGAAATACAAATGAATAAATACCTTAAATAATCATAAATGCTATCACCATGCTGTCACCTGCCTTATCATAAGATTATAATTTTAGCAATCACTTCACATTCTTCAGGCTGCCTTCCTTTTTAAAACTTTCACATGTATCTTTATCTCTTTACTTGTTGACTCATTAATTAAAATACAATATTTTTTAATGAGAGAAAGGTTTCTTAATGGTATCATAGGCAAGTTACTAGAGAAAACTTCTAAAACTTACTCCGTCCTTCAGAACTCAACTATGGAAAGGGCATGTATGAATTGAGCAGGTCACTTCCAAATTAATAATCTGCAATTGTTAAACACATTCAGGCATCCAGAGTGATTCATGTGCATTATCTAATTGCACCCCTTACAACAAAATTGTAGGAGAAATTCATTATTATTATCTCCCAGAATGCAGACAGGACGACTGAAGCTAAGACAGAATGGCTTGCCCAAGACTGTCTAGTGAGCTCATACCAGAGCTGAGATTTAAATATGGGACTTCCTGATTCAAAGTTCAGTTTCTTAGCCATGATGCTACACCAATTCCCTATTATGTCTGTTTCACCTATAATGTTCTTTCTAACCCAAGAAAGGATAATCGATGTACTTTACTGTAAGCACTTGCAGATGGCAGGGAGGGTGCCAGCACTAACCTCCCCAGTTGCCTATGCTGCTGCTGCTGCTGCTGCTGCAGCATACTGGGATGGAGAGGAAGAGGTGGTGGTAAGGTCAGTGCAGTGCAAATGCACCAGCTGAGGGAACTGTTATATAAATCTAGCCTGGGTCAATTCACACAGGCAAACCCACACAGAAATCAACAGATGTTGAAGCAATTGTATGATTTTTATGACACTTCCAGCTTGCACCATGTTTTGCTACTAAAACTGGTTTAAGCAACTTTGCGGTGGCATGGTGAATTAGGCTGGGTAGATGGACAAGTTATTATCAAACAGCTTTACCACTGTCTATATTCTGCATGGTTACATTCCGCCCATTTTGTCAACATACCAATTTAGTTCTGTGAAATATTACAGTTACTGCTGACGATCTTCCAGTCAATTTGAATTGTAAACTAACCTCAGATAATTTCCTATATAATTCAATTTATGTGGAACAAATGCCAATGTCAAGATTGAAAGAGACAGTAGGCTTGATGCTTTTTTTATTTTAAAAAAATTATTATTAAAGAACATATACTTCAATGTCATACAAAAATAAAGAAAAGCAACACAACTGAAAGAAAATGAAATTTAACATCCCTCATCCCAAAAATAAATAAACGTGGGTTGTTTAATTCACAATCTGGGGGGAGTATTGGTGTGTTGGGGTAATAACTTTTTTAAAAAAATGTTTCATTTATAAATAACACAATATTGTACTCAAGGTATGATATTCTCACTTAAAGCTGAAAAGATACTAAAAATTCCAAATATTAGCATATTTCACAGAAGGCATTTGAGCACTGCTATCATCGTTCATATATAAAATAAACAGCTTGGTGCAATTTTTGAAGAGAAGAAAAATCCACACAATCCCTCCAATTCTGTTCTTGCTACTATATTGCACTACTGATTTTTTATTTATTTTTTGGTAGTTTATAAACCTTTGCAACCATGTTATTGAAAACAGAGCTCTTAAACTGACTAAAAGGAGACCATTACTGAAGTAGGAGTAAATAATGATATGGTGAAAATATCTAAGCTACAAGGGAGGTGGAGCCTAATGCAGAGGTGTTTATTAAACCCTCCCAAAAGATCACAATTAACAAATTAATTTACTGGCAAGTACTGGTGTTCAAAGGCTTTGGAAATGAGGCCATTAACTTCTCTTTTTTCTTTTTAAAAAACATGCTTCATGGAGTGAACTAAAAGGAAATACTGGAACATATTTGTCAAGATAACACAACTGATGCATTCACAGTATAAAGGCAGCACGCCTGCCAGAAAAACGTGCATATGTGCGCACAAGCTGAGTAATGGCATGCTTCCAAACTCATGCCTTATACAGCCATAGAATTTGTAGGTACACTTGGTGACAACCAGCTGTGAGTTCAAAATTCACTTTACTGATTTTTCTGGGTGAAGTACTGAATGGCTGAATGGCTGAAAAAACAGCTTCCCTAAGAACACAGTTGGTGGTATCATATGCCTCTCAGGTTGTTAATGAACTTTAATTCTTCCTCCTACATTAGAAAAATGCCAGAACGGATCATGTTAAAGATGGTAGACTTGTGTTAAACTTGACTAAACACTTAACATTATGTTCCAACTTGGTAGTAGCCAACAGCCTGATCTTATTCAGAAAATAAAACCAGTATATGATTTAAAATAGTCAAGATAATTATTGGAAAAACAGAACAGCAGTATTTTCTAGAAAGATTCTGAAGCAATTTTTAAAAAGATGAAAACCTGTTCAATAGACAACTATAACACAACATGCCTTTTTATAGAGAAACATACCTGGTTTTTACTAGATATTCAGAGCTCTCATTTTTGCCTGCCTTGTTTCTAGAAATATGATGGCTTGCTATATCTGTGATCTATAAACATACAAGGACTTCTGAATCCTTCTTAAGGCCAGCTCTAATCCCTTTTTATTTGGTAAACATTAGTAACAGGATGCATGACATAAAGGCTTGAGTACTCATGTGTAATATTTTTCTCTGTACTTCCAATAGGGTGGATGAAAAGAATTTACCAAGGGGAAGTCAACTTTAGTCTCTGTAAATGTTGATAGCATCATTTTCTGAAGCTGAGCCATGTTCTAACTGAAGTTCATTTTAAGTCACCTTAATACACCCTTTACAGTATTTGACGCTGCCTGTGAATGAAAAGACCACAAAATCTGAGAAATTATTCTGTTTAGTATTATGTGCAAAGGAAAATAAATTGTGCTTTTAAAACAAATTATCCTAGCTTTAGCTATAATGATTAGCAATCACATTAAGTAGCAAAGAAACAAGGATTCCCCCCCCCCCCCATCACTAAGAAATGTATAATACACCATAGGATACATTTCTTTGGACATGATTCTGCCTCATGTCCTAAAAGCAAAGTATAAAGAGGCCCTATTTGGTAATTAAAATAGCCCTTCCTTTTCCTTCCAGCTGTGGTGTGCCAGGTGCACATAAAAGTGACCAACTGGTTATGGTAAACCAAGTCCCTCCTGCACCATGCCTTCAGGTATATTATACCAACTAGTTTCTGCTTTTTAGAATCTCCTGCTGTACAGACTACTTGGAGCAGGAGTGATAGTCCACAATTACAAAACATTCCTATGAGGAACCCCTCTGTCCTCTTCACCAATGCTGACACAGCAGAATATTTTAATTTTGAAAGACAATGCAATCTGTTTTTATTGTTAATAGTGCATCATTGAATTCAACTCATGGTGTTTAATTCAGCTAAGTCAGCCTTAGGGCAGATCCAATGAAATCAATAGGCTTGACTAACTTAAGTCCACTGAAGAAGAAGAAGAAGAAGAAGAGTTTGGATTTGATATCCCGCCTTTCACTCCCTTTAAGGAGTCTCAAAGCGGCTAACATTCTCCTTTCCCTTCCTCCCCCACAACAAACACTCTGTGAGGGGAGTGGGGCTGAGAGACTTCAAAGAAGTGTGACTGGCCCAAGGTCACCCAGCAGCTGCATGTGGAGGAGCGGAGACGCGAACCCGGTTCCCCAGATTACGAGACTACCGCTCTTAACCACTACACCATACTGGCTCTCACTGAGATGACAAAGTTGGATTCAATAAGGAAGTTGGGCATTCCAAACAGCATGGGAGGCCTTCCTCAGCAGAAGAAGCTCTCCACTTCAGTCTTTTGCCCTTCATGATTTGAGGGGGGCTACAGGAAGGGCAGATCTTAGGAGATTTATTCCTGTTCTCACTTTTTTAGGTACTGATTTTACACACAAGCAGAATGCCCAAATAGGGCCATAGACAGACATGCACCACAAGCAGACTAGCAATTTTATCCTCAGCATTCAGTTTATTCTGAAATGATTTCAAGTGATATTTAGTCTTAGGATTTACTGCTGCGGATTTTTTTAAAAAGTCATTTTATTATATACAGTGGTACCTCGGGTTACATACGCTTCAGGTTACAGACTCCGCTAACCCAGAAATAGTGCTTCAGGTTAAGAACTTTGCTTCAGGATGAGAACAGAAATCGTGCTCCAGCGGCACGGCAGCAGCAGGAGGCCCCATTAGCTAAAGTGGTGCTTCAGGTTAAGAACGGTTTCAGGTTAAGTACAGACCTCCGGAACGAATTAAGTACTTAACCTGAGGTACCACTGTATGTGAATTGGTTTATTATGCTGTTATAGTTTTTGTGCTGCTCCTATAATTCTTTTAGATGCACTAGTGTGTTTTAGAATATGGGTAACATCCACCACCATGTGTATCAACTTCCACTTGCATAATGGAACCTCTCCTTCCCCATCTTCTCGAGCAGTTTATGGAGACATGTGATGAGTTACCGTGGAGGAAAGGAAAGGGAAACTCTGTTGTGCAAGTGAAGTGTGTTAGGCAACTAAGTAATCATAACTGGAGGTCACCTTAATTTTTGATAATTTTATGGTTTGTTTTTAAATGGTATTTAATATTGTGTGCTGCCTTTGCAAGGGTACCCTTGAAAGGCAGTCTAAAATATTGGAACTGGAATAGTATAAATAAATGGATGTGTCATAACAAACAATTAACTACTCTAATAAATGCAACTTAAACAATGCAGTACAAAAAAATAGTTCTATTACTGCTCAATTCATTTTGCATTATGCTGGTTGCATTAATGTAACTTGCACTGTTTTTGACTGGTTTTATGAAGGCAGAACTAAAGTCTGTTATCAAAAGATTTGCTTGCAGAATGGTGAGTAGAAAGTTATTATATTCAACTGTTTCAAAACAGGATTTAACTTAATTTAATTCAACAGGAACTAATATTTTCTAGAAAAACAGCACACAATCACTTGATTTTCCCCACTTATTTTCTTCTCCATGATAATTTCACTTGCATGGCTGCCACACTGCATAGGAAAACTGAATCTGGGACTGACTGTTTCCTAAACAAATTGGGAAGTTGTCATCAGGAAGCATCTGTTATTTTATTACACTCACGTAAATGCATTTTTGTGCTATCATAATGGAGTACTGAGCAGATGCTTTAAAGCACTATACCTAGTGCAATAAATGCTTAATAATAAAAAGACAAGTAGTTGCCATCTAATTAATGATACAAGTTGCTTTACAAATGCATTCTCACAAGCAAAATTTGTCAATCATCGGGTGGGTTTTTTTTTTTTTAAAAAAAAGTATTATGCCTGCTTCCAAAATGTTATCAGTTCTGTTCCCTTTAACACTATATTAGAATTGTTAGGGGGGGGGGGGTTGAGAGAGAAAAGTTAATACAACATATACATTTCTCTTTTTGCAAACAAAGGATTTTTGTCTTCACAAAAAGCTCTTCCAACAAGACCCTTCACACAAAGTTCAACTGTTAGCAGAAGTGCTTAATTTGACTTTGGCATTGACTGGTCCAGGTCAAGGCAGAACACAAAGTGAGCAAAGGCTATTCTTGAGGAAAAGGTAGGCCGACAGATGTTGTGGTCAAATAAGGAAGGCAACTGTTACAAAAAAGAGGCTACAACTTTTCTTCCCCATTCTCAAATGTCACACAAAGCTTGGTCCAGATCCTTTCTGAAGCAAGATTCTCCAGCATTACAGATCCAGCTTGCAGGCATTTTAACAGTATGAAAAAGTGATAGTGGAATAGGGTGATATGGCATGGATGTATTTGCAAGACTGCAGTCCTTCCTACACCTCTTCAACAAACTCCCTTGCTCTCCTACTGCTAACTGTAACTCCCTTCAAAATTCATATTGCAGAGTCAAGTCTTGATCCCATCAACAGGAAGTCAGGAGAGGCACAAAGTTTCTAGTATGATTATCTGAACAGCTATTGGATCTGAAAGATGTAAAAAAAAAGTAAATGCAAACCATTTAGTGCTAATGAGACTCCAGTACTTTGACCACATCATGAGAAGAAAAGACTCCCTGGAAAAGACCCTGACGTTGGGAAAGATGGAGGGCACAAGGAAAAGGGGACGACAGAGGACGAGATGGCTGGACAGTGTTCTCGAAGCTACCAGCATGAGTTTGACCAAACTGCGGGAGGCGGTGGAAGACAGGAGTGCCTGGTGTGCTCTGGTCCATGGGGTCACAAAGAGTCGGACACGACTAAACGACTAAACAACAACAACAAGGGAACACTAAAGTAGCACTAATCTGTTATGTTTTAGGAAGATAAGTATTGTATCCCTAAACTCCAAATTCCTTAATGTGGAGTATGGTGCAATCCCCATGCAATAAATAATTGTCTAAGAAAGTCTCAAGAAGAAGATGCATCCAGTAAATAGGCTGTATGCTTTTATTTTAGGTTTCCTACTCTGGAGAGCACAAATCAGTAATTTTGTGTTACCAACAATGACTTCCCACAAGGCTTTGCATATTTTAAACTTCTGTGTGAAATATTGCCCTTTTTACACCCCAAATTATACAATTACAAAGGTGCGCTTCACCTTGGGCAAATGGAGTACCAGATCAAACGAACATGGAAGACTACATCAGTACAAAGTTAAACAAATAAAGAACTGAAATTAGTTTAATGTAAGGGTGCTGCTGGGGCTTGTCTGCTTGGTTTGATTTTATCTCTACCATAAGTTTCCACCTCCCAGGTGTTCTTTATTAATCCTGAATTCACCCTTGTTGCTTGAAGTCCCCACGAGTCTAATATATTCAACCTTACTTTGGCTTTTTGGCATAACTTACTGAGTTGTGTCTAATCCTCCCCTATGGAATCCAGCAGTTAAACATATGTGGTCAATTACATATAATTTTCTAGGATCAGACCACCTCACAATACCACCTACCCCCAACACTTACGGCTGTCAAAAGACATGGAGAATGGCATTGGGAGAACAGCAATTCTTGGCACGTGAACAGAGTTTCCTTCAGACTGAATAACCACTAGACCACATAGGCCAGGAAGGCAATGACGATTACAGTTCAGTTTCAGCTCCAAAACATGAAATCATGAGACTGGAAGGAACTCAAAGCCCCAAATCATACTTTAAGGCAGGATCTTCTACCAGATATTAATCCACATCCAGACCACATACCACATTACAGTATGCCACAAACACAGAGCGAGAATGAAAAACCCTGCAGGCAAGGAATAGTTTGGTAAAACAAATCCAAATGGCTCAAGCAAAGAAGGCAAACATGCTATAAGGAAAGACAACGCCTTACCCCAAATTGATATGAGAGAAAATTCTCTCTCAACACCAAATAATGCTTAAAATTATTTGAGAAGTGGAAACAGAGCTCCATAATAAGGGAAAAAAACCTTCCTGTAACAAAAAAGAAATATGGAATGTTGAAAGCCTGACATTTCCAAAATCCTCAAGCTTCCTGTAAAAGCTTCTATTTTTCTTTTGCCAAAGAAATAAGACTGCATCTTAAATTTCTATGTACTCCTATGACAATAAGTGGAAAGAAGCAAGGAGGCTTTATACTAATTACAAACATGAGCATCTGCATGAATTCACCATAATCGTTCTTCTACAATTTAACAGCTTTATGGGAAATCCTAACCAAATTCTGGATAATATTATGGTAAGCATTAATCGCACCCCCTCCACATTAAAAAATAAAAGAAAATGTTTCACTGACAACTTATAGATGATCCAGTGAGAGGAATGCTTTGCCTTAAATAAGTTCTAAACATAAATGTTTTGCAGAAACAATTGGCTGCGGTTAATTTTTGTGGCAAATGTAATTTCAACAAAACATTTCTTTCAGAATAGCTTGCAACTTTACCTAGCATAAAGTCAGGGTGGGGACACAGAGGGAACTATGTTCTCTCCAGCAAGTTCCAGGGCAGGTCTAGCATATTCTTTGAGGCTCAGTTGGTTGCTACGCAGAAGACAAAAGCTTTAGTGTTTTAAGGGAGCTATACAGAATCTTCATTGTAGGAAAATGAATTTCACTTAATATTACATTTGTACTACAAATCTATGGTGCAACAGCATTTGAAATACTGTATACCATTCTGTTCGCCTTACCTCAAAAAGGATACTGTAGAGTTCGAAAAGGTTCAGAAAAGGACAACCAATATGATCAAGGGGGTGGAGTGTTTCCCATATGAAGAAAGGCTGCAGTGTTCGGGATTTTTTAGCTTACAGAAAAGGCAAGTAAGAGGTGACCTTCCTCTTTCCTAACACTAGAACTCATGGACATCCAATGAAGCTGAATGTTGGCAGATTCAGGACAGATTTTTAAAAAGTACTTCTTCATGCAGCACATAGTTAAATTATGGAACTTGTTACCCCAGGAGACAGTGATGGCCACCAACTTGGATGGCTTTAGAAGAGAATTGGACAAATTCGTGGAAGATAAGGGCTCCTAGTCATAATGGCTATGATCTTCCTACATGGTCGGAGGCAGTAACACTTCTGAATACCAGTTGCTGGAAGCCATAGGAGGGGCAAGTGCTCTTAAGCTTGGGTCCTGCTTCCTGGAACCTGGTTGGCCAGTGTGAGAACAGGATGCTGTGCATGATGGGCCATTGGCCTGACCCAGTAGACTCTTCTTATGTTCTTACTGTCTCTGGTCCTACTGCAATAACATCTTCAGGATAAGCCTGTTTGCCCGCATTCACACAAAAAGTGTATGGCTATACCATGGTTTAGTGCAATGTGCACAAGCTGCAGTAAGGCTCACATGTTTTCTCCTCCTAAGAGGTGCCTGAGAAGAGTTCAGGTGCTTTTGGTTCAGGTTTCAGTTAACCAGTTTGCAGTGTTGTCCTGGGTTTGTGGTTAACTATACACATGGCTTTGACCAAACTGCGGGAGGCAGTGGAAGACAGGAGTGCCTGGCATGCTCTGGTCCATGGGGTCACGAAGAGTCGGACATGACTAAACAACAACATACCCGTGGCTAGTTTCAACAAATGAATGTCAGAAATCATGCCTTACATGACTTTTGAACTACATACTTTCTGATTCACAGCATGTAATCTTAGCCACACCATATTATATGCAGCCTCATGGGAGCATGCCAATGATTGTGAAATAATGGGAAACCATGATCTGCTTCCTAAAGGGATGATTCAGTTCTAAATCTGGGACTTCGTGGTGCAGCCTTATAATAAATAACTTGGTTCAGATGAAAGGTTCTTGGTCCAATAAACCACAATTTACTAGACCAAGAATGAGCCCTGCACATATGCACTCCCTCCTCATTTGTGTAACAAAAAAACTCCCAATGCATATTAAACAACCACTTCCTGTTACATCTTAACCATGACACAGTAATTTAATATCTGGCTATAAACCAACATATCAAACCACAATTCAGATTAATGGGAAACTGTGGTTTAAAAGGACAGTGTGGTTTAATAATGGGAGTTTTCTATTATGGCACAGAAGAGAAGCAGACAAGGGAATGTGTGGGCACAATATTTGTTCTTGTTTGGCATGAACTGGAGCTTAGTCCCTCTGCAATCATCATAGGGATAAACTACAAGGATGGCTATTGACACATTGAGCCTCTGAATGTTCTCTTCAGGTCTGCAAGATGTTCTCCAAAATGCTACCAGAAGCTACCTTCAAGTCATTCTTACACTATTAAGTCAGTCCTCTATCCAACCATTGCTCTATGATGATTAATGTGATTAAAACTGTAAATAAGACAAAAGTAAATCTCTCAAAATTGGGGGCACGGGTCAGGGAAGAAGCAGTCCTTGGTCAAAGATTATTCATTTTGCCAAATGAGGGGAGAAATATGAGGGACTGTTGGTATAAAAAAGATCTGAAACTGTAATCTGCATAGAACAATTTTATTAGAGCAAGAGGAAACTGTGTGAAGTCAGTTGTGTACTCTGATAAATCTGTTCCCAGACAGTAGTACTCCCTTGCTAGAAAAGTTAAGACTGTCTGGCTCCTTGTCCTTCCATGAGCAAGTGAAGACTTTCTTATTCCAACAGGCTTTTGGGAACTTTTTGTAAGGAAATGGCTGATGCTGTGATGTTTTTATTTAGTTATCTGTATGTTTTAATAGATCATAAAACATACAGATATATGATCTATTAAAACATACAGATGATAGCACCAGCCCTTCTATTAAAAATAATTTTCTATTAATGTTTATTTGTTTTTAATTTCTCGGGATAGCTCACCAGGTAGAACATGATACTATTAATATCAGGATTGTGGGTTCAAGACCCACATTGGGCACAAGACCCCTGCACTGCAGGGGGTTGGACTAGATGACCTGCATGGTCCCTTCTAACTCTACAATTATATGATTCTATGATTCCCTTTTTAGCTGTTACTATTTTCTCTGTAAGCTGCCTTGAGCTGCTGTAAGGGTGGGATATAAATAAGCAAAACAATAATAAAAATAAATCAACAATAACTTTTATAGAGGAATATGGAAGCACATAATAGCTACTAAGAGAACTGAAAGTGGTCTGAGAGACACTTTCTTTCCCTTGGTGTATACTTGTATTTTTTCTACTGCCAACTCTGGTAAAAACAACAACAAACCAGTTTTGAAACAACACAGTCTTACAAAACCTGTTTATCAGAGGCAAAAGGATGATGAGCAGTGATCACAAGCAACTGTTTCTTTTTCTAATTGCCTCTATCTCTCTGAACAATATTTTGTGTTGCCTTTGGCCTTCACTGCAACATTTCTATACGCAACAGGTTGCAATACAGTGCAAAAGTTTAGATCATGAGACACACTGCCATGAACCCTGAGAGGCTGTCAACAGGGTGTTTGTTTGCCTGTGCTCCATGATTCAATACCTAAAAATTAATGCAAAAAATGATCCCAGGAAAAGGAATACCCCTATGTTGTCAGAGCAAAGCTTGGCATGCTGATGTCACAGCTCACAATGATCCTGCAATCATCTTACCAGCAGTGCAGTTTCTATCTTATACAACACAGAGTCTGTTGGGATTGGAAGTGCTGTATGAGGGCATCCAACTGCCAAATTAAGCCACACTAAAAAGCAAATTCTATGAACAGCCAAAATGCATCTTTTATGCATGGAGAAAAACTGAATGCTAACAAGGAAAAGGCTTCCATGAGTCACCGAACCAACAGGCACTCTCAAGGCACTTCTTCCCCTCTCCTAGACTCAACAATATTGTCTTACATTTCAACCTCACTTTTAGGGAGCGTTCTGAAGTGATGCCAGAAACTACTAAATGTTTGAGAATAACTCAATATTAAGCTGATAGCTGAATATGGATTTAATTTTTGTTGAACGTATCTCTGCAATGTAAGGGGTGCCAATATACTCTAGGCTGCCATAGTCACCCTTAGCATGTAACATTTAAAAAGATCTTTGCCAAATAATGCATATTAGAACATGAGCAGAACATGTTGGTTGCTTTCTATGTTTTTGCCTTATTTTCAGCTAGGCCAGAGCAATCAGTAATGTCAGCCAAGAAAGCATAAGACACAGCAGTCATTATGCACAACAAATTCACCCACAAATGCGTGGTTAGGTTATTGACAATGCTGTAACTTTCTAGTTTGGAGCTTGGAATCAGCCCTTTCTAACCCCAAGCTATCAGAGCCATCAGAACCAACTCTTCAGTGGCACCAGTGGAGGTGCAAAACCACCACCACATTCTGAATTTTCTCCCCATTGCTTCATACAAGAATTGAAGAATCATAGAATTGTAGAGTTAGAAGGGACCCCAAGGGTCTTCAAGTCTAACACCCTGCAATGCAGGAATCATAGCTAAAGAATCCCTGACACTGATGGACACTCAACCTCTCTTCTAGAACCTCCAATGAAGGAGAGTCTACTACTTTCCAAGGCAGCCCATTCCACTGTTCAACAGCTCTTACTATCAAGAGAGTTCTTCCTAATTTTTAGTCAGAATCTCCTTTCTTGTAATTTGAATTCACTGGTTCAGGTCCTGCCCTCTGGAGCACATACCATACTGGACACAATCCATCTACAAATCACTCATGCTAAATTAGAATGTGATAGGTAGATCTTCTAGGTGGCTACGTCAAAGACTAAAATTTCCACTTACATTTATATTTTTAATATGAAAATATTAAATAGAAATTATTGATTAATTATTTAAGTGTTGGTTATCCAGTAATGTCCAGAGGGTAGAGTAGATTGGGGAAAGAACACTGGCCCAATCTCAATTTGGGAATAAAATCTGAGGATGATCTTGGGAAAGTAGCATTATCTCAACAACAACTTAAATCTAAAAGTAGATGATTAACCCTAATGATACTTCAAAATCTAAAGCCTCCTGCATCAGCAAGTAAGAACTTAGGACAGGGTGAATCTACATAAACCTAGCTTGACTTCATTAAACAAGATGATGTACCATTACTACAAAAATAATGAAGCAAGCATTTCAAGGATACATGCAGCACTTGGAAACTCATTCACAGCACTCTGCTACCACATAAACACTGCCCTGGCTGGGCTGTGATGTGATCCAGTACTAGTTGAGTGTAAATTAAATTGCAACTCAGCTTTTTAAAAAGCGACTGCAATTTGCCAATGTGAATTAGAAGCTGCAGCTTATATTTTTACTCTGAACTGACAGGTGTTTTGATTAATGTACTCTGGGAGTCTGTTTGCTTGTTTACTGTTTTTAGGGTTGGGAATGTCCTCTTCCCACTTCAGCTGAAACAAGATTAATAAGGGACCCAAAAATAATTTCTCTCATGTAGGAAGCTTCCATAAGTTAGTTCATATTTCTGGATTTCCCAACCAAACATCAAAAGTTACTTCTCAAATCTGGGAGAATCTAGGCACTTGACCCCAAAACTTACCTGAATCCTTTGGACAGAGCCAAATAACCAAAATTCCCCTTTCTTTTGTCCAAAACAAGAACTACACTTATATTCAATACAAATCTCACCCTATTATTTTGAAATAGCTCCCACTCAGCCCTAAAGTTATACTACTGAAGGCGCCATATGATGATCCACCACAACTTCATTCCTCTAAGTCTAGCACTTCCTTAACTCCAAGTCACCCACAATTTGGAAAAAAGCCAAACAGCCAAATGAATTCTAAAACTTACCCCTCTGTCTTTTATGCAGTGCCAGAGTTCTTCAAAACCCTTTTTGAACCTCAAAAGTTCTGCCAGTCCTTTTGTGATGCCACATTTTCATCTAAACCCCCATAGTCTGATCTGCAAAAAGGTCCTTCATTTTAATTTGGGTGCCAGACACTCATCTCAAAAATGCATCCCAATCCCAAAAATCAGTTTCTCTATTGGACAACCCAAGGCACCCATCAAGTTCAGCAAATTATCACTCTGTTTCTGGTAAAACAAGCTGCCCAACGGTGTATCTAAACTCCTATCTTTCATTTAGGGAAGGCCAGATTATGATCTGAGCCCACAATGCCACCACACCTCTCAGACCCTATTAAATACTCATTTGAATCTAAAGTCAAGCATCATTTTGGAATGATCAAATGTCAATCTGAACCCCCTTTTAACCTCCCCTCTAAGTACCCCCCCCCTTGTTTGGGCAAGGTCAGGTGTCCATCGAAATCTCAATTGTCAACCTTCTACCTTGAGTGGGAATAGATACCCAGTGGAACCACAGTCCTTCGCTCAAGTGCCTATAAAACCCCATTGGGAAAAGTTGAATGCCCAATCTGAATCCCACCCCAAATGTGTTCCTTCATACAATGATTCACTAAAGGAAAGTTGGAGGTCATAATATGGCTATATTGAACTTTATATTGGGGAAAGAGAAAGAGAAAGTTATCAGCAGTAAATTTGCATTCATCACTAAGCCTTTAGGGTGAAAAATAAATTAGATTAAAATCAAAGTTTGTAATTAAAACCATTGTTTTTCACAAATTTATTGGTTACATACTACAGGTCAGCATCATACTCGCAACAAAGCCAACACAAAAAGCCCTCACAATGGAATGGTTGATGCAATTTATATTATTCACACAGTGTTCTACGTGAATAATTATTCTTACAGTTAAAAGTCTCTACTGTTAAACTGTTACAACACCTCAGGACATGCATTTTTAATACTGAAATTAAAATAAATCTGTTGAGTGTATATATATCTCACCCACACCCACACAAAATTGAACACCCTGAAACATTAAATACAAATATACCTTATGATAACCAAATATGCCTAAAATTTTCTATTCTGTGGCATTAGGTTTTTTTTCTCACTGTTGCTACAAGGTCATGTTCAAAATTTAAATGCAGCATTTGAAGTGTTCCTGGGCACAATGAATCAGCTAAAATCTTTGTCTTGGGGACATTTTTGCTTCCTGACAGAAAGTCTGAAAGACAATTAATGAAGAATAAAATAATCCAATAGTAGTATCTCAACGGTAGGTGGCAAAATGTAAAACTGATAGAGTGAAAACAAGAGTAGCTGCTTTATATGAACTATGGACAAGGAATCATAGAGTTGGAATAGACCACAAGGGCCATCGAGTCCAACCCCCTGCCAACTAACATAAAAATATGATAACAGAGTTGACATGGCATTTACTGATACGTTAATGTGTGCTTTTTTCCACTATGGGAAAAATTAATTAGTCTCAGTTTAAGGCATTCAGTCCTCTTCAGTGTCTTCTATTATTACAAATGTTTCATGACAAGGAGCAATACAGGGTATCACACATTGAGCTTCACTTTCAAATTGTGAAGGAGAGTTTTAAGAAATATGTTTGTAGCCATTGATTTAAAAAGTGAACTGTCTGGGTCAAACAACTATATGAGCAAGTGTGGTCTAATATATGGAGAATCAACCTGTATGAAGGATTGTGTGTGGCCTTGGAAAGCCATCTGCAGTCTAAATTTTCCATTTCAGCCAGGTCCAAATGGTTGCTCAACACTGTATAACAAAATATCACTTCCAGTAGTGAGACCAGACCTTTTGAATAAATGAGTTCAAATTTGAAAAATATTAATTCTATACTTACTAAACACACTGCATTTGCATCACTAGTTTTATAAAATGTGTATCTTCTACAGTTCCAATTTCATTTTTACAGTTTTCCCAATTGACAAAAGCAATTATCTAACAGTGCCCTGTCCAAACTATTATTTCCTGGGATACTGCCAGCCCTGGATAAGAATATAATCTTTTTGAAACTATTTTACTGTGGGTGATTTTAACAAATAGGAGAAAGTCAAATGACTAATTGTTCTTTATATGAATTCCTATCACATATATGAAGCTCTTGGGCTGGCTGAAATAATTGTTCATTGTAAGCAGGAGCAATAACATTTATTCTATATATAAATATAACTAGATTTATGTTAAATGGTTGCATAAATGCAACCGTTTTGGATCCCATTTATGCTCAATGGTTCCTCAAGTCTGCAAATATGTTACTGAAAAACCATTTAGGGAATGGGAAACATTATAATAAAGATTATTAATAATATGTAAGCATGAACAATCTAAGTAAGCCAGGGAGAAAGCTTAGCTCCTAGTTTCAGTAGGTTTAGAAGCTTGAAATCCTGCTCTGTGCAGAACCAAAATGAATGACTACACAGAGAGCATAAAAAGGAATGAAAGTACATAAGCAAAATGAATCCTGAAATGTTTATAAATGGAACACTGATATAAAGTGTTCAACTATATGATTAAATTTAATTAGACTTGGACACATCCAGCCCTCTTTATCTGATCCATGCATTCTGATCCAAATATGTAAGACTCAGCTATAAATTTCTCTGAGTGAGCTTGGTCAGTTATTGCCTAACCTTCCTAACATGGTTGTTGCATGGATAAAATCGGGAGGGGGGGGAACCATGTTTGTCACCCTAGAACAGTACATGGGGGAGTCATTCCTCCTGAGCTGCGTCCAGAAAGTGTTGTTGGGGGATGAGTGTTCAGACCCCTGGGCTCTCACTTGTGGGGTGCTTCAGAGCTCCGACCTCTTCTCCATGCTTTTTAACATCTATATGAAGCTGCTGGGAGAAAACATCAGGGAGTTGGGGCTTGACATTCACCAGTATGCAGATGATACCCAGCTCTACCTCTCCTGCAGATCTGAACCAATGAAGGCAGTGAAGGTCCTGTTAAGTGTCTGGAGGCAATTAGAGAATGGATGGCGACTAACAGATTGAGGCTGAATCCTGACAAGACAGAAGTACTGCTTTTTGGGGGCAGGGGGCAGGCAGGCTGGGGGACTCACCGGTCCTGAACGTGGTAACTGTGCCCCAGAAGGACCAGGTGTGCAGCCTGGGAGCCATTTTGGACTCAGCTATCCATGGAGGTGCAGGTCAATACTGTGTCCAGGGCAGCTGTCTACCAGCTCCATCTGGTATGCAGGCTGAGACCCTCCCTGCCTGTAGACTATCTCACCATGCTCTAGTTATCTCCTGCTTAGACTACTGCAATGTGCTCTACGCGGGGCTACCTTTGAAGGTGACCTGGAAACTACAACTAATCCAGAATGTGGCAGCTAGACTGGTGACTGGGAGTGGCCGCTGGGATCATATAACACCAGTCCTAAAGGATCTTCATTGGCTCCCAGTGCGTTTCTGAGCACAATTCAAAGTGCCCTAAATGGCCTTGGCCCAGTATACCTGAAGGAGCCTCTCCTCCCCCATCATTCAGCCTGGATGCTGAGTTCCTCCTCCGAGGGTCTTCTGTTGGTTCCCTCCCTGCGAGAAGTGAGGTTACAGGGAAGTAGGCAGAGGGCCCACCCTATATCAAGGAAATAAACAACTGACTTTTAGAAGACATCTGAAGGCTGCCCTGTATCAGGAGGTTTTTAATGTTTGATGTTTTGATGTTCTGATATGTGCTGTGAGCCGCCCAGAGTGGCTGGTGAAACCCAGCCAGATGGGCAGGGTATAAATAATAAAATTGTTGTTGTTATTCAAGCTGGCAAGCTGATAGTCCAATTGTCAGGACTTCAATGTGCCCATCATCAGCCATCCCAGTTGTATCAGATGATTGAAATGTGGGTTGACCTGCCCAAATGTGACCAGCAATGGGGAGGAGAGAGAAAGATCTGGCCAGCCAAGAAGGTCCAGTTCCCCATCTCCACCCTATTCTATTCCTTTTGTCTTTTGTTTTAAGAAAAGATGTGTTGCATTTCTGCAAAGTCTAGGAATCTCCCAAATATGTGGATAATGCTCCTTCTTGTTTCTCAATGACACCTTTTCAGCTCTAGTTCTATTAGCACTACTCACTACCTGAGTTCACTATTAAAGGAGCATGGATATTCCATTTAGTTCTCATAGCTGACAGGAGGAGCATCATATGCGTTCCAATTGAACACGAAGTTTTTGTGTGTACATAAATCTAATCTGAAGAAGCTGAACATGTAGCTTTGGCAGGGGGGCGCGGAATCACAGATAGAAGGAGTCTACACATGATGCATAGGACTTACAGCACCTCCATTTTTGGAAGTCATCAGCTGTCCTGCCTGAAGAATATAAAGTGTCCTCCCTCTCTGTTCTGAAGAGCAAATAGTAAGTGCATCAAATTGCTATATTTTAACTGTCATCAGTAAAATCACCTACGGAAATATTCACAAGCAGATTTGTGACACTTGGCTAAATGTTCAAAGATAGACAGTACTAAAAATGTCATTTGGAGAGCAATTAATTTAAATCTTCCGCACCCAAGGCTGTGTACTAGAGTGCTTTTTCATAGAATGCTGCTTAAGTAAGGCTGCAACTAAGGAAGTAAACCACACTGAACACAGTAGCACTTGCAAAAAAACATGAATACTAAGTACTACACTTTGTAGCTTTTAACAAATTATAATATTTTCTGCATACTAGTTCTCTCTCTAAGTTCTAAACGGACATTTGTTGTAATGCAAAAGACAAATATCTAAAACAGTTTTCAGTTTTTTGGCTTATTTTGCTAAATGACTGAGTGCAAGGGGATTATAAATGTCTTTTTACGTAATTTCACAGCTGTTGTCGACTACCTCTGTGTTCCAACTATAAACAGACTGGTCCACATTTATGCTAAACAACCCTTGAATAAACTTTTAGATTTGTATAAAAGGGGAATGTTTTTAATGAAGAGCAAGCTTGTCAAAAAGAAGGATGTTCTGTACTGAGGAACTGCTTTATTCTTAATTGTTCAGTATTTGCATAGTCTGTTGTCAGACAAAGCAAAACTCTTTGGAGCATGTATTGACCTGAAACCTGCTTTAACTCAGTAGATAGAGAACAATTATGGTGCAAACTCAAAAAGACAACTATTGATCCCCAATTATTGTTTTCCCTTAGAGAAATCCATGTATACATTAGAGCTAATGGAAGAACTGGCTAAAATAGAGACCTTAACAAATTATTTTTAATAAACAAGGAAAGGAGGAAGTCTTCGTCACTTGTTCTCTTTTTAATTTAATTTTTTTATTCACATGTTTCAAGTTCTCTGTCCTACTTTCAGGAGAAAAATCTGTTATAGGTAATTTGCAAAAACACTAATCAAATTACTTAATAATAAAATACAAATATTGTATTTCTTAGTCAACAGCAAGTAAAATATTTGAAACAAACATGAGTCCATGTAACATATAAGTATTATCAGAAAGCCTCCCTAAAGGAAAATCATGTTTTATACTGATGGCTAAAAACCTCCATCACTTGGCTCCAAGTGGTCCTTCAGGGCAAGGTACAATTTTGAGTGCCATCACCAAGAGTGCCATACTTCAACTTTACATGTGCACTTCTGCTGTTAAGAACACCTCTTTTTCAACATATGACAATGTAATACCTAACACGCAAGGAGAGACTTCTTACCCATTCACCACAGTGGGGCTTGATTCTGAGTAAAACATGTATAGAGTTGCTCATCCTGGCTCTTAAATTCCATAATTTACCTGGAGTTTTTAATTACAGTATTTAACTCTATTCAAACTAATATTAACATTTTGGATCTTACAGCATTTCAGACAGCTGGTGAATTAATAATTTAATCAACCAAACAGATCTCTACTTTTTCTAATCTACGTCTAACATCAAAATAGTTGAACAAAACATATTTTGACTGTCTTAATAAAAGCAAAAAAAAAATAAAAATCAGCTAATTAAGACTGACAAGAATTTATGGTGGAGGAGAATTATAATCAGTTAGAGTTGTTACAGCAAAATACTTTTCATTATAATTAGAAATTAATTTGGAATATTTCAAATTGAGCCAGAAACTTTTCAAAGTGATTTTTGGTGAAAATATGGATCGCGGGTGGCGCTGTGGGTAAAACCTCAGCGCCTAGGGCTTGCCGATCGCATGGTCGGCGTTTCGAATCCCCACGGCGGGGTGAGCTCCTGTCTTTCGGTCCCAGCTCCTGCCCACCTAGCAGTTCAAAAGCACCCCTAAGTGCAAGTTGATAAATAGGTACCGCTTTATAGCGGGAAGGTAAACGGCGTTTCCGTGTGCTGCGCTGGTGCTGGCTCACCAGAGCAGCTTCGTCACGCTGGCCACGTGACCCGGAAGTGTCTCCGGACAGCGCTGGCCCCCGGCCTCTTAAGTGAGATGGGCGCACAACCTTAGAGTCGGACACGGCTGGCCCGTACGGGCAGGGGTACCTTTAACTTTATGTTTGATTTGCCTACAATAATTCCAGTGCCTTTGCTCAGGGCTGAGAAAAAAATAAGTTTTGCTACTAAAGATGATCAGATTAAAATACAGGAAGTCTTTGCATCTGAAAAAATAGAGCCTCAGACTCCCTGGGATCACCACCCTCCAGCCCAGACAGGGCCCTAGAAAGCTGCTTCCTCTTTTCACGTTTGTTGTTGTTTAGTCGTTTAGTCGTGTCCGACTCTTCGTGACCCCATGGACCAGAGCACGCCAGGCACTTCTGTCCTCCACTGCCTCCCGCAGTTTGATCAAACTCATGCTGGTAGCTTCAAGAACACCATCCAACCATCTCATCCTCTGTCGTCCCCTTCTCCTTGTGCCCTCCATCTTTCCCAACATCAGGGTCTTCTCCAGGGAGTCTTCTCTTCTCATGAGGTGGCCAAAGTAGTGGAGCCTCAGCTTCAGGATCTGTCCTTCCAGTGAGCACTCAGGGCTGATTTCCTTCAGAATGGAGAGGTTTGATCTTCTTGCAGTCCATGGGACTCTCAAGAGTCTCCTCCAGCACCATAATTCAAAAGCATCAATTCTTCGGCGATCAGCCTTCTTTATGGTCCAGCTCTCACTTCCATACATCACTACTGGGAAAACCATGGCTTTTACTATACGGACCTTTGTTGGCAAGGTGATGTCTCTGCTTTTTAAGATGTTGTCTAGGTTTGCCATCGCCTTTCTCCCAAGGAGCAGGCGTCTTTTAATTTCGTGACTGCTGTCACCATCTGCAGTGATCATGGAGCCCAAGAAAGTAAAATCTCTCACTGCCTCCATTTCTTCCCCTTCTATTTGCCAGGAGGTGATGGGCCCAGTGGCCATGATCTTCGTTTTTTTGATGTTGAGCTTCAGACCATATTTTGCGCTCTCCTCTTTCACCCTCATTAAAAGGTTCTTTAATTCCTCCTCACTTTCCGTCATCAAGGTTGTGTCGTCTGCATATCTGAGGTTGTTGATATTTCTTCCGGCAATCTTAATTCCGGCTTGGGATTCATCCAGCCCAGCCTTTCGCATGATGAATTCTGCATATAAGTTAAATAAGCAGGGAAACAATATACAGCCTTGCCGTACTCCTTTCCCAATTTTGAACCAATCAGTTGTTCCATATCCAGTTCTAACTGTAGCTTCTTGTCCCACATAGAGATTTCTCAGGAGACTGATGAGGTGATCAGGCACTCCCATTTCTTTAAGAACTTGCCATAGTTTGCTGTAGTCGACACAGTCAAAGGCTTTTGCAGAGTCAATGAAGCAGAAGTAGATGTCTTTCTGGAACTCTCTAGCTTTCTCCATAATCCAGCGCATGTTTGCAATTTGGTCTCTGGTTCCTCTCCCTCTTCTAAATCCAGCTTGCACTACTGGGAGTTCTCGGTCCACATACTGCTTGAGCCTTCCTTGTAGAATTTTAAGCATAACCTTGCTAGCGTGTGAAATGAGTGCAATTGTGTGGTAGTTGGAGCATTCTTTGGCACTGCCTTTCTTTGGGATTGGGATGTAGACTGATCTTCTCCAATCCTCTGGCCACTGCTGAGTTTTCCAAACTTTCTGGCATATTGAGTGTAGCACCTTAACAGCATCATCTTTTAAAATTTTAAACAGTTCAGCTGGAATACCATCACTTCCACTGGCCTTGTTATTTGCAGTGCTTTCTAAGGCCCATTTGACTTCACTCTCCAGGATGTCTGGCTCAAGGTCAGCAACCACACTACCTGGGGTGTACGAGACATCCATATCTTTCTGGTATAATTCCTCTGTGTATTCTTGCCACCTCTTCTTGATGTCTTCTGCTTCTGTTAGGTCCTTACCACTTTTGTCCTTTATTATGGTAATCTTTGTACGAAATGTTCCTTTCATATCTCCAATTTTCTTGAACAGATCTCTGGTTCTTCCCATTCTGTTGTTTTCCTCTATTTCTTTGCATTGCTCGTTTAAGAAGGCCTTCTTGTCTCTCCTTGCTATTCTTTGGAAATCTGCATTCAATTTCCTGTATCTTTCACTATCTCCCTCGCATTTTGCTTGCCTTCTCTCCCCCGCTATTTGTAAGGCCTCGTTGGACAGCCACTTTGCTTTCTTGCATTTCTTTTTCATTGGGATGGTTTTAGTTGCTGCCTCCTGTATAATGTTGCGAGCCTCCACCCATAGTTCTTCAGGCACTCTGTCCAGTAAATCTAAATCCTTAAACCTGTTCCTCACTTCCACTGTGTATTCATAAGGGATTTGGTTTAGATTGTATCTTACCGGCCCAGTGGTTTTTCCTACTTTCTTCAGTTTAAGCTTGAATTTTGCTATAAGAAGCTGATGATCTGAGCTACAGTCAGCTCCAGGTCTTGTTTTTGCTGACTGTATAGAGCTTCTCCATCTTTGGCTGCAGAGAATATAATCAATCTGATTTCGATGTTGCCCATCTGGTGATGTCCATGTGTAGAGTCGTCTCTTGTGTTGTTGGAAAAGCGTGTTTGTGATGACCAGCTTGTTCTCTTGACAGAACTCTATTAGCCTTTGCCCTTCTTCGTTTTGATCTCCTTTTATCTCTTGATTCCCTACTTTAGCATTCCAATCCCCTATAATGAGAAGAACATCCTTCTTTGGTGTCACTTCTATAAGGTCTTGTAAGTCTTCATAGAATTGGTCAATTTCAGTTTCTTCAGCACCAGTAGTTGGTGCATAAACTTGGATTACTGTGATGTTAAAAGGTCTGCCTTGGATTCGTATCGAGATCATTCTATCATTTTTGAGATTGCATCCCAGTACAGCTTTCGCCACTCTTTTGTTGACTATGAGGGCCACTCCATTTCTTTTACGGGTTTCTTGCCCACAGTAGTAGATATGATAGTCATCCGAACTGAATTCGCCCATTCCCGTCCATTTTCATAGAATCATAGAATCATAGAGTTGGAATAGACCACAAGGGCCATCGAGTCCAACCCCCTGCCAAGCAGGAAACACCATCAGAGCACTCCTGACATATGGTTGTCAAGCCTCTGCTTAAAGACCTCCAAAGAAGGAGACTCCACCACACTCCTTGGCAGCAAATTCCACTGTCGAACAGCTCTTACTGTCAGGAAGTTCTTCCTAATGTTTAGGTGGAATCTTCTTTCTTGTAGTTTGGATCCATTGCTGCGTGTCCGCTTCTCTGGAGCAGCAGAAAACAACCTTTCTCCCTCCTCTACATGACATCCTTTTATATATTTGAACATGGCTATCATATCACCCCTTAACCTCCTCTTCTTCAGGCTAAACATGCCCAGCTCCCTTAGCCGTTCCTCATAAGGCATCATTTCCAGGCCTTTGACCATTTTGGTTGCCCTCCTCTGGACACGTTCCAGTTTGTCAGTGTCCTTCTTGAACTGTGGTGCCCAGAACTGGACACAGTACTCCAGGTGAGGTCTGACCAGAGCAGAATACAGTGGCACTATTACTTCCCTTGATCTAGATGCTATACTCCTATTGATCTTAGCTCACTGATGCCCAGGATGTCAATATTTATTCTTGCCATCTCATTTTTGACCACATCCAACTTACCCAGGTTCATGGTTCTTACATTCCAGGTTCCTATGCAATATTTTTCTTTACAGCATTGGACTTTCCTTTCACTTCCATGCATATCCACAACTGAGCATCCTTTCGGCTTTGGCCCAGCCGCTTCATCAGCTCTTGATCTACTTGTACTTGTCCTCCGCTCTTCCCCAGTAGCATGTTGGACACCTTCCTTCTGACCTGAGGGGCTCATCTTCCAGCGTCATAACTTTTATATGCCTGTTGTCTTTGACCATGGAGTTTTCTTGGCAGGGATACTGGAGTGGCTTGCCGGTTCCTCCTCCAGGTGGATCACGTTTGGTCAAAACTCTCCACTATGACCTGTTCATCTTGGGTGCCCTGCTCGGCATAGTTCATAGCTTCTCTGAGTTATTCAAGCCCCTTCGCCACGGCAAGGCAGTGATCCATGAAGGGGTTTTCACGTTTAGTAGCTCTAAATAAGAACTGTGGGGCTAGTTCGGATTACAGTTATCCAGTATTATTTTTCTAGAAAAAGAGGTGCCAGAACTCACCATGAATGCTTCCCTTGTTCTCTTATAATGGCAATGGCACCTACCTGAAATTTTTCTATTTGAAAAAATGCATACTGGAAGGAGAATTTAATTTTCCAGATCTTAGTCTATATCACAAGGCATATTTTTTTTAACTCATGAGGGATTGGCATGCTTCTTTTTCTGCAAATATTCCTGCGTAAGTAATCATTAGAGAGGACTTACTTAGCACCCTTTTATGGATTTATGGATGCATGCATGCATGGCATTAGGTTTGAAGATAAAGAGGCAGTCCTTTTATGGAAGAAATGGGCTAATAGTAGGATTTATTCATTAGATTACTTAACAGGACTGGGTGGAGAATTTCTATCTTTTGCAATATTGCAATTTAGACACCACTGGTGCTAAATGCCAGTATATTCAATTACAGCACCTTTGTCTGTCTATGGGCCATCAGTTTTGAGTGCATTGGCATCTCCTCTATTGCCGCCGGGAAAAAATGGATATTTGAAGAAAGTTAAACCTTCAACAGTAGTTTATAAATATTTATTGGCATGTTGCAAATGTTCAGGATTTTGGAGACAAATGGAATAATCAAGTGTGTTCTATACATCCTAATCAATGGAAATTTGCGTTTAGCATCCATGTGTACTGTTTCAAACTGATATTGATTCAACAAAAATCAGGTTTGGGGTATATTGCATGTCACAGCATATTAAAATAAAGGAACTGGTTGCTTCAGATAGGTGCTTGAGTCATAAAACGGGGCATGTCCTGTGGTGTCTTCTTTTTGGCCAGAATTTACTGTATGTATTAACTTTGTTTTGGGGGGGAAATTTCTGGGTACTTTTAATTTATATTGCTGTACTGTAATGTGTAGACCAACAGATGGCCAACGAAAGTGGATCATGCAAGCCCTTATGGTTGCAAAGAGACCAAAATACCCACCACTCATTACTCAATGGTCTGAAGGATCTTGACTCTCCTTGACTGAACATGTATCTTATACAGTGGGTACCTCGGGTTACAGATGCTTCAGGTTACAGACTCCACTAACCCAGAAATAGTACCTTGGGTTAAGAACTTTGCTTCAGGATGAGAACAGAAATCGCACGGTGGTGGCGCGGCAGTAGCGGGAGGCCCCATGAGCTAAAGTGGTACCTCAGGTTAAGAACAGTTTCAGGTTAAGAATGAACCTCCAGAACGAATTAAGTTCTTAACCCAGGGTACCACTGTAATCATCAATCATCAATCTCATTAGGCTATCTAGATATATGGACTACTAATATTAATATATGTGTTTAAATTAGGAATGATGGCTGATGCTTATAATTAATATGACCTGGTCTAGTTTCTTCCTTTATTCTTTCTGATGTATTTACAAAACAAACAAACAATGAAACTTTCAGAGCACAGATTTGGTGTGGGAGAGGGGAAAAGACAGGGCATTTCCCTCAAGAATATGCCTGAATTCTAACTGAACTTTATCTTCACTTGAATGAAGATGACACTCTCTGTATGATTACAACTACATTTTTGTCTTGGAACTACTCCTACACTAAGGACAGAAGAGAAAGTACAACTGTACTATTGCAAGATTTAATGAAGTTGCTTTAAGAATACTTTGATCTTTTCTTTTTATATTTATAATTAATCATATATGAAAGGATGAAGTACTGAAAAGGTTAACTAGTCTTGTTTTTTCTCAACTGAGATATTCTGAGAACCTTCAAGGCATTTAATTCCAAAACAGGAAGCCAGAAAGAGGAACACTCAGCTATTCTAATCTCATGCAGATCTTTTGGAAAGTATTTTCCTAAACACTTGCTGAAAGATTTTTTTTTCTTGTTCTGCACGCTACCACATGCAGACTAAATGCAGTGCTGGAAAAAAGAAAAACAAGTTTCCTATTTAATTCCTCCTTATTAGGTAAAGGATCAATTTAACACCCATAATCAGAATCTGGTGGGGTGTGTGGTGGATAAAAGGAAACAGTTTACTACTCAGTGGTGCAGTAGGACTAAAACACAAAGTTATAGGATGAAAAACTAGTTGTTGTTGTTTTTTAAATGCCTGGATTAGAACAAAGCAGAAAAAAATCTGCTGCTAATAATATGATTTCTAGAAAGAAATTTGTGGGGCTATTTTTTTATTCTTGATTTTATTGGGAATTGGATTAGAATAAGTGAAATTTCTACTGCTACTATTGCTATTATTCTCTTGCTTTATACTTTATATGATTTAAAAATGAGTTTTATATTTTGTAAGCCACTGTGCAAAAACAGTATATTTTGAACAGTAGCATATAAATGAAGTAAAATTCCTACAGTCAAAATTAAGAATAAATGCAAGATCATTCTCTTAAAATGTTTAGCTGTTATGGAAGTTTTATCCATTTGGAGAAGTTCATGGATCACTGCTTCAATGAACAGTTTTCAGATTTTTTTCTTACTGAACTGCAGATGGGTCATCTTCCAGCTATGTAAAAAATCTACGTTATTCTCAAGTTTTCCTGAGCCACGTCTTCTATTTAACCAGCATTGCTAATAAAAGCATTGCTGTAACTCAGTCTTTAAAGCTAGGTAATGACACTATAAACTGACACCTTTGGTCAGCTCAAACACTGTATTCATATATTTTGCAAATTTTATTTTAAAAATCAGGACTATATACTTTATCAATACATTAATGTGAGCATGTTACACCGAGGTAAAGTAATAAAATACCATTTAACAAACCAAGTTAAAAGCCAATCTACTAGTTTGCAAGCTCAACACAGTCTTGTAAGTTTAATTATCATCTTATACTCAAACATTCTCTGAGCAAAAGTGATGACAATGTTTCAAAATGCATTCTTACAACTAGCCACATAGTTCTAAAGTCTGTTTCACACACACTTTTGGAGATCAGAATGTGATTTTACCCTAGGGATTAGTCATCTAGTCTGGTAATGAGCCAAAGAATACACACACAAGCAAGATCTTCCATATGCAGCAGTTCAAGGCCGAAAAGAGAACGATGCCTCTCTATAGAGTTCCTCTACTCAACCAGACTAGAGACATGTGGGATGGGTTCCATTGGTCCTCATGCACAATAGTAAGAGCATTGAGGTCACTCACTCTGCTGTATAACAGACAGGGAGCTGCTTACAGAACTGCTCCTATCCAGCACTGAGATGTAGAATCAGCTTCTCATGCCTGAGAAGGTTGGTGGGTGGGCAGGGCTCAATTAAAGAAACTACACAGTTTTCTACCTAACGGGAAGAATATAGCCTAGTTGCTATCCAGCAGCCCATAGACAGTCCTAGATCCATTGAGCAATGATCCATTTATTCAGAATAGATGGAAACTGGGCAGCAATAAAGCCTTTTTTTAAAAAATCTGTCCTGCGTGTATTACCAATTCATTTCTAAGAAGCCCCTATCTCAGTTTATTGCTTTGTATCTAAAATAGAGGCAGTGTCCTCATTTAACTAATCACTTATAAGTAGGAACAGAGGAGAAATTCAATTCAGAATACATTTAAAGCCAAATCTATTAAATTCACACTTAAACAAAATGCAAACCAAAACCAGCTACCCTTAGAAATTTACACTTATCCAGAATTTATGATGCAATCCTTCAAGCAATATTTACAAAAGTGCTTATTTTAGGGGAAAGTGTGCATAAAGCCATTAGTGAAATTTTTCAAAAATGTACTATACAGTACTAGGGAAAACGGTACACAAAAATGTGCAACTAGTCAAAAGTAGTAGTAGTAGTAGTAGCAGTAGTAGTAGTAGTAGTAATAATAATAATAATAATAATAATAATAATAATAATAATTTATTATTTATACCCCGCCCATCTGGCTGGGTTTCCCCAGCCACTCTGGCCAGCTTCCAACAAAATATTAAAATACAGTGGTCTGTTAAACATTAAAAGCTTCCCTAAACAGGGCTGCCTTCAGTACATATAAAATGTATTAGGACAAATTCAGACACACTGATTTATTAGTTTTTAGTTCATCAATAAGTTAAATTAATTTTATTTATTTACCCTGAAATCATCTGGTTTGAATTGCAACTTGCACTCTAGTTTATTAAAACTGAATTAATAAACTGAATTAAAGTTGAAGCTTAAATTGGACTGAGATCTACTATGACTTTTCCAGTAGTTAGGTCTGCTTACTGTGGTCCCTCAATGTTGTCCTGTAGGATAAAATAAAAAACCAAGTTTTTATGGTCTTATTAAACCAAAGATTTATCCCACTGGTACCCGTCAGCTGTTCCCCATCGAATCCTCAGGTTGCAACCTGCGTGGATAGCTCAACGAAAACAATCAGGCAATTCAAACAAAGCAAAACTAGGAAGGTGCAAAGTCTGCGATGTCCAATGTGATTGAGGAAGCGAGCCAAAGAGGAAGTCCTCTGGCTCGCTCCTCAGTTTAAACGGCCCTGGCCATGCCCCCCTGGCCAGCGGATTGGCTGGCCGGGCTCTGACGTGGCTGGGATCCCCCAGGCAACGGTGGACAAAGTCCCCTGCCCCCGGTGGGGAGTGGGTGGCCCTGTGGTCCACCGCAATTCCTCCCCACTGGGAAGTAGAGCGGATTTGCTTTCTAATGATGTCAGACTACAAAGCCATCGAAGGAATCCCAAAACTGTGACCTCATCAGCCTTTCTAAAGACCTGCATGACACTTCTTTTTAGCAAGCATTTTTTCTATGATTTTGTTACAAATATGAATACACGTAAAACGATATTCTGTTGTTTACTCTCTCACACACACAAATACATATGCATCTTTTAATGTAACGCACTTAGAATTCAATGTAACATGGAGCAGACCAAAAACATTTGAAAGTGAACCAACAAGAAAATATCTGAGCCATTGGTAAAAAGTCCCTGGTGGTGAGCAAGATCCCTCTCCAGCCAAAGAGTATCAATAGCACAAAGCAGAAAGTGTGGCATCAAATCAACAGTGTGACCACAGTCATACCTGAACTCCATGCACTTCTCTGATTCTGTCAAACAAACACTACTGAATTGCCCTACAGACAGCATTGAAGTAAGGTGGAACCACATCAAAGAGGCAACTTACAATACAGCTATGTCCTCTTTTGGCAAAAGACAGCAGCAGATCCCCAACTGGTTTGAGGCTGACATTAAGGACATGGAGCCTGTAATTGCTGCAAAGTGTAAGGCTTTTGTGAACTATAAGAATCACCCTGTGATAAGAAACTTGCAGCACTCAGAAAGGTAAGGAGCGATGATGCCCAGAGGATTACCAGATGCTATGCCAATGACTAATGGCTAAAGTTGTGTCAGAGCATTCAACTTACGGCTGACAGTGGCAATACTTACAAAATGTACGAAGGCATGAAGAAAGCCTTTGGAACAACAGTCAGAAAAACTGCACCACTAAAAACCTTGCCTGGAGAGACCATCAGACAGCAGCATATGAAGCGATGGAAAACTATGAAAAACTGTATTCATAGGAAAATACTGTCTTCAACACAGCAGTTGACAGCACCCTGACTCTGGCTGTCTTGGAAAAGCTGGATGTCCCTCCCTCCCTCAACGAGCTAAAGAACACCATCAACTCTCAGGTATGCAGGAAAGCCCCAAGGGCAGAACGAAATCTCAACAGATGTTCTGAAAGCCAGCCTCAAATCCTCCCTCATGACACACCTCCGTGGCTTTTTTTTGCAGGGTTAGGGAACAGGATTTGGGCCACACAATATGTGTGACTCCAGCATTCTGACCCTATACAAGAGCAAATATGACTGCCATGACTGTAGCAACCACCATGTATTCTTTTCCCTGTTGCTCTCCTATGCCTTCAGCTCAACTGAAACTTTTGATTAACCACATTGCAGGAAACCTGAAAATCCCAGGCACTACTGCAGTTCAGCTTGATTCTGAAAAACCTTGACATAAATTCTCCCCATGACACAGGGTAAGAAATCTATGGTCCTCAAAATGTTGTTTAACCATAACTCCAATTATCCCTGGCTCTAGGCAGTGCTGGCTAGGGCTGATGGGAGCTGTCCAACATCTCAAGTACCACAGGTTTCTCAGCATTAATGCCACTTAGCCTTGTCTCTTTAACAATGCAAGACTAAGATATGTTGTCCTAATAATTTATTGAGAACATTATAGGGCCACAGTTGTGGTCTTGGGTTATGAGCAAGTCAGGTGAATTGCATTCTGCCATTATAAAAGTGGGTACTACATTCTACGGCTGTTAGAAAAAGTCTCAGCGAATTGATTTGAAACTTGGCAATGTAGAAGAGGTGTGTTTGAGGGTAGCCCATGCCAAATGTGAGGTTGTGCTACATACTTGCAGGACATTGTGGTGTGCAAAAAGCATAGCACTAATCTCTGTCCTGTTCATTCCCTAAAGTAGCTAAAAGGAAAGATACTTTACCTGTTGGGGGGGGGGGGACTAGATGACCAGCAAGGTTCCTTCCAGCTCTATCATTCTATGTGGATGGTATAATTTACCAGTTGAACACTTGTGACAAGGAATGATCACTTCAGTCACATAAATTCCATGTGTCTTTTCCAGTGAACAGACAAATCTTGAGACTTAAGTCCACCCCTCTACCACTGACAGTCAAGGAGGTAGTGAACCTTGGATGTTCAGCATAGGATACCATAACATATTGCCTAAATGAGTTTGAGTGGACATGGAAAGCCCATGTTAAGCCTAATTGTTAACCTAATCTCACAAGGTCCATAAAAAGTGAACTGGCGTCACCTGGGATATTCCAGAATTGTTCCAACATACTCAAACCCACACAAAAAATAAAAAATGGTTTGAGTAGTAAATTAAAAGGCATATTCAAATATGACATTACTGTCAGCTCAAAATATATATACTTTGAAGACACATAGAAATTACATTCTAAAATGTTTTATAAAAGTAAAGCAAGTAACATTAAGTGAAAACAGCTATTTAAAAAAGCACTTTTTAAATCTCTGTGTTGTGTCCTTATAAAGCTACTTTTCTGAGCAGTCTGTGGATGTTATTCATGTGCCAAAACACAGAATTTGTACAATATGTTTAAAAGAAGTACTGCTTGTCAGTCAGATTTACTTGTCACTTTTGCAAAAGAAAAAAAGGGGGGGCTGTCTACACGAAAACTCCAAAAGCATAGTTGTTAATAGTTTTAAGCTAAACTTTACATGTAGCTCTGTTCAGTTTCAAATAGAAAATATTTATTTGCTTTTCATATTTTAGAAATGAACATTTATACTATCAGTTATCAATGTATTCAATAAGGGAAATGTTAACTATCAAAATTTTATCTGCTGACAAGCCACAAGACATAACACAGCACTCTTTATTGTTTTTACAGCAAATAAAATTCATAACTTTTGGATTTTGAACAGTTAAGCCAATATTTAGTCTGGTTCTTGGGAGAGCTAAACTGGGTGACCCAAAGTAATATGTAAGAGTAAATGCAATGAAAATTATTAAGCATTCAAACTGAAAATGCAATTACTAACTAAACTAACAAGAAGCAATTAGGAAATCTCATAAAAGCCCACATACAGCAAACAAATCATGTTCTTTTTGGGTGTTTTCAGAATGCAGAAACTAGATAACAATACTGAAGTCAGTTATGACTTACCTTGTGTCCAAGATAATGCAATTTCTTTCAACTTGAAGGCACCTGTCTTACCTCTCATTCAACATTCATTAACATTTTGTTGCAAATGAAAAATTAAAAATGCTAAAGCATAGTATATAATCAGACATTACATATTCTCTTAACACTTTCATAGATGGAGTGATTGTATATATGCAGGTTTTTCAGAACTTAAGTGGCTGATTTATCTTACAAATGCTAATTTGATTATAATTATGCAACCTTGAAACAACCCACCATCTCACACACATGTATTAAAATTATGGCATGCATATCCTCTGAAACAGTGGGGCGTGGAGCCAAGCAGCATAATTATGAACATCTAGTATTTGTTGCCTTCTAGCTGTAGAAAGGGTGATTTCTATAGTCTTCTTCAGGTACCTTGCTTGTTTTAGGAATGCACTGTGGAACTGTATGATAATTTCCTTTACCAACTGTTTTTTCAAGAATAAGATACAAGATGCTGAAATGGGTGTGAGGAGAGGAAAGAGTTATGTTGTTATCCGCTTGGAAGCTTTCATTACTGTGACTAATAACTGTAGGTTTGCCTACTGAACAACAGGTAATCTGAAATTTAACAAATAAGTTTAAAGTTCCAGCCCTTGGTTTGTGACTCCCATCAGAATATTGCAGGAAGGCTAGAAAGACAGAAAGAAGCTGATTGGAATTTAGATACAAAAAGATTAGAGATTTTTGCTGGTTGACCAACAAAATAAAGCATATTTGGACTGCAGTTGCCCTTTTTCAGAATGTTGCAGGATTAGTGATTGTGTTGGCTGCTGTAGAAGCCTATTCACGTCCACAATATTATGCTTAGAGAACAAAGAAAAGACAACCTAAGTCTTCAAAAATCTATCATCTAAATGATACTAAACTTTAACTTGGATTATAGAGTACATATTAAAATATACTTAATTAGTTTGTACATAATCCTATACATTGAAAGAAGGGAATGGAAAGTGAAACAGACAAATTCAGAACACAAAAGAAATATAACACAAGTTTAGGCAGCCCTGTATTGGGATCTTTTTAAATATCTGATGTTGCATTATGTTTTTACTTGTGTGGGAAGCCACCGAGAGTGACTGGGGCAACAGAGCCAGATGGGAGGGGTATAAATAAAATCATCATTGTATCTAGTTGGATTCTTAAGGAACTAGGGTAAGATCTTATTTCATATGCTACTACTGAATCTTCTCAGAATCTCTCCTGTGAGCCTCTGTAAACTGGTTAGCAGTTTCCATATAGCAAGAGGCACAGCCTATGGTTATGGGTGAATCCCAGGCTTCAAGATATCCATGTGTAAGCCAGTATCATCTACTTAAAACTGGGCCTGGAAACATAGTGGAAATGAATGGACTGTTGAGGTAACAACATATAATGAAATCAGGAAAATGTATTGAGGTGGACTAGAAGGAAAAAGTGGACTAGAGGAGCAGACTTCCAGTGCATGCAAGTAGTTAGGGAAATGATGCTCTGCTGTGCCATGGGATGAAGAGGAAGTTATTTCTCAGTGGTAGATCCGTAATTGTAGAACTCCCTTCCTATTAACATTCAGCAATCCCACACAGAGACTAGATATAGGCACAAGCTAAAACCTGTTCTTACCTTGTCCAAACCTCTGAGATGTAATTGGCTTTTTATTTTTAATATTATATCATTTCTGATGTCTCTACTACTGCTGCTCTATTCTGCTTTCATATCCAGTTATGATGTGATGCTAACAATATAATAGTGTTGTGTGCTGATATGTATGCAATGCTGAATTCGTAGCTGCCCTTCGTTTCTGTTGGGAATAAGGGTGGACTATAAGTACAACAAAATAAAATATGAGCGGTACAGGCGGTATAATAACAAACAGGCCAACAACAGAAGAAATGGATAGCCTGCCTGTAGATGAAAGAAGGGGCATGAACAGAAGCAGTATAGCAGACCAGAGAGTTGGCAGTATAAGCACAGGGTGGTTTGGGGTATGTGTGTGTATGTATATTTAAGAAAAGCAAGCTTTAGAAATGAATGTCAAAGACAAATTTATGTCCTTGAATTTGGACATGGATGATGCATAAACTGTGAGGTTGACAGGGAAAAAACTCTCCAGGGGCATAAATGTGCAGTAAACTGATGTGTATTTTTAAACATTACTGTTGAAAAAGTATGATGGCTGCCAAACCAAATATTCTGAAATCAAATGTAAACACCTCAAGCTGTGATTATTTGGTAGCAAAATATTAAACAGTTTAAAAATCCCTTTTCATAATTATTCCAATTTAATCCAAAAAGTCACTCACATTGCATAAAAAGGTTTAGAATAAGCCTGAAACCATCTTAAATCACAACAGTATACATATGCAAACAGTCTCAAAAAGATTAATCCAAATGTGTTAGAACCTCTACAATTTTAGCAACATTTAAAAGGAGCTCTTTGGGGAAAAAATACAAACACACTATTAAAAATTATTACATTTGGTATCAAATATCTAGTGTTAAGTTTACAATGGCAAAAATCCAAAAAGCTCTATGTTATGCAAGCCCCAAAAGCTTGCTTATGCCCAGATGGTTTTTACTTATTTTCTTTGAGAAGCAAACCACAGTACCATGCCATACCATAAGCTGATTTTGAAAATCACCTCCGTTTCCACATGGCCTAGCAAACTGCTTTTTAAAAAACCAAAGCCCCCTGAAGTGCATGGAAATAGCTGTATGGGGTTGTTGTTTTTTTGGATTCTAGTCAATTTTGAAAAAAAGATTTGTTTGTGCACGAGAAATTAGCAAACAATGAATATTACACTAACGGCTCAATACAATGCAAAACTCAGCATGCTTAAAGTCTATTGATTTCAGTAGACTTGGGTACACCTTATTCTTTATGCTGGATTTGGCTACAGGGCTTATTGAGTTATAAAGAATTTTAAAGGGCACCAATCACAATATGGTCACTGCTGGATGCATGGCGTAGCCAAGATGTCTGTGGTGGGGTGTGTAGCATAGCACAAAGTTAGAAAGAGCCATTACTGCTTGCCCATGCCCCACAACTTGCTTACCATTGGACGTCAGTGCTATCTCATGCTGGTGTTGTTTGTGGCCGTCACACAAATTGATTCTCCATACACTCAATGATGCTGCACTTGTCTAGCAACAAAAGGGAGTATTCCACGGTACCAAGGAAAATATACAATGTGGCCACACCAAACAGTCTCTTGCATGCCCACAAAGTACATGCACTCACCACACACATGCTGACCACAGACACACCTGGATCTCCCCCCCCCCCCCAGTTTTTAATTGTCTAGTAAAATATTTCGGATAACTAGGTGAACAGAATTCTGAACTAAGTGAACAGAATTTTGTTGAATTGCTTAGGCACCGCATAAAGATAAGAAACATCTTTTTCTGAGTTAGTATTGTTGCTGCCTAAAAGCTGTGAATCTGCCAGAGCCAGAGTCAACTATTATGAAAACAGTTTTCTAAACTATTTTTAGAGGGATGGGCTGTAAGGCTCTCTGCATTCCTCTCAATATCTAGAGATTTAACTACTACTTATCTACTTACAAAAAAGAAATATTACACATGTAGTTATCTAATTTACAAAGACAGTGAAGAAACTGAAGGGTACTAGCTGGTTTTCCATAAATTAGCACCATCAAAAGAGAAGTGCCCTTTTTATTTGCTTTTTTTCACTTTTCTTGCACATTTTTGCCATAGCAGAGAACTTTGTCTATAAAATTGTGTCTATAAAACTATTTTCAACTGTGTTGAAAACAGATAATGCAAATGAAAGTTGTGTGCTGTTTTGTTTAAAAAACATAGAGACACACACACAAATATTGAATGTTGAGAAGTTTTGGAGCAGTGCACCAGCTAAACAGTCTGAGTCCCGGCTATCTACTGAACCACCTTGATACTATCCTGCCCGCAGATTAATATCACCTGCTCTGGAAGCTCTCCTGCTTTGCCCACCCCATATGTCAATAAGGTGTATGTCCTAGTGTGCTCACCCTACAGGTTGGTATGAGGGTGCTTTGGACACTCTCTGAAGAGCAATGGCTGGAAATTCAAATTGAGGAGAACACTGTTGCACTCAGGTCCTGCTTGGAGATTTCCCATAGGCACTTGGTTCTGATTGGCCACTGCAACAACTCAGTGCTGGACTGGATGGTCCTTGGTCTGATCCTGAAGGACTCTTTTTATGGGGGATTAAATGAGAGGTCCTTCTTTGTGGTGGCTCCACATCCTTCTGTTGGATATACACCAAATCTCTACACTGTGGGCTTCTAATACGGCTCTGAAGATTGACTTTTTCAACAGGCCTTTCAGGCAAGAGGCTTGTTTGGACTGTAATGGTTTGACTTGCCTGTGATCTCTCTGGTTCTGTATTTTTTATGTTAAGTGTTAATTTAAAAGTTGTTTATTTAATTATTTAATTATAATAAAATTATTTATTATTTTTTTATCTTTTTTATCTTTTACTTTGCTTATAAGCAGCTTTGGACTAGCACTCATGCAGAAAAGTGGCCAAAAAAATATTTTTAATAGGTATAAATATATTCCACAAATTTGCAAACTTGTAGTCTGTGTATTAGGGGTTACGTGACATCAGTGCTTTTTTAAAAAAAAGAAAAGAAAAAAGGTGCCGGTACACACCATGAAGTTGTTACAGTAAGTGCCACACTTTTAACATTTTTTTAAAAAGGTGCCAGTACTGTGTACCCTTGAATATCCCCAGGAAAAAAGAATTGTGTGACATGCTGATCTGTAAATGGCAGACATGTTGCCTAAAACACAGCATGTCTGCTACTACCAACCATTCTTTGCAATGCACAGCTCCAGGGGCTGTTAAGTGTACTTTCACATAAGCAAATTGTTAGACCAACAAGGCCTTTCAGATATGAATCAACTTCATGTCCAGTAATGTACCCTCGTATTGTCTGCAAGAAGCAGAGATGTCAAAACAAACAGATAAATGTAGACAGCACTGCCTGGTTATTCTGTGAACTATCTTACATATGCTATTAAATATCACTTTTCTGTGCCAGAGCTCCATTGAAAAAATAGGCTATTTAAACAGGAAACTGCTAATAGAGAGACATTTATGTTAAGGTAACAAATGCACTAATAGGTCTTTGCAACAGATAACTGTTTTTAGCACCTGCCTTTACCTTTTTCCCCCAAAAAAATTTTAAGAACTTAAACATTTCAATGAATCAGTCAGTCAATTTACAGGTCCAACCAATTATGACAGTTATGCCTAGTGAAAGCAAAATGTAATATTATATAAATATACACCCCAAGATTTATCATAATATAATCTGAAAATTTTACATAGAAAGAATTTAGGCTATTGGGTAAATTAGACAGATAGAAAAATACCTTCTGTATCAGATAACTATTATCCAGCTTTATTTCTTATTATTTTAATCTAATTATTCTCAGAGACTAGGTCATCTAATCAAGCATGTTATCATTAAAGTTGAGCTCAATACCAGATTTTCTCAATGAACCAGTAATTTTAAAAATGCAGACCTAAAGTTAAGCTACAAATTTAACATTTAAATGCCCGTAGAATCCCTCTATCATAAAAATTAGCCAACACATTATAGTTTAAGTGCTGCATAGTGCTAGTGCAAAGTAATTTTAAGAGAGGTTTTTTAAAGCATTTCCTTCATAAAGGACTATACGCTACTTGTGTAGCACTAAAGCTCCCTTGCAGCATTTCCAGTCCATCAGGTACAGAGCTAGGGTTTTCTAAACCTCCCTAATTATCCATAAGACTAAATTGGGTCCTAGATAATTTAGTCTTCACTTTCCACAAACCATTTATTTTTAAATGGAGGGGGGCATAAATGAATGCAGAGACACAAGAGGAACATCAGAACAAAAAGAGAATTTCATTTGGGGGAAGGAGTGAGAAGCAGAGTATTTAATTCTGCCTACCCCATAACCCACTTGTTACTTATATTAAAGAACTCAAGTCGGATTTTATCTTAATAAGCAGCAAAAATTTTAGAGTCCTTCTGATATTTAGGAACAACCCAAAACTTAATATGCAAAAGCACTTTTGAGTAACAAACTCATCCAACATAATCCCTAATCATGCCCCACCCTGCCTTAAATGGCTTCCGTATGATGTTTAGACTTATGAATGCCTTTGTTGAAGCTTCTGAAGCCGAAAGCTGGCCTCAGGTGGCTCTGTGACATCAAAGCAGCCAAGTTGTTGACAGCTCTGACACTTCTTGATGTCTTGCCTACTGTGACATCGGAGTAGACAAGGAAAGGAGTGCAGGACCATCATCAGGACAAGTTCCAAATGTACTTGAAAGCATCCTTTCTGCAGGTTTTTATTCTATGATAAAGACCCACCGTCACCTAGGACCTATTCAGAACAAAATGGATGCAAGAGACACAGTCCAAGAGAACTACAAACTGGATTTATATAGTCAGACGTTGAATTCCAAAGCTCTTACAGATTCTGATTATTAGTTTATCACTGTCTTATACCTGTGAATATTAGTATAAGAGCCCTGCTGGAACAGACTAAAGATTCATCTAGCTAGCCCATCATCCTCTTTCCAACAGGAATTTCATGAAATGACCACAATCCTTTTTTTAAAAGGCTATTCCTATCAAAGGATTTCCTAAGAAAATACTGGCCAGCCACATATGAACACACAAGCTTGGAATAATGAATGCAACACGTTTGAAGGCACCAGATGGAAGGAGAACATTACTGCGATTTCTGCATCCCATTGTGCAACAGCCAAGAGAGCTGTTAAAGCTTTCTGACTATTTCTAAGCGATTTAATGTGTCTTCTTTAGAAGTTTGCATTCCCCTGTCAGTTTATCTGATAGATCAGTTGTCTGGCAAACAAATTTTCACTGGCAAATTATAACAGAATGGAAAGTTAACTACACATTACAAAATATCACTACATAGTTATAAAGCTTGTGTATGAAAATATTACTTTCTAAGTGGCAAGACATTTTGGCATAAATGTGTTTTTTCCTTTGACACTAAAGCTGTTGCTCTCCCCATTTTGCATCCTGTCAGCCTTTTGGTAGCTATAGGTTAGTCTTCCCATCACAATAAAGATCTTGGTCTTTTTATCTTATTTTCTCAGACATAATACAAGCACATGGCTTTGCGTTATTTCAACGAAAACAGAAACCAACAAAATAGAAAGTTTATTACTCCTTTCACCTTTTTTGCTGCCATATGGAGCTTCCATTGGGAGCAGGGGTGTGCTATGAAATTCTCGTCTGAATTTTGCCCCTGGTTTCAAAGTCCCAAATTACCTGGTCTTGTTCCTGGATCTGCTGCCTTTCCAACTCCTAGCTGTACCCAAAACATTGAACACAGATGGACTAATGACTATTTGTGAAATAGTGAGTGGAAGAGAAAGCTCTCTCTCAGGCAGCAACTATAGCTCTAAACCATACTTGTTGGGCTGATGGGAGCTGGAGTTCAACAACATCTAGAGGGCCAATTATTCTACCCCTTAGGCATGACAATCACAAAATACTTATGGCCAAAACTGGGCCACATACTCCCCTCCCCACAAAGTCTCCCAGATGTTACTATTACAACCCCTTTGAGAGTGAGAAACATTAGTGTCATTTCTACTATTCATTCTGTGTTTGACATTGAATTATTTGTATCTTGCATAAACATAGAGAGTCCAACAACATTTGCAAGGCCACAGGTCTTCATCCTTGCTCTAAAGATTGGCTCCCTGAGGCTACCCATCCCAATCCAGAAAGGCTAACTGAGAGAGCTGTTAAAAAAAGCTATGTGCCTGCTCTGTCCCTATGCACACACCAGAATTTCTCCATGAAGAGACACAAGTCCCACATTGCCTTTACAGTATATAGTTGCTAAACTACGGTAATTTTAGTATGCCAGGTCATTGTAATTATAATTTTACAGACGAAGAAATTGAGAACCAATTGGCCAAACAGGGTCCTGAATCTGACTCCTTGAATTAAGTTCAACAACCTATTTGTTATACCATTTGACTTCCAAACGCCTTTCTCTCGTTATCCTTTGCACACACGTTTTCCCACTGGTGGGAATAGTCAGTGACACAAAAGTGGTGGAAGGGAATGAGGTAGCAGAAGGGGCAGCAGACACCAACTCAAATCTCCTCTTTCACCAAAAATTAGAAATCAGTTTGCAGAATCAGCTTAGGGGTAGTCATCAAGTGGAATGCTTAAACTTCTTACACTAGCGGACAATACATGTTAGAAAACCATCTGCGATAGACATTTATGGATGAATTCTATCACATAACTATCATATCTAGGCAGAACTATTTTTATTCTTAAAGTGCCACTTTTTCACTAGTGTGAGTAAAATTTCCTTCGAATTGGTCTAGTGTAATGCATTGTAATCAGTTTCCAAACTGTGTCATGATCAGAACCATTGGGATGAAGGGAGATGGTATCATGATGGTACGAAATAAGCAAAGGGCTTGTCCACATCACAGCTGAAAATGCACATATTATAAATCCATTTTCTCTGATGAAGCACTCTGAGGTTCCAATCTCTTCAGTTTTTTCATTGTATCCACAAATAATTGTACAAGAACCACAAGCTCTGCCTACTTGTACTTTGTATCTAGAATCATATTGCTCATTTTAAATAACCGCCCATTGGCCCTTCGTATGCAGCCCATAAAACCCACTGACTCTACTACTGCTTCCAGTGGAAATCAGGAAAACACATTGCTTTGCTTGCTTCTCTTTTTTCATGTATTTCAGGACATCATTAGATTGCAACAATCCTTCAACTAAACTTCATTTCCACTTCCACTAACAATGCATTTCACTGATCAGCATCACAAGCAAACCCCAAACTAAATGCCCTTAGAAATATTAGCAATCTTACAAATGAATAGAGGGAAATCCAGTCTGTGTTTCTGCACAGAAAGGACAGAAATCAACCACAGCAACAACTAAAAAGAAATGAAGCCAGGAGGGTTGAGATTGGCTGGAGGGCTTGTGCAGCAGCACAGAGGAGTTAAAAGAGGCAGAAGAAAATGGGATAACCCAAAAACCATGAAATGGCAAACACCCACAGCCTGGGAAATTGTGTGATACACAATCAATTCTGAAACCCTACCTCTTTACTGCCAGCTAGTAGGAAGTTGGATTTTAGCCACACAAAAATCAAAATTTGCTCTGATCCACAATAACATCAAATAGTTTGTCTGAAAATAATGAGGAAATAAGTCCAAAGCAAGGCAGTTTTTGAGATGGTGCAGATTGGCCCAAAGTCAATTCAGAACTCAGCAGCCAAAAGCAGGCATGGCTGCAGCAAAAGCAAGCATGGGTGTTCAGATTACTGAGCAGGAGCAGGCTTTTATCATGAAAGGTGAAGAGTCTTTGGTTATCCTATAGATTATTAAAATATCAAAGATAACCCAGGGCATACAGCAGAAAGTGGACTTACTGTGCCTGTAGGATCACTATCCAGGGGTGCTACAGACAACTTTCTTCTTGAAAAGGGAACCTAAGTATCTGAGAAATAACAAAGGCTCCTTTTTCTGAATGATATACAGAACACATTACAAGTATGCCATATATATAATCATTCCAAATTTTCCTGTTGCTCAGTTAAATATAGAAAATTCCTGGTGTTAGTAAAGAGAAGAACGTGGAGTACAATGTTACTGTTGTTTGTATTTGAACATTAATCCTATGCTTATGACATCTGACATCACTGTGCCAATTTTATTTTATGTATTTGGAAAGCACTCTCGTTATATCTTCCAAATCTCAATAAAAGCATTATTAAAACGTTAAGAGATTTTTATCAACATTTTTTTTTACATGTACTGCTGAATTCTAAAGTATATTATCCAGGTTTGAAGTAATTAGAAAACTACAATAACCTCAATGAAATGGAAGAAAATTATAACATGGAAGAAATAACATACAGTTTAAGAGAATGATGAAAGAACACTTAACCTCATATAAATGGCATATTATCTGGAAATGAAGTAGGCTATTAAAATTTTAAGTTATAAATATTTTTTACATGCTTTCCTGAGCTCCTAAACCACGTGCTTAGGGCCTCTTATCTTGAAGTTCTTCTACAAAAATATATCTTAACTTCAAATTCTGTGCAATCCTGTACTGAGAGCATAACACGCTAACCTGGTATAACTTATCCAATGTGGAATAAATTATCCAATGTGGTTATTTCAAACTACTCCCAAGTAGCTCCCTGACCCAGAGCCTGCTAAAAAAATGAAAGAATTGCATTACTTAAGTTATTTATTTGATTAGAATTGTACTGGAGCTTAAAGACTGGTACTGGTACAAAACATTAAAAATTAAAATTCATTACACTCTTAAAATTCTTTTTATAAACCCCTTTAAGGGTTTTTGTTTTACAATCAAGCAGTATATAAATTTTGTGAAATAAATAAATTTATTTAAAATGATCACACACTATGCCTGGCTACTGCCTGTTACTAGCTACAGCCTTATTTTTCATTTCACTCTCATAAAATCTGAAGGTTATTGCATTTTGGGGTGTATTTATTTTTACATGTTAGTAAGCTTTGTTGTATTTTATGGATTTAAAGTCAATTTGAGACATTTGATAAATGAAATAAATAATAATAATAATAATAATAATAATACATCCAATTTCCCGGTTTCAAAAATATGCAACAACATTTTATGCTACAAAACACATACACAGTGGAGAATTTCTTCCTTCCTTAAGCAAAAGCTAATTAGGATTGTTTCCTGAACCCACTCTTATGTAAGTCTACATAGAGTTTGAGGATTTTTACTGAACACAGCAGAGTAGGACAGGCCTGTCGTTAAATAACAGGAGATCAGAATGGTGATCTTTACTGAGACTGGGTTTTATGAAGGTCACTGACAAAAGCCAATGACAAAGCACCCATTGAGTTCACTGTTCATTTTTCACACTGTAAGCATTTTAGATGCCATGAGAAATAACACTGAACACTCACTAAATTACAGCTGCTATATTTCTGCATTAACTCGCTCTATGCAGAAACACTGCACCAAACCCAAGAGATTTGAAATACCTTACTGTTAGCAGGAAATTATTGGGCTTTCAATGTACAAGTACTGTGAAAATTTCCTTCATTTACACTCTGACTGAGCGATACTTGTTCTATACAAAGAATGAAACATATTTACCAAGGTGATCAAGGGAGGTTTGCTGTTGGGATTACACCTTGTCTTCTATCCCTGTGACTCAAACTGAGCT